>NC_070620.1:9976060-10279090 GCF_027172205.1 Podarcis raffonei | reverse complement strand
GGAAAGGTGCATATGGGGGAGGGGAAGTGGTTCCTGGTTGCTGCAAGTGCTTCCTAGAGCACAGACCTGGGGCAGCTGCCTAGTTCTTAGATTGGTGTGTGTGGCTATCCAAGATAGCACAAGAGGGTTCTTGTGCTCGGATTTTGCTTGTGGGGTCTCCCTCTAGCATCTAGGGGGGCACTGTGAGAACAGGATACTGGACTAGATGGGCCCCCATTGGCCTGATCCAACAGAGTGTCATGATGTTCTTCTGTAAGGAAATCATCCCCATCCTACACCTGTGTTGCTTCTGGAGACGTGGCCCCGCTCAAGCCTTACCCAACTGCCAGGAAGAGGACGAAGGTGACAATCAGGGCACAGAACGAGACACCACAGCCAACAAAGGTCAAGGTCTTCAGGGTTGACTTCTCCTCTGCACTCCTCTGCTCAAACACACAGGAACAACTTGCTAAGCAGAGTCAGCTTACTGTTAGGCAAAGTGAGGCAACTGCCTCAGTTGGCGGGTGTTGGGGTAGGGGCAACCCCTGGCTATTCCACCCAAGCCCCTCCCCAGCCATTCCCTTTTATTGGTGGATAGAGCTGGGTAGGCCACACAGGATGCCCTGCAAACCACCGCCACCCATCCTCAAAAAGCCCACTTGACTGAGGTGTGGTCGACTGTCCCATTACTACTACTACTACTACTACAACTACTACCACCACCATTTATTACCCATTCATCACCCCAAAGTCCCAGGGCAGGTTACAACAACTAAAGCACAACATTAAAATCAATTTAAAACAACTTAAAATTGTTGGGAAAAAGCAAATACATTTCCTTCTCTTGAGCTTCTATTTCATGCATGTGTTGCTTCAAACCACATGAGGACGCTGTTTGCCTAGCAATCTATCCAACACTTGCTTGTGGCCTCTATAAGTTAACTGCACCACTAAAAGCTGAACCATTTTGTGCTCTCTCTTCCAACATGTTGAGACAAGATGTCTGGTACTTCTCTCTTTTATCCCTACTCATCCTGTTAATAGCTCCTGCATGAATAAAGCCTTTGAACTCCAGAAACAGTAAGTGATTATTTCAATCTAATTTACCCGGGCTGCAAGCTCTCCTAACAAAAATTACAAAAATTAGATGGGTCCAAAAACATACACCTCAAGTGTCAAAAGCCAAGGTAAAGAGGTGTGTCTTCAGTATTCGAGTAAAGCTGTATCTGTATAATGAAGATGCCAGACACACCTCTGTGGCGAAAGAGTTATCCAGCTGCTAGTGCAAACCTGTGGCTTTTGTATGTGGGGTGGAGGAAGAGGCACCATATTGCCATTCATTGCAGGCAGAAAAAAACATTTTGGGATGGCACTAAGGCCTGTTCCCCTGCCCCCCAACCTGCCCGCCCCCTGGTTCCCTTAAGCAAAGGGTTCAGTCTCTCTCATCTGCACCTCATAGGCCTGCAGCAGCACTGCAAAGTTGGTGGTGTGGTTGCAAGAGCAGGTGGTAAATTCGTCCGGGTTGGCGCCTCCGGCAATGGCGGAGCTCCTCCGATCGGGAGGAACTTGCTCCGTGAAAAGCAGGGTCTGACCGCCACGGTGAAGGCGGAGTCCCATAGAAATCACAGGTGGGAGAAGCCTGTGAACTTGGGATTCGGCTGGCACCCTACTCGCGGGGAAACCCTGTTCTGGGGATCCGGAGCGACGTGGGGTGAGCGGCGCGGTGCTTGAATCGACCGCTTCTTTCACTGAGTGAAGCCGCATTGCTGTTGCCGGAGAGCGCTGACTTTTTCCTGTGGACAATTGGATTTTAAACGACTACCCGTGAGTAGAACGGAAAATTGGATCTTGAAACACTTTAATTCGGCGCCGAAAGCGGGAAGGCTCTAAACAGGAAGTCCGCCTCCCGTTTTTGTAAATAGATTGAAGCAAAGATGTTACAAGCTAAAGTCTTTGAAAGCTTTTGATAAAGGATTAAATTCATTAAATTCCCACCGGATAAAAATATATAACCCCTCTTGGAAGCAGGAGAAGAGGGGGAGGTTTTGGATCTAGTGTGCCTGCAGAAGAGAGTGAAAATCAAATTGCCACTGCTCTGAACCTGGAAAAGGGCTGCCAGGTGACGTTCGGGGAATGTTCATTGACAGAATGGATTTGACAGCTAGCTAAAATAAGAAAGGCACTGTTTCCATTGTCCTCTTCTGCGTTTAAAAATGGAGGAAAAAGTAACCGAAAATTGAAACTATTGTTATTTGCTCGAGTCGTGCTTGAAAGAATTGATACAAACAGAGACTGTTTCCCTCTAGAGGGAGCATGTGAAATTGTTACAGGAGTGCAACAGAGAGATCCCCAGCTGCAAGATAAAGATTCTGAAAACCAGAGTCTGACCTTGGACTATTCAAAATGTTGATAGGAGAAGCTATTGTGACTGCATTATACAAGATAAACTACATGCTGGAACAGCTCCATAAAAAGACAGATGACATGATCTTTAAAACTGACAACTTGGAACAGAACGTGACTAATTTGAGTCAAAAAGTGAGTACCAATACAGAAACAATTCAGGATTTGGTACAGGAACATATCTTGGTTGGCCAAATGGTGGAGGAAAAGGAGAAAGCTGATGATGTGAAAATGGTTGAGGAAAAGGAGAAAGCTGATGAAGTGAAACCAAAAGTAGCACAAGCGGGATCCTCAATTTCTCAGAAGCAAATTCAGGATTATAAACTGAGGTCTTTCATGATTGAATCTAGCAAAAGTCAAATTTCGAGGTTAGGATTCCGGCTTGGATTGAAGAAGGAAAGTTGGAAAGAACCCTCTATCCAGGGATTGATTGACTTTTGGGACATGGTCCTAAAGGCAGCATTCGATAGTATCTCCAGGAGCATCCTCTGGGAAAAACTCACCCGCTGGGGCATCGACAGAAGGCTTCTCTGGCTAATAATCAAACTCCATGAGAACTCAGCGGCTAGAGTGAGACTCACCCCGGAGGGCGATCTCACCAATTCAATTCCCATTAACAGAGGTGTCCGACAGGGTTGTATATTGGCTCCATTCCTGTTTAATTTGTTCATAAGCGACATGAGGACTCCCTAATAGAGGCTCAAGAAAGGATTCATGCACCCCGCCTAGCACTTTATCGCTGCCCTTTGTTACTATATGCGGATGACGCAGTCATCCTTTCTTTTTCTAGAGTAGGTCTTATGAGGGCCTTAAAAAATTTTGGATCATATTGTAACGCAAATTCCCTTACAATTAATTAATCTAAAATTCTAATTTTCTCAAAGAGCCGGAAACTCCATAATTGGAGAATTGATGGGAGAGTCATCGAACAAGTCTATGGATTCCAATACTTGGGAGTTTGGTTACAACATAACCTTAGATGGAAGGCCCATGCAGCCTATGTTACAAATAGAGCCAAAGCTATCGCCTTGGCGATCCTGCGATTTTTCTTCACCGATGGGGCCCTTCATATCCCATTGGCGTTGAAAGTCTTCAAGGCCAAGGTGATCCCGACAATTGCTTATGCCATCTCAATTTGGGGGACTTTTGTCAACTTATCCCACCTAGAGGTTATTCAAAATCAGTTTTTAAGAGGGATATTGAAACTGCCCAACTGTGTAAGTAATACAGCGCTACGCATTGAACTTAATATTGTATCCCTGGAAAACGCTCTGTGGAAGCACATACTTTGTCACTGGTTATCTCTATGGCACAATCTCCCAAACTTGTACTTGATACAATGTATGTGGAGAGATGATTTCCAGAGCCCATGGGTAAAAAATTTACAATTGAAAATTACGGCAATGGGAATCTCCCCATCCAAATTACTAGAGCAGGATATAGTTCCAGCTAAAAGAACAGTAACCTGTAAATTAGAGGAGATGGACTTGCAGCAGAAAATGGTCTTGGGCAATGGTACCTGCTCACCTCTAAACCTTGGTTTATTACCCCTCTTAAGGCTCCCAAACTATTTGAATTCCTTAACTTCTTCGGCTCATAGATATGCCTTTGTAAAGGCAAGATTCAACACCTTCCCATCGAACATGCTGAGAAATAGATTCTCCAATGGACAGATATCGCTCTTATGTGATTGTAATTGTGGGACACCGGAATCGTTGCATCACATAATTTTTGATTGTGCATTTCACTCATCGGCCAGGAGCAAGTTTCTTGCTCAATATCTAAAGGGAATTGCCGATGATACGAATGAAGCCAAACTGAGATATCTATTAAATAATGATGACCCCCTAAGATCACTCATGGTTGCCAGATTCTTGATCAGTGTTCTATCCCTAAAGAAGAGAAACAGACTCCTGTGTGGCTCGGATAATCCCTTTAAACTATGATCTATGTTTTAGGATGTAATTAGGTGATATCACCATTGATGTCTTCTACTAATTTATGAGTAGAGGGTGATGTTTATGCTACAAATTTACTGTAATGTATGATGTTGGTCTTTTGTTTTTGTTTTGCTTTGGTTCTTGTCTGTTTTTTGTAAGTTTTGGCGGTTTTAAATTTGGAGGTTTAAGTACATTATGTTGGTATGGGAAACTGTCGTGTGATGGGCCAATGGCCGTAATAAAGTTCAATACAATTTGGGACATGGACTTGGGTCTGAAGGAGTCTGAAGTTTTGGGGGTCTCTAGAATTGGAGGAATCCTGAAATACGTTCTGAAACATTCTATGGACTTTATTTTTAATTTAAATTTGGCTGAACTGTCCAGAAGGAACAAAAGTATTGCTAGGCTGGAGTTTTCCCGAGATCTGCTCCTGAACATCAAAGAATATGAAGAAGACTTGCAGAAGGGACTTGGAAGAGATTTAAGAGCCTCGGATATAAGATCACCAGGTTGACGGACTATATGGAATTGATGGAAAGGACTGGCAGAATCCGAAGCCAGGGAAAGGAGATAGTGGAAGATTACTGGGAAATTTAAAGTGTTTATTTAGAAATATTGTTAAAGTAATGACTGTTAGAAAAATGGTGGAATGATATTTTATGGATTTAGCAGAAATGCTATAGTTGGGTGTATATAAGTAATTTACTTTTAATGGGAAATAAGGTTAAGATGTTGGAATGAATCTATGTGATTTTAGCAAAAATGTAACAAAGATTTAAGAAAAATAGACTGTTAATTGGTGAAAAGAGGGAAAGTTAACTTATATTAAGATCAAGATAAATTTTCAGGATAAAAATTTTGAAGAGAGGGAAAGGATTTGCTGAAATGGATAATTGACTTAGAATACAAAAAAGGGAGGTGCGAGGAGGTCAGGGAAACAAGCAAATGAAAGATAAGTTATGGGAAGGTTCGATTTGGTTTTTTCCCCTTTTTCTTTTTGTTTTTAATTGTCTCTATTTTTCTGTCTTTTATTGTGATGTGTTGTTTTGCTATTGTTTAATTTTGTGTTTTTTCTTTTGCCTTTTTGTAAACTTAAAACCTTAATAAATACTATTAAAAAAAAAAACAAGAGCAGATGGTAAATTCCAGGTGGGAGGTGATAACAGAGCAGCCTGCAGTGGACCAGCCTCCTCCTCTTCCTCCTTTAGGGCTAGCATGGCATGAAAGGAGGGGGGGGAGAAGCCCAACAGGGACTGAAGGACAAATCTCTAAGTCCAGCAGCACCCAATGAGGGGAGTCAGCAGCAAACAGCTGTTGAAACCAGAGAGAAGCACAGAGCTTCAGTTGCCCCAGAAAGGCTTGCTGCTAACCGGAGGCCTCTTAGCCAAACCAGAGTGCTCCTCCCACCCCCACCAACCACCCCCAAGGGTTTAAGCAGTGAGATTACTTAGAGGGGTATTAAGAGGCAAGGGGGCAGCAGAGGTGGGCATTGGAGGTGTGAAGGGCTCATCAGACATCACTGGATCTAGCTCATCAATTTTGTTGAATTAGAATTGTAGTATTGGAAGGGATCCTGAGGGTCATCTAGCCCAACCCCCTCCAACACAGGAATGAAAGTAAATAGTTTGGATTGGATTTTGAATAAATGTGCAATTATTTGCTGCTGTTTTGAATTTTATTGTGTTGTTGTCCTTCTTAGTGGGTGGAGCAAACTGCTATTCTAAATAATGGTTTTGATAGGGAAGCCGGCACTAGGGATCAGTTTGTGGAACCCTGGAAAGGTATGGGAACAACTGGACCGATGAACTGCAGAGCTGGGTTTCCAGTAAGCCCAGTCCCAGCCACCATGACCAGAAGAAGGAACAAGGCACTGACAAGCACTCAGCAGCCCCCTCAACACAAGGAACATGAGAAGAAGCTGCCTTATACTGAGTCAGACTATTGGTCCACCCAGCTCTGCACTGTCCACTCTGGCAGACAGCAGCTCTCCAGGATTTCAGGCGCCCGGGGGGGGGGGGGTCTCACCCATCCCCACCTGGAAATGCCAGGGATTGGACCAGGGACCTTCTAAATGCAGAGCAGTTGCTTTTTTGGGGAGCCATGGTGCCTCCCTTAAAAACAAAGTAAGGTGCTAGTCCTCACAGCTGTGCTTGAGTTGAATTAGACAGGAACATAGGGAGCTTCCTTGTATTTCAGGCAGGAGTCTATCATGTCACCCCCTACTCACCTTGAGTTGAGTCCCAAGTGCTGCCACCTTTCCGCATAGGGTTCCAAATTAGCACAAAAGTTCTTTTTTTTTTTAAATATATTTTTATTCATTTTCCAAAACAATAATACAAATTGTACAAATTTCCATACACTTGATTCCTTTTTGACTTCCTTCAACTTCTCTGATAATCATCCGTATTTACATCTCAGATACGCATTTCTCTGTTTATATTGCCATTAATCTTCCCTCCCACCTCTATTGCTTTTTAACAATATATCTCAACTTTTACAGTGCTTCTTGAAATCCCGCCAGCGTTGTTTGCACATCACATGTTCTTTTCAGATATTCAACAAATTTCCCCCAATCCTCGATAAATTTTTGGTCTTTAAGATATCTAATTTTTCCAGTTAATCTGTCCAATTCTGAATAGTCTGTCAACTTCAGTCTCCATTCTTCTAACGTCGGAATTTCTTCTTGTTTCCATTTCTGGGCCAGTAGGGTTCTTGCTGCTGTGACCGCATATTGAAAAAGTTTACAGTCTTTCCTTCTTATTTCATTTCCTATAATTCCTAAAAGGAAGGTCTCTGGTTTTTTAACAAATGTATATTTTAACATCTTTTTCATTTCGTTGTAAATCATCTCCCAAAAACCCTTCACTTTCCTACATTCCCACCACATGTGGTAAAACGTGCCTTCTTTTTCTTTGCACTTCCAACACTTATTGCACGTCTTATACATTTTTGCAAGTTTTACCGGAGTGATGTACCATCTGTAGAACATTTTCATTACATTTTCTTTTAGTACTGTACATGCGGTAAATTTTAAGCTCTGATTCCACAGTTTTTCCCAATCTTCAAACTGTATATTGTACCCAATATCCCTGGCCCATTGTACCATCACTGATTTGACTTCTTCATCTTTCAAATTCCATTCTAACAAAATTTTATACATTTTCGATAAAATTTTACACTCATTATTTATCACCTCTATTTGAAACCTTGAATCTTTTTCTGCGTAACCCCTTTCTTTGACATCTTTTTTAAACATCTCATTAACTTGAAAGTAATGCAACCAATCATAAACATGTTCTTTAACTTGTTCATATGGCCTTAATTTCCATTTTCCTCCTTCCTTAATTAACAATTCACTATATGTAATCCATTTACCTCTCATATTTATTTTCTTTACAGTCATTACCTCTAGTGGTGACAACCAATGTGGAACTTTTGGCTCTAACAGATTTTTATACCTGTCCCACATTTCCAATAATGAACCCCTAAATATGTGATTCCCAAAACCTTTATGAATTTTCTTCTTTTCACACCATAAGTACGCGTGCCACCCGAATCTGTTGTCAAAACCTTCTAAATCTAGTAGCTGACTATTCTCTAATTTTATCCATTCTCTCAACCAGCAAAGACCTGCTGCTTCGTAATACAATTTCAGATCCGGCAGGGCAAAACCGCCTCTCTCCTTTGCATCCGTTAACAACTTATATTTGATTCTCGGCTTCTTGCCCTGCCAGATATATCTTGAAAGCACTCTTTGCCACTCACTAAAGATTGTTACCCCCTTTAATATGGGGATAGTTTGAAACAAAAACAACATCTTCGGGAGAACACTCATCTTTATCGTGGAAATTCTTCCCCAAAAGGATAATTTCATTCTCCTCCACACGTCAAGATCTTTCCTTATTCCATTCCAGACAGGTATATAGTTGTTCTGATACAAATCAATATTTTTAGGGGTTAGCCAGATTCCTAAATATTTAACTTTTTTTGTCACCTCTATCTCTGTACATTGTTGCATTATTTCTATCATACCTTGATCCATATTTTTTGTAATTATTTTTGTTTTCTTCTTATTTAGTCTAAACCCTGCCAAATTGCCAAACTTCTCAATCTCATTCAAAACCTCTTTCACGCTTTCTAATGGTTCTTCAGTTGTAATTACCAGATCATCTGCAAAGGCCTTGACTTTATATTCATTCTGACCAACTGTTATCCCTTTTATTAATTTATTTTGTCTTCTTGAACTCAGGAAAACCTCCAGGACCATTATAAATAGTAGTGGAGAGAGTGGACATCCCTGTCTAGTACCTTTTGTTATTTTTATATCTTCTGTGGTTACATTATTTATGATTAACTTTGCTTTCTGCTCTGTATAGATTGCCTTTATCCCATTACAGAACTCAATTCCCGCATCCATAAACTCTAAGTTTTGCAACATAAAGTCCCAAGCGATATTGTCGAAGGCCTTTTCTGCGTCAACGAACATTAACATAGCTTGTTTTTCATTCCTGGCAGACAGATATTCCAAAATATTTACTACATTCCTTATATTATCTTTCAACTGCCTGCCTGGAAGAAAACCCGCTTGATCTTTATGAATAATTTCTTGCAGTATTTTTTTCAATCTATTCGCTAAAATCCCTGCGAATATTTTATAGTCTACGTTGAGTAGAGAGATAGGCCTATAATTTTTAACTTGTGATAAATCTGAGTCCTGTTTGGGGATCAACGTAATATATGCTTCTTTCCAAGTCTCTGGGATGTCTCTTTCCTTTAAGATATTATTCATAACTTCTTTTAATGGTAACATTAAAACCTCTCTCATTTCTTTATAATAACCTGCTGTAAATCCATCTGGACCTGGGGCTTTCCCTCTCTTCAATTCCTTTATGGCTTCTTTTAACTCCTCCTCTCCTATTGGGGCGTTCAGTTGGTCTTTCTTTTCTGTCGGGATCTTTTGCACCTTTTTTTCTTTCAAAAAGCGCTCTATTTTCCTCATATTATTTCTTTCTCTGTTTTTATATAATTGTCTATAATAGTCCGTAAATCCTTTCCTGATTTCCTTCGGATTGTCCACTTCTTCTCCATTTATTACGATTTTATTAATCGTATTTTGCTCTTTCCTTTTTTTGATTTGCCACGCAAGCCACTTGCCAGATTTATTTGCATATTCAAAGTTCTTTTGTCTTAATCTTTTAATATTTAGTTCTATTTCTTTGTTTATAATCATTGCAAACTGTGATTGTAGAACCTTAATCTCCTGTCTTGTTTTTATGTTGTTTGGTTTTTTAATGAGTTTTTGTTCGTTGTCCATTATTTGGTTTAAGATTTCTTTTTTCCTTTTTTCTCTATTCTTATTCTTCAGTGCATTCTGTTGGATGAAAAAACCTCTTAGCACTGCCTTGCTTGCGTCCCAAACTACGCTCATCTTCGTTCCTTTATTGCAATTATCCACAAAATAATCCATTAACTTCTTTCGTGCTTTTTCAACAATTTTTTGATCATCTAAAAGATAGTCGTTAATTCTCCATCTAAAAGTTCTTTCCTCAAATCCTTTCAATTCCATTTTTATTGGATTGTGGTCCGAAATTACTCTTGGTTGTATCTCAATTTGAAGAATTCTTGGAGTCAAGTCGTTCGAGACCCATATTTGATCTATTCTTGACAACGACTGATTTGGTTCCGAAAAATAAGTGAACTGTTTGTCCAATGGGTGTCTAAGTCTCCAAATATCTATCAGATTGCAGTTTTTAACCATTGAAAAAAAAGTTTTTGGTAATTTTCCTTCTTTACTCATACCATCTCTGAGCCTATCCATCTCCAATGAAACCACCGCATTCATATCTCCCATTACAATAATTTTCTGATCCATATATTCAAATAACATTTCTTCCAATTTCTTATAAAAATCAGTCTTATTTCCATTAGGTGCATAGATCCCGACTATTATCAAATTTTCGCCTTGCCATTTGATCCTAACTGCTATAATTCTTCCTTCTTCGTCTTTAAAGATTTGCTGCGTTTCGATTTTGTTTTGAATGTATAGAACTACTCCTCTTTTTTTCTCTTTATCTGATGATATGAATTCGTTTCCTAATCTCTTATTAATCAAAATTTTCTTGTGTTTCTTCGCAACGTGTGTCTCTTGTAAACATATAATGTCCAATTTTTTCTTTTTTAAGATTTGTTCAATTTTATTCCGTTTTTTTTCCTCATTTATCCCATTAATATTCCAACTCCACAACTTTAGTGCCATTTTGATTTTCAATTAAATAAAATTTATTTGTCTTTCTAGTCCTTTATAATTCCGCCAATTCTTCTTCATCTTCTCTTTCTTCCTCCTCTTCCTCTTCCGTCTTATCTTCTTTCTCTTCTTCCAATTCATCCTTAGCACTTGCACCTCTTCCTGCGCCTTTAACTTCTTCCAATGCCTCTTCCTCTGTTTTAAGTTCTTTGTACCTCCTCAGAAATTTCCCTGTTTCTTCTGGACTCGTCAATCTTCGTTTTTTAGTTTTATAGAAAAAGGAGATTCCCTCCAGAAATTCCCACCTAAATTCAATATTATTCTTCTTCAGAATCTGTACCAATGGTTTATATGGGTCTCTTCGTTTCAGTATTCTTATTGGTATATCTTTAAAGATGATGATGTAGCTTCCATCTATATGCAGTCTTTTCTCTCTATTCTTCTGTAAAACCAAATTCCTCATCTCTCTATCCTTAAAGGTAATTAGACAATCCCCTGGAAATTTCTTTGTTTTAAGTGTTTTTACCCTCATTCTGAAGGCATTTTGGACTGTCTTAGCTACCTCTTCTATTGGTAACTCCAACCATTGGGCTAACTCAGAGACCAGTCTTTCTTTAATATTCTCATTCTGTATCTCCGGAACAGCTCTTAGCCTCAAATTAACTTCCCGTTGTCTAAGTTCATTCATCGCAATCAAATCTTTAATTTCTTCTTGGGATTTGTTTAATTCCATCACCTCCACTCTAATTCTTTCTTCTTCCCGCTTCACTTCCTTCACTTCTTGTTTCGTCTTCTTAAATCCTTCCTCCAATGTATGTGTTCTCTTAGAAACTTCTTTTATTTGCCCTTTCAGTTCATTAACTGTCTCATCAATTTTTTTATCCATTTTTCCAATCTTATTGTCCACAGATTCTAATTTTGATTCTAAATTTTTTTCACTTTGTTTTATTTCCGCAAACATCTTTAAGATCTCTGCTTTGAACTCTGTTTCTTGTTTAGACCCTTTCCTCTCTGCTGGCGTCCCCCCATCTCCTCCCTTCTTTGCTGCATGTGACATTTTCACTTATGTATTCCACTCACTTAGTACACCTTATATCAGATATCAACCTTAACAATCCAAGCTTCAATATGCTAAATATACCAGGTATACCAAGTAGAGACCAAATTAGTAAGTAAATAGTGAACAAGTAGTGAACAGATTAATAAAGGGAAAAAGAAATCCTGCAAAACCCAAGTTAATCTTCTTGCCACCAATTAGGCTATTCCACCAAGGGGGGGAAGGGTTACGTCCATTATATTGCAAACAGAGTTCTCTGATGGGCTTTTAATCTTCTTGCCACCAATTAGGCTAATTCCAGATTGTATTTATGCGTTTGAAGGAAAAAGAAAGGAAAATAGCAGAGGTCACATCCAGTCCTCCCAGGGAGAACAGGAGTACTGAAGGGGGGTGGATTTTAATCCAACTTCGAAAATTTCCGGGGGTTGGCTCCAATTAATAATTGAAGTTTTCCATCAAATTTGAATCAAAATTGTCACACAAAATAGGAGATAAAAGTTTTTAGTTATATGAAAACCATAGGCACAGTTATTTAAGCTTCAGAGGCACTTATCCCTTTCAAATATTCTTCATAAAAAAGGAAGAAAGAAAAAAAGACTTGAAAAAAAGACTTGAAAAACAAAGTGTAATATCTCCTTCCCACCACTAGAGTTTGTGTGATTTGTCGTCTACAGGAGACCAATTTATAAAAAAAAGAGAATAAAAAGAGGAGAGGAAAATCCAATATTATATGACTTAGGTGACAGGTTAGCTAAGTTCCTTTTGATAATAAAAGGGGTCAGCAAAAAAGAGTTTTCAGTCTCTTTGCCCCCCTCAATATTCTGTTGCTGCGTAGTCAGAAACTAACAATGGCGTCTGAAGTTCCTTTTGTCTTTGTCTCCAAAGCCTTTGTTCTTTGCTCTTGGAAAGTGAAAGTATCAAATCTCTCCTTCCCTCTGTTTACTTTTCAATGTTATCGAGGTCTAAAAAAGTTCAAATCATCACCATCTGCTCTCCCTTTTTTAACTCTACAAGCATGTAACACTTGTAGCTTCCAAAAAAGTTACTTTTTTAAAAGCTTTGGGAGAGAAGGGAAACAGTAGCCGCAAGCGGCAGCTCACTTTCTCTTTCCAGCTCTGCACGCTGCGCTGCGTCTGTGTTGATTCCAGATGACAGCTGAACTCCGAAGTTTTTTAATTAACCTCCGATACCTTCCTTAGCCAAATTATACCAAATTTATAGTCCAATTGGGCTCGGAGTCCTTATATTTGAGAATGTAGCGCTCCTCTTGCAAGCTCGGGGCTTCGCTATTTGGATATAGAAAATGGCTTCCCTTAGCCCGCTGCCCGCTCCGCCGTTCTCTTCGCCCCTTTTGGAGTTACCTGACGGCCGTGCGAGTTGCTCCTGGCTTCGCTGGGAACCTGACCCTCTGGTATCCCTCAGAGGTTAATATTGGGGGCCACTGCGCCCTGTAGCACCCCTTTTTATCCAAAATAGCTCGGGATTCACCTCGCGGTAAAATCCCCGCTTGCGGAGAGAGTCGCGCTGCACCGGAAGTCGCCTAGCACAAAAGTTCTAGACCTGAGAAGGATCCTGGTTGGTGAAGGCCAACCCCCCTCCCCCTGGAGTTTTCGGCAAAGCCCCAACATATGCTCCTTGATGACCCGGACAAGGAAACAACATCCCACGTCAGACCATATTTATGGTGCACTGAGCATCCTGCATTCCTCATGGGCCATAATTCTCCAAGCGACTCTACTCTGTCACAGGCTGGAGGCATAATTCAGTGGGGCCTCCAGGGAAAGGTCACTCATTTGCAAATAACTTTGCAGAAGGAAACCTCCCTCAGCAACAAAAGGCTCCTCGTAGCAGGTTGGGGTGTTAAGAATAAACACATAACAGTCTTATCAATCTCAGGCAAGGGAGTGAATTGGTTGACTGACTGAACACAGGAGGCATAAGGGTCTCCCATTTTTCAGGCACACTTGGAAATATAAGCAACTGCCATGGGAACAACTAAATACCCATTTCACGGGGGGGGGGGACTGACATTGCGCAGAACCCCCCCGAAGCAGCAGGCAAAGCATGGCAACATCTTCCCATCAACACAAATTCAAATAAATAAGTCAATAAAAACCCAATTTAAAGGGGAGGAAAAAAACCTCAGAGGGGCAGGGGGTGTTGGTGGGCACCAAGGCAGGGATGAGTGAACCGTTCAATGTCAGTTTCGCATTTTTCCATCAGTGAGTTCCTTTCTCCACACTTCCACATGACTTTGCAATTTCGTTTTATTTAGAAAAAATCCTCATGAGAAATTATCAGCCATTTTAGTGCAAATTTCTCTTGACATACACATTTGTGTATGCAATTCTGGCTGACAAATCCATTTTTGCAAAACTATTTTCTCTAGTACAGCGCATGTTTGTATATTATTTCCACTAATATGTGCATTTTTATTCACACTTTTAACCCAAGTATATGTATTTATTTAATTACTTGTCTGGAGAACTGCTTTGCAAAAAATTATGAAAAGTCTGGATTTCGAAGAGCAGCTGAGTTTTGGTTTGCATATTGTTTCAGAAACTGCTAATCAGGTATGTTTGCCTCTAAATATGAACCGAGTCAAATTTCTTCCCCATCTGAGGGTGTCCAGAGGTGCCATACTGTGGACCCCATAACCAGAGATTTTACAGCAGAACTTCCCAAACTGTTCATGTTGGTGACACACTTTTTAGACATGCGTCATCATTCCGAGACACAGTAATTCAGTTTTACTAGCAAACTGGAGATGAAACTAACTCCTTTCCAGTCCCGTGAGGAGTGTGGGGAACATTCACGTGACACACCTACGCACTGCAGCCGACACACTAATGTGTCACAACACAGTTTGGAAAGCTCTGTTTTACAGGAAGGAACTATGGACCCATATTTCAGACTTCCGCATTGGAGCTGGGTCTGTCTAGCCTGCAAAAGAGGAGACCAAAAGGAGATGAGAGAGTGATATTCCTCTGAAATGCTCTCCCACAGAAGATGTGGCAAGCTTGTTTTCTGCTGCTCTGGAGGGTGGGACCCAGACCAAGGGATTCAGATTACAAGAAAGGCATTCAGACAAGATATTAGGAAGAACTTTCTGATGGTAAGAGCTGTTTGACAGTGGAATGGACTCCCTCCGAAAGAGGTGGACTCTGCTTCACTGGGGTGACAGCAAAGGTTGCAAGGTTTTTAGCTGGGGCAATTAGAATAAGATCCACTATTTGACTATTGATTCAAAACCCTAAAATGTATTTTATATAGCTGACTTCTTATTTTTATTTTTTGTATATCCTATGGTTGTATTATTGCTATGGCCGATGGCTGATGCAAATAAAGATCCGTTCATTCATTCTACTTCACTGGAGATTTTAAAGCAGAGGTTGGATGGTCATCTGTCAGGGATCCCTTACTTGTGAGTCCCGGATTTCAGGGGGTTGGACTAATGACCCGTGGGGTCCCTTCCAATTCTACAGCTCTATGCTTCTATGGCCCTCCACCCTACAGACTGCTGCCCTCCCACCCGCAATCTGAGCTTCCATGCCCACTAAGATCTTCCACTCTCCATCGCTCCCTTCGTAATGCAGCCAAGACAGAGGTTTCCTTTCCTGAGCTACCTACCTTCTGCTGAAGTTCCAGAAGGCGCACACTGGCTCCACAAACTGGTCTGGCAGAGCCTGCGGTGGGACGGAAACAGTGGAAGCCTTGAGCCCTACAGAGAAGCAGCTCTGGATCAAGCCCCAAAGGGGATCCACTCAAAACAACAGGGGTAACTCCACCTTCTCGATCACTGCCAATTCAAACACAACACCACGATCAGCACCAGCTGGGACGTGGCCTGTTACACAAAGGCAGCCACCCTGCAGCTACATGGGCCACTTTGAGGAAGGGGAGCCGGGGCGTGTAGTGGTTAGAGTGCCATGGAGGAAAAGGTGGGGACATAAATGCAATAGATGCAATAAATAAATAATAAAAGGGCTCACCACCACCTTGGGATGACCACCAACATGGAGAGCTTTAAAAATGAATTAGACAAATTCACAGAGGAAGATAAGGCTGCCCACGGCTACCAACCACAATGGCTGTATACTCCTGTTATGGAACCTCTACCTGTGGGCCTAATTAGGCTTTGTGAGACATCCTCATTTGGCCCCACCCACTTGGCCATCTCCCCAACATCACAGGATGCAAGAGATATAAACACTGAAAGGGCTGCTCTGAAAATGGAGAATTGGGACTGCACTCATAATATTTCCTTTCCAGAGGAAGAACCCTGAACTTTCTTTTACAAGCTGCCAGGCTCAATCCTGCCATTCAGCCGTTCATTTATTTGTTTTACATTTACAGTATATATCATCTTTTCCTTCAGGGAGCTCAATGTGCTGCGCACGGGTCTCCTCCTCCCCCATTTAATACCCACAACCAGTCTGCGCAACTGGTTAGGCTGAGAGACAGCAACTGCCCCAAGGTCATACATACCAAGTGAGCTTTATTGCAGAGCGGGGATTTGAACCCTGGTCTCCCAGGTCCTAATCCAACGCTCGCTCTATTATACCATACTGGCTCTCACTATGATGCTAGGCAATTGACTGGTGGGCGGCTCCTCCTTCCTACCAAAATGACCCACAGAGGGAGGGAGAGTCCTGGCTCTAGGCTGCTGGCTGGATCCAGTTCCACACCCAAGGCATATGCAAACCAGGGTCAGGAGTGGCACACTTTGAACATCAATTGCTGGGCTGCAGCGGCAGAAGGGGGAAATTTCCTCATGCCCTGCTTGGGGGTTTCCCAGAGGCATCAGATTCTGAGAAGCAGGAACTGGGCTCTTTCCCTCCTGGACTGTCTCTGACCCTCCATGTCATCCACAAACATAGGATTGGGGTATGTGCACAAAAACACATTACTCTTTTTTTAAAAGTCATATGGTAATTGTCAGGGAACTGCCATCAGCTCAGAGGCGAGAGGTGGAAGGGCAGCTGGATTACAGAGAGCCTCCAAAGATTGTGGGAAGCAGCACTTCCTCAGCGGAGGAGGAAAGCCCCGCCTCTAGTGGGGAAGAGCTGCAGGGCTTGGAGGATGCAAGAAAGAGCCAAGACACCGTGCCTGAGCAAAGCGGGGGGGAGGGAGGTCCCCCTTTACCCAAGCATTCCCTGCGCAGTAGGTTTTCGCACAGAGAGGGGAGGCGTCGTCTGGGGGTCAAGAGACTACTCTGCTGGGGAAAGTTTAAGGACCGCCCACTCTGAGATTCTGCTAGTGAGTGAATAAGAAATGAAATTGAGGCGCTCTGCACTGTAAATGTTTTGCACCAATAATAAAGCCTTTGAAAAGACCAGTGAGGGATCTTGCCTGTTCGCTCTCGAGCAACCAAGCCGATAGGCATAACAGTAATTCTCGACCAGTGCCGTCCCTGTCATTAGCCAGAGTGAGGTGGCAGCCTCTTGCAGCTGCAGTGACAGCCTCCAGCCCTGTGTAGGGAAGCTTTTAATGTTTAATAGACTATTGTATTTTAATATGCTATTGAAAGCTGCCCAGAGTGGCTGGGGAAACCCAGCCAGATGGGCAGGGTATAAATAAATTATTATTCAGCAATTCTTCCTGAAGCCACTGGCTGTGCCTCACAGCCTGGCCTGGCATTGGCCATCCTAAGCTAGCCTGCTTCTCTGAAGTGTGAGGTCAGACTCTGTTCTCATTGTTTCACCTGCCGGTCCACTCACCTTCTGGGTGAGGAATGTGAGGAGGGCACAATCTTACCCTTTGCCTCAGGCAGCAAAACATCTTGGGCAGCCCTGGTCTGCACTAGTGTCCCTTCACAGGAACATAGCAAGTTACCAGACCTTTGCTCCATCTATCTAGCTCAAAGGTTCCCAAAGTGGGCAGTAGCGCCCCGGGGGGCAGTGGAATTACCTGGGGGGGCACTGAGAGGTAAGGGGGCAGCAGGGGGGCATTGGAAGTGTAAGTGACTATCAGGCTCTGAAGCGCTGGTATCACTGGATCAATTCAAGTTCATCCGTTTTGCTGAGTTAATGAAACTTACTAGTTGCAACTGCATTTTGAACAAATGGGAAATCAACACTGTTTGATGGTGTTGTGATCTTTTTTTAGTCGTGCAAACTGCTAATCTGAATGATGCATTTTATAAGGTAGAGTAAAGTCACTGGGGATGAGTTGATGAAACCAAGGGGGCAGTGGCCCCCAAAAGTGGGGGAGCCACTTCTCCACACCAACTGACAGAGTTTCAAGCAGAAATCTCTTCCAGCCGTACCTTGATCTGTGGCTGGGGATCGAACCCAGGACCTTCTGCTCTGTCAATGAGCTATGGTTCTTCCACGTACTCCATGCCCTTCCACAACCATTGCCTTCTTCTGCCCTGCTCCACATGTTTATCCACAAAGATGCCCATTTGCAGCAGGATTGGACTGCAAAGTCTCACCTGGACCCGGTGCCAGAGGCGGTAATGCACGCTGGTGCTGATTTCCTCGTAGTCGCTGACCAGAGAGGAGGAGATGATGGAGGAGCCTGCCTGGGTGCTCAAGTACCTGGGGCAGAAATGGAAAAAGTTTGTTTGTTTGTTTGTTTGTTTAGTAGACACTTCTGTTTTGTTTTTTGCCAAAGCAACTCAACCACTCACCAACAAACAAACCCACATATATACATTAAAATATGGCAGGGATGGGCATACATTAATACATCCCACTTACTGTAAAAGGCATAGATAGGTAAGAGCCTTGTTTAAAAGGAATGTTTTCGCCTGGCGCTGAAGATATGTAACGATGGCACCACCTCCCCGGGGAGAGCGTTCCACAAGCAGCAGAGGTGCCATGATGACCCTCACTTTTAGACTCCAGGGCCAAATTCATTCTGCTCACTTGAGCTTTAGTAGTCATTCCTTTGTATTAGTAGGTGTGCTGCATCCACAGTTCTGCCTAATTCATGAATGCTCATTGCTGTTCTGAGGATTCTTGTAGCAAACTTTTGTTATTTCCTGCTGTGATTTTATACTGAATTCTGTAAAGTGTCCTGAAGATTTTTTATTATTATTTTTTTAAGGAAAAAGCCAGGCTGCAGATTCTTAAGATAAACACTGCCGAGATTCGTGGCACCTAAACAGATTTGTTATGGCATGAGCTTCCCTCTGCATTAGATACAAGAATAAACCTTTAAGGTGTTTTTGCTGCAAAACAAATTGCTAACATACGCAAATATCTTTGCCTGGGCAGACCTGAACTTCTCCGTTAGCCAGCCTAGTACTTGTTTTAATTAATACAAAGAGTGAACTAGCCACACTCACTCTCACACACCTGCCTAGCAGATAATCCATTTTTGCTGTTCCCATGCCCACAGAAGCTCCGCCTCCCTATCTGAAACGCAAATGGTGCCAGCGCCACCTTGTGTCCACCCCCCAAAAAACCACACAAGGGTGGTCCACAATCTATTGCTTATCACACACAAATACTGTACCTGAGCTATAATAATACAAGAAGAGTTTTTCTGGATGAGGCCAATGGCTCATCTAGCCCAGCCTCCTGTTCTCACAGTGGCCTATTATGGGAAGCCCACAAGCAGGATTCAAGCAGGATATTGACAAGCTGGAAGGTGTGCAAAGGAGGGCAACCAAGATGATTCAGGGTCTGCAAACCAAGTCTCATGAGGAACAGTTAAAGGAGCTGGGTATGTTTAGCCTGGAAAAGAGGAGGCTGAGAGGAGATGTTAGAGCCAACTTCAAATATCTCAAGGGCTGTCGCATGGAAGAGGGAGCAAGCTTGTTTTCTCCTACTCTGGAGGTGAGGACTCAAACCAGTGCCTTCAAGTTACAAGAAAGGAGAAATTCTGACTAAGCATCAGGAAGAACTTTCTGATGGTAAAGTGCTGTTTAACAGTGGAACGGTCTCCCTCAGGAGGTTGTGGGCTCTTCTTCCTTGGAGGTTTTAAAGCAGAGGTTGGGTGGCCATCTGTCATGGATGTTTAGTCGGAATCTCCTTTCTTGTAACTTGAAGCCATTAGTTTGAGTCTTGCCCTCCAGAGCAGGAGAAAAGAAGCCATGTGACAGCCCTTAAGATATTTGAAGATAGCTATAATATCTTCTCTCAGTCTCCTCTTTTCCAGGCTAAACATACCCAGCTCCTTCAAGCACTCCTTGTAAGGCTTAGTTTCCAGACCCTTAATCATCTTGGTCGCCCTCCTCTGCACATGTTCAGAGGAGAGGAGAGATATAGTGGTCATGGAAGACTTCAACTTCTCCAATATCTGTTGAAACTCAAACTCTGCCAAGAATGTAAGGTCCAACAAATTCCTCCATTGCCTCGCTGACAATTTCATTTCCCAGAAGGTGGAAGAAGCAAGAAGGGGATCATCTATCTTGGACCTGGTCCTCACCAACAGGGAGGAGATGATTGATGAAGTGGAAGTGCTCAGAAACTTGGGAGGAAATGATCGTGTCCTCTTGGGTTTCATGATACAGAGGCAAGGGAAAGCTGAGTGTAGTCAGACATGCACTCTGAACTTTAAGGCGGCCAATTTTAAAAAGCTTAAGCAGCTACTGGGTGAGATCCCATGGTCAGAAATACTCAAAGAGAAGGGAGTCCAAGATGGATGGAAGTTTCCAAAAGGAGAAATATTGAAGACCCCCAATTGCAGACAATTCCAACAAGAAAGAAAAGTGGGAGGCATCCAAGGAAACCACTGTGGCTGCATAAGGAGCTTACAGATGAGCTGAGAGTCAAGAAATGGCAAAAGGGGGAAATCACTAAGGAGGAGTATGCACGAGTAGCCAACAGTTGCAGGGGCAAAGTCAGGCTGGCCAAAGCTCAGAATGAGCTCAGCCTTGCAAGAGAGGTTAGAAATAATAAAAAAGGGGTTGGGGGCTATGTCCGAAGTAAGAGGAAGAACAAACAAGTGGAGGGTCTTCTGCATGGAGAAGAAGAGGAAAGGCTATTGGGCGACAGAGAGAAGGCGGAACTACTCAACACCTACTTTGCCTCTGTCTTCACCCAAAAGGAAAGTGATGCCCAACCTGGTGCTAACCAAATCAATGATGAATGGAGGGAGCTGCAGTCCAAGACAGGAAAAGAGATGGTAAGGGAACACCTAGCTACTTTAAATGAATTCAAATCTCCAGGGCCTGATGAGCTGCAGCGTACTAAAGGAGCTAGGTGAAAAATAAATCAGGAGGTTGGGGCAGGTAGGAAAGGCCTGAGCAATGACCTGATTCACCTACCTCCTGCCTCCGTCTGACACTGCTGCATCCTTGAGCACAGCATTGCCACTGGTGAGATGGCGCTGGAGGGAACTGTAGCCATACCAGGTGTTGGTCATGGTGATCTGGTGCAGACCTGGGCGGGAAGTAACAGAAGCTCCGTGGCCTGGTTGTGGCAGGGACCAGGCTGTCCGTCATTTATTTGCATCATGTATATTGATTATTGGTTATTTAATTTCTCCACCACTTAATATATTAAAAATATCTGTGAGTGATGTACAAAAACCAGGTAACTCAAACAAAATATTACTAAAATACTCAGTTGTTATATTAGTACAAAGTTACAAAGATATATAAAGCAATATCAAATCATTTCCCTTATGACATACCCTGTTTGGTGGGATTTCATCTTACATGCAACAAACACAGACACACAGGGCGCATCTCTCCATTTTACAACGTGAAATTTGGCTTTCCTGGCAGTCTTAAGTGCCTCACCTGCACAGAAGCAATTTCCGGCGTCTGGGCATGCGCAGAAGCAATTTCTGGAGCTGCGGAAGAGAGTCCCTGCGCCACACTGCGCCGGTTTAGCACAGCACGCGGGGACTCGCTGAGTGGGCGGCTTGGTTTGGGGGTGGCTTGTGGGCCGGTTAAACGGCCTTCGTGGGCCACTTCCGGCCCATGGACCTTAGGTTGCCGACATTGGGTGCAGGGGTTAGAGTGTTGGACTAGGATCTGGAAGAGACCAGGGTTCGAATTCCCGCTCAGCCATGAAGCTCTCTGGGTGACCTTGGGGGCCAGTCACTGCCTCTCAGCTTAACCTACCTCACAGGGTCGTTGTGGGGACCAAATGAGGAGGGGGAGAATCAAGAAAAGTGGCATATAAATGCAATACATCATCTTAGAAAATACTGGGCTTCCTGCAAGGAAATGTCTAACCTGTTCAGCAGCCAAGCAGTCCACCCATTTAAAAGACAGTTGGAGAAGCTCACCTTCAAAGCTCATGGGAAAGGAAGTTCACGTGTGGAAATGCAGGAGAAGAGAGTGTGATAGGAAAAGTGATGTGGAAGCCTGTGATAAAAATAAATAAATCAAAATGTTTATTCGGCTTTACGCCCATCATGAAACACAACACAACAAAACAAATCAAATAAAACAGCGGACTTATACAAACCACAAGTAGTAAAACACAGTTCACTACTCACAAGGACAGATATTAGCCGTTCATAAAAAAAGTTTAAGATTAAGATTAAAAAAAATTTAGGCACTACACTAAAATCAATATCTGATGTCATTATAGAAAATTCTTATAACTATCAATAATCAGCTAACATTCCATTCCATCTCTTGTACGAGAGGACGGCTGTTAGGAATTTAGCAACCTGTAGGGTAATATAAGGATCCACATCTTGAAGAACCCAGGCAAGCTGTAGGTCTACTGGTTTGTCAGCCATAGGCTGGATTATGGAGTTTAGTATACTAGCACGGGCTGAACTGTACAAAGGGCAGATAAACATAACATGATGTAGAGATTCAGATGTTTTCATTTCACAAGCACACATTGAAGGGACTTGGCCCTTAGTAAATCTATGTCTCAGCACGTTTGTTGGAAAGACATTGAACCTAGCTCTAATGAAGGCATATCGGTGAGACGCGGCCATAAGCGAAGTTAAGTAGGATGGAGCGCGGTAGATAGGGGTTATGCCTAAATTTAACGGCGAGCAGGCTCCACCACCAGCTACGAAATTTTGGTATAGCTCCACATCATCCAGCCTTTGATTTATACACCTTTTTGCCACATTTAGATCCAGTTTGAGCAATTCAGTGGACGAGATCTCATAGGACAGCAATTTGGCATGGATTTTTCCTGACCACAAATTTGTGAAGTCATCTCGCCACATGCATTGAATGAGATAGTGGTTCGGGAGTTTATGCCATAGGCATATCCAATAAATCAAAACTCTCCTCCATATAACTAGCTCCACTGAGGGGATCTTCATTTCTAAACAAATAGCCGCATTACTTACGCATGTTGGTAATTTTAGAAGTCGGCGTAAGAATTGGCTTTGAAGTGACTCTAAAGGTGAGAGGTTTGCAAAGGCAGCCCATAAAGGTGCAGCATAGGCCATTGTGGCCATCACTTTGATGCTATACACTTTCAAGGCCGCAGGGATGAATAAGGCCCCCTCAGAGTAGAAAAAACGGAGGAGGGAGTGTGATAGGGCTTTTGTCTTGTTTTGGAGATATTCAACGTGCGCTTTCCACCCTAAATTATATTGAAAATAAATTCCTAAATATTTTCGTGCCCTCCAGTTTCCATGAATAAAGTTTTCGACTCCTTGAAAATATCAGTACTTTGGACTTGGTGTGGTTGATAGACAGATGATTAGAATGGCAATATGTCGCGAAAATCTTTAGTGCCCTCCTTAAACCCACTCTGGAGTAAGAGAGTAGTACCGCATCATCTGCGTAGAGAAGTAAAGGACAACGGTAATCTGCTATACGAGGGGTGTGGATAAATTTTTGTGAGGCGGCTAATGGGTTCCTCATATCACTGATAAATAAGTTAAAAAGAAGAGGCGCTAAAATACAACCCTGGCGTACACCCTTATTTACTGGCACTGGGTTAGTCAGGTCTCCAGCAGGGGATAATCTCACCCTGGCCACGGACCCGGCATGAAGTTGGGAGATAAGCCACAGGAGCCTTCTATCTATTCCCCAACAGGCAAGTTTATCCCATAGTAATTTCCTCGGAATACTATCAAACGCAGCTTTCAAATCTATGGAAGCTGCGCAAAGTTGGCCCCGTCGAGGTGTTGAGTATTTCCGGGCTAAGTGATAAAGAATAATTGCCTGGTCTGTTGTGGATCGATTTAATCTAAATCCAGCTTGCTCATTGTGATGGGATGATGAGCTGCTTGTGCATAAAGTCCTAGTCCCTCAGAGTTTGGCTAAGTCCACAAACCTCTGTCTGTGACGGAGCTCCTTAAGCATGGCTCCATCAGTCGCTCGTAGAATCGGACAGTGGGCGTTTACGGAACTTCTTCCAGCATAAAAGTTCCTTAACGGAAACGCGTCTTCTGGACTCTCGGCGTGACAGTTTCCGGCGAGGAGTGGGTGTCCCTATGGGAGGTCCTGAAACCTCCCCGCTATTTTCGCTGGAAGTGTCTCTGAGCCCTCCCTCCGACTCACTTTCCCTTGGAGCTCTTCCTCTCCCCCTGCTGGTTCCTTCCTCAGCGGATAAGTCTCTCTCAGCCTCTGTGAGCCCTTTCACCTCCTGTTTCTCTGATGGCAGTTCCCTGAGATCCACCTCCCCTCCAGGGCCCCCTTCACCACCTCCCCTCCCCTCCTCTGCGGGAGGCGAGGGAGCAAAACCCCTGAAAGAACCTCCCTCATCTTCCGAAGTTTCGAACACTTCCCTCCACCGGTTGCTGTTTCCGGTTTCTAAGTACTCCTCCTCATCGGAGTCTGTACCTTCTTCCAACTCCGATTCCCTGAATCCTTCCAGTTCCTCCTCCTCGTCGGTGGTGCCAAAGTACTCCCTCCGGAACCTCGCTACTGGCTGAGGTTTCCTGGGGAACCTTTGGTGGAACGTTTCGATCAAGATCTCGTCACTGACCTCCTCTGCCGTCACCCAGGTGTTTTCCGACTCCGGTTCCCCTTCCCACGCGACCAAATACTCCACCTGATTACCCTTCCACCTGGAGTCGATGATCTCCGCCACATGGTTGCTGCTTTCCCTTTCTTCTAAGACTGGCCCCCGTGTGGAGACCCCTTCACCTTCCCCCCTATATGGTGACAGTAATGACCTGTGGAATACTGGGTGCAGTTTCATGTGGTTCGGTAACCGGAGTCTGAAAGCCACTGGGTTGACCTGTTGAATGACCTCAAATGGTCCCAATCTTTTGGGTCTCAATTTCTTGCAACCCCCCTTGAACGGCAACCCTTGGGTTGACAGCCAGACCTGACTCCCCACCCTAATGGTTTCACCTTCCCTTCTGCTCTTGTCTGCCTGCCTCTTATATTCTTCTCTGGCTCTTTCTAAGTTGAGTTGGAGTTGACGATGGATCGCTTCCATTTCTTCTACAAAATGTTCGGCGGCCGGGACACTCCATCTCTCCCCTCCTCCCCCTGGAAACGCCCTGGGGTGGCACCCATAATTAGCCAAAAAGGGGCTCATCCCGGTGGACACATTCTCCGCATTATTGTAGGCAAATTCCGCTAGCGCCAACTTTTCGACCCAATCGTTCTCTCTGTCATTGACATAACACCTCAGGTATTGTTGGAGGATACCGTTTGCTCTCTCCGCCTGCCCATTGGTCTCAGGGTGCCTGGCAGTCGAAAAATTGACCTCTACGTGCAGTAAGCTCATAAGTTTCCTCCAGAACCTGGACGTGAACTGTTTCCCTCTGTCGGAGACCACCCTCAAGGGGGCGCCATGCAGCCTAAAAATATGTTCTACAAACAATTTCGCTGTCTCTTCCGCCGTGACTGCATGTGAGCAAGCTACAAAGTGGCCCATCTTAGTTAACAGGTCTACTACGACCAGTATGGCGGTTTTCCCCTGGGATTTCGGCAGATCAGTCATAAAATCTATCGATACCGCCTCCCACGGTCGTTCTGGTGTGGGTAACGGTTCTAATAACCCCGCCGGCGCCCGCCTTTCTCCTTTGGCTCTCTGGCATTGGTCACACCCTCTTACATACTCCCGTACATCCTCCCTCACCTTGGGCCACCAAAATTCCCTGGTCACCAACCACATGGTCTTGTGTTGCCCAAAATGCCCCGCTGTGGGGTTGTCGTGCAGCTGTTTGAGTACTCTCCCCCTCAATTCCCCTTCGGGTATATAAAGTGCCCCTTTGTAATACAATACCCCGTTTCTTTCTTCAAAACCTCCGGGGTCTTCTCCCTCTCTCCTTAAACCTCTGAGCTTATTCTGGGCGTATTCATCATTCACCGTTCCCTCTACCAGTTCCCTTTGCCCCACCCAGGCCGCCCCACACACCCAGCGGTCCTCTGGGATGATATGTCTCTCTTCAGGTGCTCCCTCCCCCTCCAAATATTCAGGTTTGCGTGAGAGAGCGTCCGCTCTGACGTTTTCTGGACCTGGCACATAGCAAATTTCAAAATGGAATTTGGAGAACTCTTGGGCCCACCTCACTTGTCGTTGGTTGAGCACTCGTGCCGTTCTCCAATATTCCAAATTCTTGTGGTCCGTACACACTTGCACCTTATGCTGTGCACCAATTAGTAAATGTCTCCATCTCCGGAACGCTTCGTGAATGGCGAGTAGTTCTCGGTCATATACGGTGTAGTTCCTCTCGGATTTGTTTAGCTTACGCGAAAAGAAGGCACACGGTCTCCACTCCGACTTATTCTTCCCCGGCTGAAGAAGCACCGCCCCCACCGCCCGGTCTGATGCATCAGTTTCCACTCTCATTGGTTTTTGTAAATCCACATGCAGGAGCTGTTCTTCCGAAGCGAATGCCCTTTTCAATTCCTCAAATGCTTGCTCCGCCTCCGCCGTCCAAACAAATTTCTTCTTGCTGCTGAGACAGTCCGTGATGGGAGCCGTTAAGTGGGCAAAGTTCTTGATGAACTTACGGTAAAAGTTCCCAAACCCTAAGAATCTTTGCACATCCTTTTTCGTTTTCGGTGTCTTCCATTCCAGCACCGCCTGGACCTTGCCTGGATCCATGGCTAATCCCTTGTCTGACAAGCGGTACCCCAGGAATTCCACCTCCTTGGTGTGAAACTGACACTTCTCCAATTTCACCCACAGCTGGTTTGCTTGCAGTTGGCTCAGCACTTCCCTGACATCCTTTACATGCTGCTCCTCATTCTCTGAATATATCAACACGTCATCTAGGAAGGCCACGCAATTCTTGTAGAGCAGAGGTCCCAGGACGTGGTTCATGAACGATTGAAAACATGCTGAGCCTCCTTGTAATCCGAAGGGCATAACTAAATATTCAAAAGCCCCCAAAGGGGTGAACATGGTGGTTTTCCATTCATCCCCTTTCCTTATCCGTATCAGGTTGTATGCCCCTCTCAGGTCCAGTTTAGTGAATATCTTTCCCTTCCTCACCCTGGTCAAAATGTCATCAATTCTGGGCATGGGGAAAGCCACTGGTTCTGACACTGCATTCAAGGCTCTAAAGTCCACTACAAGTCTGGGTTTATCCGTGTGTTTTTTGTCCACAAAAAACACTGGGCTGCCCCCCACCGCTCTGGACTCTCTGATGAAGCCTCTCTTCAGGTTTTTATCAATAAACTCCCTTAACTCCTGCATTTCCCTGTCTGACATGGCGTACAGCTTGCCCACTGGGAGCTGGGCTCCAGGGACCAGGTTGATTTGGCAGTCAAAGGCTCTATGCGGTGGTAGTTTATCTGCTTCCCTTTCGCTGAAGACCTTGCTCAGGTCAGCGTATTGTTTGGGCACCTTCCCTTTGTCCATTACTTCCGTCCCTGCTAGAAAGGCTTTTGCCCCTTCCGGCGCCTTTCCCTCTTTGCAGTGTTCCAGGCAATGTGCTGACCCAAAGGAGACCACTCTCTGATGCCAGCCCACTAGCGGATCATGCAACGCTAGCCAGCTCATTCCCAAAATAACGGGAGCCCCTCCCAGGGTGGCCACATTGAACGCTATCCTTTCGGTGTGCCTGGCCACCCTCATAACCATTGGGACGGTCTGTAGGCTAACTTCTCCTCCCAACAGCTCCCTCCCATCGATCGTGGTCACCTGCAGGGGGTTACTTAAAGGGAGTATCTGTATCTGGTGTTCAGCTGCAAACTCCTTACTCATAAAATTACAGGAGCTGCCTGAGTCCAATAGTGCCTTTGTCTTTAGTGGGTGTCCGTTTGCCAGCTCTAGCAACACCTCTATCACTAGGGCTTGTCTTGGAGGTTCCGGCGTGGGCACTTTTACTGCTCCTTGGCCTGGCTGCTGTGCCCTGACGGTGGCAGCCAGGCGTTGGCTTTTACTTGCTCCTGGACTCCCTCCTCCTTCCCCCCAACAGCTCCCGCCATCCCTTGCCATTCCTTTCTTTGCGGGCAGACTCTGGCAAAGTGACCTGGCTGCTGGCAGAGATAACATTTCTTGGTGCTCTTCCCCTCCTTCTTCCGCCCTTCACTGGGATTTGAAACTGCGCGCGTGTGCGCTGTTCCAATTTCCATCGGCTCTCCTGGCGGGAAATTTGGCTCCGGAATCTCTGGAATGCGGAAATCCCTCCAACGCTCTCCTTTCCCTTCCCGCTTCTCCAAGGCTCTTGCCTCCTGGCGCGCTCCAATGGTCAGCGCTGATTTGGTCAGCTGGTCCATAGACTCCGCCCTGGGCGCCCGGGAAAGTTCGTCTTTCACCGCCGAAGAAAGCCCCTCTTCGAAAAGCATTTGAATGGGTTCCGCCGATAGGTCCCACCCCAATTTATGTATCAGCATGGTAAACTCAGTCCAGTACTCACGAACCGATCGGCTCCCCTGTTTACAAGCCATCAACTGTCTGCGCACCACTCCCTGCTCAATCTCGCTGGAAAACATCAAATCCATGGCGCGAAAAAACTTCCTCGTGTCCTTCAGCATTTCACTATTCCCTGCCATCAGGGGTCTAACCCAGTCTCTCGCCCCCCCTTCGAGATGGCCAACCACAAACGCCACTCGCGATGCCTCGTCGGGAAAGTCGTCAAACTGCAGATTGAGAGCATACTGCATCTCTGTCCTAAAGGCTTGATAGTTCCTGGGGTCCCCCCCAAACTTCTGCACCAATCCTGGCATCTTTCTTGCTAGTGGGGCGCCTTTTGCCTTTTCTGCATCCTGCGCCCTCCTTTCCTCTAGCCTCGCCGTTTGCAGCGCTAGCTGGACCTCCAACACCCGGTACCTTTCTTCCAGGCTTGGACCCTCTCCAGCTCCTCCTGCTCCCCCGGTTCCGGCTGGGTTGCTCATGATGCCTCTCTGCACAAGCTGCTTTCAGGGACTGTCCGATTGCTGTGATGGGATGATGAGCTGCTTGTGCATAAAGTCCTAGTCCCTCAGAGTTTGGCTAAGTCCACAAACCTCTGTCTGTGACGGAGCTCCTTAAGCATGGCTCCATCAGTCGCTCGTAGAATCGGACAGTGGGCGTTTACGGAACTTCTTCCAGCATAAAAGTTCCTTAACGGAAACGCGTCTTCTGGACTCTCGGCGTGACAGTTTCCGGCGAGGAGTGGGTGTCCCTATGGGAGGTCCTGAAACCTCCCCGCTATTTTCGCTGGAAGTGTCTCTGAGCCCTCCCTCCGACTCACTTTCCCTTGGAGCTCTTCCTCTCCCCCTGCTGGTTCCTTCCTCAGCGGATAAGTCTCTCTCAGCCTCTGTGAGCCCTTTCACCTCCTGTTTCTCCGATGGCAGTTCCCTGACACTCATGTCCAATCAGGTCAGCCTCAACTGACCACTTCATCAACCTTGCCAGCAAAAAACGGGCATATATTTTCCCAATGGACGATAGCAGACTGATATTCCGATAGTTCCCTGGGTCACCAGGAGGGCCTTTTTTGTAGATAGGAATTATAATGGCCTCCTTCCACATTCCTGGTATTAAGCCCGTGGCATTTATTGCATTGAACGTTTTAGCTAAAATCCCTGCCCACCATGCAGAATGAAGCTTTATAGCCTCAACAGGGACCAAATCTGGCCCAGGGGCCTTACCAGTTTTCAGCTCAGCTATCAATTCTAGGATTTCAGCAGGGTCGGTTTTGGGCCAGACGGGAAGGGGATTAGAAGGTCTCCAATGAGTGGCCGGAGCTTCTGCCACTGAGAAATATTTTCTCAGGAACTGCTCCCATGTAGGGGCCGGGATCACCGTTAAGGGATATTTTGTGTTTCTTCCCTTTATTAAGGACCAAATTTTCCAGGAGTTATGAGATTTTGAGGCAGAAATTATAGTCTGCCAGCGATTTAAATGCCACTCCCGTTTGGCCGATTTCTGGGCCTGTTTGTATGCTTTTTTAGGCAGGGAATAAGATGGAGGTAAGGCCGGAGCGCCGGAAAGTTTATAGTCATTATATATTGTATGTAGATGGAGTCTGGCTAGTTTGCAAGCAGAGTTGAACCAAGGGGCGCCAAATTTAAAATAATCGTCTTTAACTCCATAGGTTGGAGAAGTAAAAAAGCGAGTTAAAACTTCTATCAGGCAAGAAAAAAAATTCATACAGGTAATAGGATCACGCGGGACTATTCCTACGTCCGGCTGATCACCAGAAAACTTTTCTCGGATAAAATCCGTATATCTATGAGCGAGGGCAGGGGACCATCTAGTCCCCTTTATTTTAGTGGACGACTCCACAATCACCAGGATTGGGTGGGAGCGGTCGAGCAACTGCCAGTCAACACATAACTTGGTTATCAGGGGAAGATGGTCACTAAATTGGGCATTATCAATTTTAAAAGAGGTGACATTCAAAAATAGATCCCGGGAAACCAATACATAGTCGAGAACACTGTTTGATTTTAACCCCAGGTGGGTGAACTCCCCTGGTATGTCTGGAGGACACCTGCCATTTAGTATAATTAAATTAAGGCGTAGCGTCATCTGATAAAGCATCACTCCCACCTTATTGACTTTTACATCCTTTGATATTCTAGTGGGGGTGTATACTAGATCGTAAGTTTGAGCGCCGGGATCAACCCACCACTTAGACTTTTTAAGAGCCTCCCAATTTGAGGCTATCCGAGCGTTAAAATCGCCTCCAGTAATGGAGGGGACATTGGGATATTTAAGATAACAAGAAAGTAAAAAATCCTCTAGGGATTCCCATCTAGCAGTAAGATCAGCTGCTAACCCTCCCGGAGGGAAATAGACATTTGTAACCAATAAAGAGAAGTTTCCACCAGAGATCAGTCCGGTAATAGCATAAGGCGGAAATGCATGCACTAGTGAAAGTTTAGCCCGAAGTTTGAGGGAGATACCAATTGTAAGGCCACCTTTAGGGCGGCCACCATTCGTTGACGGGCTAGCAGGCAGACATATAAACTCAAAGCCATTTAACTCAATTTCCTCCTCCACCCAAGTTTCTTGTAATAGTATGATAAGAAAGGAATTAATATATTTTTGGAATTCTGGATCTAATTTTTTACTTTTCCATCCAGCAATGTTCCAACTTAATATTGAAGGCTGGGGTTTCCCCGTTCCTCCAATTGACTGTCATTCGGAAAATTGGCTCAACTTTAAAACGGGAAGAGGGGAGCCAATAAAGAAATCAGTTATCTTCCTCTGATGAAAAACCTCTCGTAAAGGCTGAGTGGGATTTACAAGGTCATCTGGCTGTTGAGCTTGGCCACTCGATCTACTAGGAGTAGGACTTTGAACAGGGGCAGACCCCTTTTCCAAAAGAGTTTGGTGGGCCACCCGGGGTGGACCAGCTATCTCGTCAGAAGTTTGGACTCTCTGTAGCCTGCTACTGGTCTTTTGGGCTACTTGATTTATGTGGCCTGTTGGATCTTCAATCAGTTCCGTCACTGGTCTTGCTGCTGAATCCATAATACTCTGCGAAAAGGGATAAGGCTGGGCGAGAGGGCTATTTGGGAAGGTTGGCAAAGGCACCTCTTCTCTTGATTGGTCAGTGCTATAAGAAGGTTCCAGGTCTGGCATCGATGAATGTGTAGAAGGGGATTTTTCCTGTTGTGTGTTGCTTTCTTCAGGTATGTTTTTTGATGGACGGTCATGTAAATCTATTAAAAGCACAGAGGATTGTTCTGCTTGGAGGGAAGGACTAGTAGTTGCTTCTTGGGGTTGTATCTTATCCTCCATTGCCGACATACATTTAGCATTAGATATTGAGAGATCCATATGATCTGGTTCTTCTAGGGAGTCATGCTTGCTGTACGTGAGTATTCTGGTGCTGAGCTTCCTAATAAGTTGGGTTTTAAGCGATTCCAGTCTATTAATAATTTCTTTTTGTTCCACCACTGGTAAATCTGCAAAGGAGGCAATGAGTTCGATCTCTTCTGGTGGTGTCATGCCACTTTCCGGATGGTCATTGTTCTTTGCTAGGGGAGTGGAGGCCACATAACTCTTCTCCTGGGATTGAACGCCCACTCCGGTGTCCACTGGTGGATCGGGTTTAGCAGATTTTGAGCCCTCTTTGGTTATTGCCTCCAACAGTAGGGGTTTAGGCGTAGGGTCTATAAAGGCTCTCGTTGGTGCTATCCCACAGCGAAAAGAATTGCTTTCTTTCGTAATATGATAGTGGGAATTTTTGTGGATTGGAACGCAAGCAGGACTCTCTGGGATTTATGATGATGGACAAGGGGGAGGACTGCACAGAGGTCAATTTGTGTTGCTTCCATATTTAAAAGCACCTTTAGGAGTTCCTTGGCACCACCCAGAGTTCTCCATCTTGGGTCCCCATTTTGTATGGTTAGGCTCACTTTCCTTGGTGTTAAGATCAGGGATTGATGACCTAATTGAAGGTTAAGGTTGTATTTAAATTTGTCAGTACGTTTGTTATATAAGGACAAACTCCTCGTCCCCTTCCTCTCTTCAAGGGACTGGCGCTGGGGAAGTAGTAACTAGCTTTTGTTGGACGCTGTGCAGCTGGGACGAAAGATCATCTAGTCTTTTGAATATACAGTGCAAAGTTTTGATTATTAAATGGGACTGTTCAAATGTCATATGATTGGCCGTGCCAAGGACCAGTTCCTCCTTCTGAGGAGAGACTACACTCTTACTGTTGGCCACATTGCTTGTTATTTGTGGAATTATTCGCTCTTCGTCTTTAAGTGCTGACGCGCAATCAATCAGTGGGTTGAAACGGTTCTGAGTTTCTACCATGTAGGAACAATCCAGTAGATTACTCCCTTCTTTAAAGTGACATGGTTCAACCCTTGTTTGCTTCGATCTCGGAAAGGGAACGGGGACCATCTCCTCGGAATCTCTAAGACGTTTCCCATATCCCATAATTCAGATATCGAGGAGAGGGGGGACAGCACTTCAAAGTCGGCGTCTTCACCTCTACCCTCACAGGCCGGCAATTTAGGTCTACAAGGAGACTACCGGTAAGCAATACAGACCATTCCTTTGAAGACCTACTCCCACCAGGACTAAGACTAATATATAATTCTCCTTCAAAGCTTATCGCAGGGCCCACCGCGGTTCGGTCCCAGATGAAAGGGAAACTCCCAAAGGCCTCACCTCAAACAGGGGAGTTTCTCTTCGTGCAGCTCAAAGATTTTTCTCCGCTCAGCTGCAGTAAAAGTTCACAGCAGGTTTCCTTCAGCTATTAATCTTCCTTATCCTGTTGTTGTTTTAGCATGTTTGTTCGAGGCCCTTCTCCGCTTTGTAAATATATTAGTTAAGAAACAGCTGCCAAATGTTGTAGATAAAATAATGAGGCTGATAAAAGCTGAATAAAAACTGATAAAACTAATAAAAACTAATAATAACCGCACAACTGCTGCGGAGCTCAAGTCAATGCTTCCACTAACGACGCCATCTTCCTGGAAGCCTGTGAGTTTCCCCTCAAAGGAATTCCTCTGGCATTTGGACCCAGAAGAACTGGAGCCTAAGAGCATATATCTAACCATCAAGTGGGACTCAGTTGGCAGCAGTTGCGGCAAGGAAGGGGAGGCGAGAGGATCTCCTGAATATAACCCCTTCCCCACACAAGAGCGCCACTCTTTTCTCACTTATAAACATCCCTGCACATCTATGAGCAGGGAAAGAGCTTCTACATGTGTGGGCCCAATAACGCTTAACCCCATAACAAATTTAGAAATTAAGTAATACCACATGACATAAGTTTTTTTTTCCCAATTCATGCATTGTTATGTAGCACCCTGCTTGTGGTTAACGCTTAGCTGGAATGAAGTATTCAACGCAGCAATAGAGAAATTAAAATAATAATTTATTTGTCAGACAAATAAATGAGAGACACAGTGGTATATGGTTACCAAAGCTTTGCCCCTCCAGCCCTGATGGCCAGCACTTATATTCCCTCAGCCCAGCCCCCTTGCTCCTCCTTTGGCTGCCTCTGTCCAATCAGCCTGGTTGAAATTCCTATTGGCTGTTTGCTAGAACCAATCATAAAAGATACACCCATTTCCTATTACCTTTTATGGGAGACAAAGAGCTATATTTCCTTCTATCCATAAATGGCAGACAAGTAGCCATATATCTTAGATTTGCCTCGACCAGGCACCTTAATTGCCAGATAACCTTTGGCCCCTGTTGCCCTATTCACTGCAAAACAGATGGCTAAAACAGATGGTGCATGGTTTTTAATTTTTATCTTAAAGAGATCTTGGGTTCACCTTCTCACACACCATCTATGAAATAAGAATCTAACATAAGAATCTAACATTTCTTACTTTCTAAATCCTTTGCATAATTACATTTAAGCCAATATATTTCATACATAACATATATAGATTTTTAGAAGAAAAGGAAAGGCCTTTTCAAAGTAAAAAGAAACTTAAAAACACTTTCTTCAGAGAGAAGCCCCCCTTTCCCTATTTCCATTAGCTCTTGCCCTTTTAACCTTAGGAAGATGTGGCTGAGTCTGATGGGAGGCACAATAATTCTTACTATTTACCAACTCTTAATTGTGTTTTTGCAGCTTGATTGTATTCTGTAATTTGTATGGTCAATATGACCTTTTGCTCCCAGCCTGTAATTTCCTTTTACAACCCTGAGGCACTGCTATAGATCAGGGGGGCCCTTGATCAAGAAGATAAACATCTGCCAAAGTACTCAGCCAGCTGGCTTCTGCCTGGCATGAGAGATACAAACATTTGCAAATATATTTTTTAAGCTCATTTTAAAATGCAGGTCTTGATCAGATGCCTCAGTTAGTCTTTTAGTCTAACAGTGGGGGGTGGGGTGGGGGGGACAGAATTCTGCTCAACATTTCACTTCACATTTCACTCTGCCCTAACAGAGTAGCCTGACTGCCGGCATCAGGTGAAAGAGGACTTTCAGCAACAGACTCTGCAATGCTCACCTCAGCAATGCTCACCCTGTTTTGTACTCGAGATCTCTTCTTCCCACTGACCACCCCCCATACACTTTATAAGTAATTGGGGCAACAACAATATGTTCCTGCTGCGGCTTAGCCTCAGAAAAATGCTCGCTTGGCGGGGGGGAATTTCCTCTTTTTGTGAAGATAAGTAAGTTATGCGCTGTGCCCTTGAGTATAATCTGTGCATTTTTTTATCTGCAATCAGTGTTATTTTCTTATCATAGCTCAAGATAAATTTGCAAAACCAAAGAACTCAGTATCTCCTCTTCCACACGGCGCCCTCTTGTGGCACCTGTGTCAAACGTCACCATCCTGGCTGATCTTCAAAACGTTGTTGGACTACAACTCTCATTGGCCATGCTGGCTGGAGCTGATGGGACTTGTAGTCTAAAACACTTAAGAGTGTGTTAAATAGGAGGCCATTTGTGGCTGCAGATCATTGCTGTCACCCAGCTCTAACCTGCAGGCTGAAAATGGCCTGTTACAATAGCCTGAAATCCTGAGGCTTAAGAAAGCACAGCCTACTTGAGAACAGACTGAGAAGAGCTGTTCTTTGGCTGCTGGGTCAGGCCAAAGGCACAGGGGCCTACTCCTAGGGGCCATGGGGGTTTCGGCCCCCACAATAAAATATTTGAGGGGCCAGGCCTCCACAAAGTGGATGGACATTCCCATTCAAATGGTGTGTGCACACTGCGTCATGTGATCAGTTATGCAAGGTGGGGCTTACCTGGCCCCCCCCCCCACAATATTTTATTTAAGTTGGCACCCCTGGCCAATGGTCCATCTAGCCCAGCCTCCTGTTCCCACAGTGGCCAATCGGATGCCCCAGTGGGGAACTCTCGAGCAGGATCTGAGCACCAGAGCAGTGTGTGTGAGAGTGTGTAGGAAGTAACCTACCGCACAAAGGCAATTATTTATAGTAGTTGCTCCACCTACTTCTGCCTCTGGCCTCACACGCTATTGGCATGTGGCCCTCAGAAGGCTAACCAGAAGGAAAGTTGGTCCCCGGGCTGAAAAAGCTTCTTCACTCCTGCAGCGATAGGACAATGTGGCTTACATGCTTTCATGTAGGCACAGGCAGGGCCGGATTTAGGTTTGATGAGGCCCTAAGCTCCTGACGGTAATGGGGCCCTTTATATTGACAAAGCTGTCCTTTGTCAACAACAAATTGTCGCTATTTTTTGTGTTGAATATTGTTATGTACTGAAGTTCTCACCCTGGGCCAGCAGGGAGGTACTGTAGATAGTTTTCACTCAGGTCCACATATGCAAATAAGGAATTGAAAGTGACGTTCAGTGATTGGATAGTTACAGAAAGTTGTTACTGTTGCCTTGTAGTTGAGCTCTATATAAGCAGGTTGGCTGAACCCTTCAGCCCAGTTCTGTTCTGGCCTGTGAATAAACAAGAGCTGTTTGAAGAATCGCTGTGTCAAGAAGAAAGGACTGCAAGCTTTTCCAATATGCTGTAACGGCTGCCAGAATCCTGTTGGCCCAGAAGTGGAAACAAGAGGAGATACCGACAATAGAAGAATGGAGATTAAAATTGACAGACTATGCGGAACTGGATAAATTAACTGGGAAAATTAGATATATTAAAGATCAAAAGTTCATCGAGGACTGGGGAAAATTTGTGGACTATCTGAAAAATACATGTGGTGTTAACACAACGCTAGTGGGATTTCAAGAGGCACTGTAAAAAACAAATAAGTATTGTTTATTAGAAATAATGGGAGTAAGGAGGAACATTGGCAATACGAAAGAAGGGAATGTGTATTAAAGGTATAAATATGGATGATTGTCAGAGACGCTGAAGGAAGTCCAAAACAGTCATAATTTGTTGTATTTGGGATAAAATGTATAATTGGATGAAAATTAATAAAATTTATATTAAAAAAAAGAGGGGGAAAAAGAAGAATCGCTGTGTCGTCTGATATGTTCACCCACAACTTAACAAATATATGCTATATGGTACTTTATGGACCTAATAGGTATCTCAAGCCATTTGCACATAACAAAATATGTATTTTATCAAAGTAATTGTTGAACTGAAATACAATTAAGAAGAAGTATATTAATAGTGAAATAATTATTAAGCTCTAACTGTACATAGGTTTTATTTTATTTGTTTTTTATCTCATATTTTGGAAATGTACATCCAGTTTTTTTCTCCTTTAAATTTTTTTGGGGCCCCCAAGAGAGTGGGGCCCTAAGCTATAGCCTGTTTAGCTTATATGTAAATCTGGCACTGGGCACAAGGCTGGCTGCAAACTAATTCAGACATAAGAACATATTAAGAGCCTGCTGGATGAAGCCAATGGCTCCTCTGTCCACTTCTGACAGGGGCCAACCAGATGCCCCAGAGGGAAACCCAGAAGCAGGATCCAAGCTTGAGAGCAACTCTTTCCTCCTGCGATTCCCATCAGGTGGTCTTCAGAAGCATTACTGCCTCCGATTGTGGAGGCAGAACATGGCCATTGTGGTTAGCAGCCACTGCGAGCTTTGCCTTCCAAGCGTTTCTCCAGTCCTCTGTTAAAGCCATCCCAGTTGGTGGACATCACTGCCCCCTGTGTGGGTGAGCTCCGCAGTTTAACTATGTGGTATGTGAAGAAGGACCTTATTTTGCCTGATTCTTCCAACTTTCGGCTTCATTGGGTATCCTATGTTTGGGTGCCATGAGAGAGGGAGAAAATGATTTCTCTGCCCACTTTCTCCATGGGATGCACATTTTATATATTTTAATCGTGTCATCTCTTACTCACTAGTTCTCTGTGGGATGTAACATAAGCAGCCAAATACAACACTTCCTGTTTGCCCAGCGTGGACACACACAGAGGAGGACTCACCTGCGTGAGTGCCTGAGGGCCCTGCTCCTGCCACTCACTACCTGGCCCAGGGTGGGGCCTGGCAGGCCTCACAAGGACGGTTGCTGTCACTGCTTCTGCTGCCCAGGAGGACCCGGAGGGGGCGCAGAGTTCTTTTTAAAATGTTTTAAAATTTTCCTTTCCCTTTTGATTTTTTTGTATGTGGGGGGTGGGGGTGGAATGGATGTTTGGTTGGGCTTGGGAATATAATAATAATAATAATAATAATAATAATAATAATAATAATAATAATAATAATTTATTTATATCCCGCCCTCCCCCGCTGAAGCCGGGCTCAGGGTGGCTAACAACAATAAAACAGTACAAAAGTACAACACAAGACAACACTCTAAAATCATTCATTAAAAAATTAATTCAAATCAAGCCACTGGCAACCATTGGGCCAGAGCTCCGCGAAGATTGCCGAGGGAAGGGGTCAGGCTGTGCCCTGGCCAAAGGCCTGGTGGAACAGCTCTGTCTTGCGGCCCTGCGGAAAGATGTCAAGTTAAAAAAAAAAATTTAAAAAAATTGTTTGATTTTGATGGATTTGTAATTTTTACAGTTTTTTGTTTGTATTGTTTTATTATTTTCTGGGGGTTTTATTGTTTTGTTTTTGTTTTAAGGTTTTATTTTGTTCTTAAGGGGAAGGGTCAGGGCTGCCGGGGAGTGGGTCCCAGCCAACAAAATGGCTGGGGCATGTTCCACAGAGAGGGATGCGCTGGGACAACTGTTCTCAATGATCACGCGTAGGAGGAGGAGTTACGCTAAGACCAGACCATGTCATTACAGAGGAGGCAGGTTTAGTCGTTGTCTGAGGACTATCCCTGCCTCCGGGTCTGGTCCTGACCGGACGGATACTAGAATCAGCAAGGGATACCCACATGACCTGAAGGTGCTGCTGTGCAATGCCAGGTCAATGATTCATAAGACCACTGCCATCCATGACCTGATCATGGATGGAGGACTTGACCTGGCATGTGTAAGAGAGACTTGGTTGGATGAAGCAGATGGGCCTGTCCTTGCCGCTGCTTGTCCACCAGGTTTCTCTTATGCACAGCAACCCAGGCCTTGTGGGCGGGGAGGGGGGGTTGCCGTGATTTTTAGGAAGTCATTAGTTTGCACCAGGTGTCCTATTGGGAAGACCCAGTTCTCTGAGTGCATGTTCTGGAAGTTGGGCAATAGGGGCAGTACAGGATTCCTTTTGGTGTACCGACCTTCCCGCTGCACCAAGGATTCCCTGCTCGAGCTGCTTCAGGTTGTGGCGGATGTTCTCCTGGAGACACCTAGCTTGGTTGTCCTAGGGGATTTTAACATCCATGCCGACACGACTTTACAAGGGGCCGCTCGGGACTTCGTGGAAAGCATGGCCTCCATGGGGCTGTCCCTGAATAAGTCTGTCCCAAACCATAGCCGCGGACATGCCTTGGACCTGGTGTTTACCTCTATGGATGTTGGTGATCTGACACTAAGTAAAAGCAAAACGAAAGAAGTGCCATGGTCAGATCACTTCCTGGTGCAACTGGACTTCTCTGTGACCCTTTCCCTCTGCAAGGAGGTGGGACCCATTTGGATGGTCCGCCCCCGCCACTTAATGGATTCAAATGGTTTCCAGAGAGTGGTAGGGGATGCTTTATCCCATGTTGATGGCCTTTCAGCTGATTCCCTGGTGGCCCGCTGGAATGTGGAGTTAACCAGAGCTACTGACTGTTTGGCTCCGAAGCGCCCTCTCCGATTGCATGGAGCCCGAACAGCCCCATGGTTTTCCACGGATCTGAGGGCAATGAAATAATCGTTGAGACGGCTAGAGCGCCAGTGGCGGATGACCCATTCTGAAGCTGACCGGACACGGGTTAGAGCTCAATGTCGAGCCTACCAAGTGGCGGTAGCGACGGCGAAGAAGACTTTCTTCACCGCCTCTATTGCATCTGTAGAAAATAGCAGCAGGAGATTTTTTCAGGTGGTTCACAATTTAGCGGAAACACCTGCTACATCGGGACCCAGTACGGGCCACATGATCTCCTGCAATGATTTTGCAAAGTTTTTTGCAGATAAAGTCGCTTAGATTCGGGAAGAGGTAGGCGCCACCGTGGGAGCAGAGCCGGAGCGGGAGAGTGTTAGAGCCATGTCTAGTCAAATTGCGTGGGATCAATTCCAATCTGTTACCTCCGAGGATGTGGACAGGCTGCTTGGACGAGTGAAACCAACCCCCTGTCTCCTTGATCCTTGCCCATCCTGGCTTATAAAAGCTAGCCGGGAAGGGCTGGATGATGGGCTACGTGGGGTGGTGAATGCTTCTGTAATGGTTCAAGGGGTTGCTCGTGCGTAAGCCGGTGCCCACACCTGGCTGGGTTGCCTAAGTGAACCTTTTCTGTCCGGACAGCCACTCACCCGTGGCTGTCTCAATCGCTGGCAGAATCCATCAGTGGGCGTTTCTTAAACTTCTTCCAACAGAAGAAAGTTTAAGAACTTATTGAGAAGAAACAGAATACTCTTCAGGTGGGAATTCCCCCAAGGTCTATCCTTCAAATACAAAGGAAGAAAAATAAGAATAAGGACAGTGAATGATAAAGACAAGTTCTTGAAAGACCACGAGGAGGATCTACAGAAGGAAGTGGAATCTGGTGAGGAGCCAATCGCATCAGGAAAAGGAATTTTAGACATAGCAAACTTATCATTTGGACTCCTTGGCCCAGGGAAAGACACACCACCGACAGAAGAAGAACAACAACTCGGTGCAGTTGGAGGGAAAACTAAGTAACTCACCATGGCTCTGCAACTTCTAAGTTGGAATTGTAATGGACTTAACTCCCCTCGAAAGAGAAAAGGTGTTTTTCATATATTAAGAAAAGAACAATTGGACTTGATTTGTTTACAGGAAACACATGTAATGAGGCTACACAGGAAAATACTTATTAATAAGAGATTGGGACAAGAATTTATTTCGTCTGATAAGGTCAAAAAGAGAGGAGTGGTGATATATGCAAAGGAGAAATTTTCACCGAAATTAATTTTTAAAGATGAACAAGGAAGATATTTGGCAATCGAAATTCAATTTCAAGGAGAGAAATTTCTGATTGTAGGGGTGTATGCACCGAACGAGGGGAAATCTGAATTTTTTAAGAAGTTGCATGAGACTCTTTTGGACTATATGGACTATAATATAATATTGATGGGGGACATGAATGGAGTTGTATCTACAAACATGGACAAGGCACAAAAACAGGTAGTCACCAAAGATGGTAGACTACCAAAAACTTTCTTTGAATTGACTGACAATATGGACTTGATTGACATTTGGAGAACTAAGAACCCCCTGGGGAGAGAGGGAACTTTCTTCTCTGAAGCTAAGATGACATGGACTAGAATTGACCAAATTTGGATTACTAGAGGAATGGCACCAAAGATAAAGAAAGTGGAAATCTGCCCTAAAACTTGCTCAGACCATAACGCTGTAAAGATGGAGATGAAGCAAACAACACCCGGCTCCTTTAGATGGAGGATGAATGACACCCTATTTAGAGATGAAGAAGTATACAAAAAGGCCCAAAAAACTTTGAGAGACTATTTTGAAATAAATATGACGACTAATGTTGAAAAAAGAGTAATCTGGGATGCAAGTAAAGCTGTGATGAGAGGGCTCTTGATACAACAGAACACAATAAAAAAGAGAAGTCGAAATGAGAAAAAAGATAAAATTTTGGAGAAAATAAAAGAAGGGGAGAAAAAACTGAGAGTAAAGCCAAAGTCGCAGGAGATTTTAAGAGAAATAAAATTATATCTGGAAGGGTACGATAATGTATTTGGGTGGCATGCATACTTGTGGTATGGTAAGGTTAAAGCACACAAGGCATTTAAAAATCATATTGTCAGAGAAGCATTATTTAATGTCTGGATTAAATATAAAGATCTATTGGAGAATAAAACTCCAAGGTGGTTATCGCCTATGGAAGCAAAGGCCCTGAAAAGACTTAACATGGATGACCCCAGTCAAGCTTGCAAAAATTTATCATTTGCCCGATAATAAATGTTGGAAATGTAAAGAAACTGAAGGTACATTTTTTCACCTTTGGTGGACATGCCCAAGGATCAAGGCCTTCTGGGAGATGATTTATAATGAAATGAAAAAGGTATTTAAGTATACCTTCCTGAAGAAACCAGAGGCCTTTCTCCTGGGCATGGTCGGCCAATTGGTGTCAAAGAAGGATAGGACTTTCTTTATGTACGCTACAGCAGCAGCAAGAATACTGATTGCAAAGCATTGGAAGACACAAGATCTACCCACCTTGGAAGAATGGCAGATGAAGTTGATTGACTGTATGGGATTGGCAGAAATGACTGGCAGAATCCGTGACCAGGGAGAAGAGTCGGCAGAAGAAGATTGGAAAAAATTTAAGGACTATTTACAGAAATATTGTAAAATTAAGGAATGTTGAATGATGTTGGATTGAAATTAAGTGGTTTTTAGCTGTAATGGTATAAAGGAATATGAAAAAATGGTTTTTTATAAGTAAAAATTTAAGGTTATAATAACCTAAGATGTTCGATAGAAAATAAGGTGTTTTTATAAGCTGTAATGCTTTGAGATAAGGATTTGCTGAACAAATAATTTGAATTGGACTACAAGAAGGGGAGGTATGAGGAGGTCAGGGAAATATGTCATTGAAAACTAAGTATTGTGAACTATATGTGTTTTTAAACTTTTTTGTTTGTTTTTTGTTTGTATAAAAATTGGAAATTTTAATAAATATCTTTTTTTTAAAAAATGAAAAGCATGGGGGAGAGGACAGAACCCTGAGGCACCCCACAAGTGAGAGCCCAGGGGTCTGAACACTCATCCCCCACCACCACTTTCTGAACACGGCCCAGGAGGAAGGAGCGGAACCACTGTATGACAGTGCCCCCAGCTCCCAGCTCCTCAAGACGGTCTAGAAGGATGTTATGGTCAATGGTATCAAACACCGCTAAGAGATCCAGCAGAACTAGGAAACAGCTCTCACCTTTGTCCCTAGCCCGCCGGAGATCATCAACCAGTGCGATCAAGGCAGTTTCAGTCCCATGATGAGGCCTGAATCCCGACTGGAAGGGATCCAAATGGTCCTCTTCTTCCAGGCGTGCCTGGAGTTGTTCAGCAACCACTCACTCAATCACCTTGCCCAAGAATGGAAGATTTGAGACTGGGCGATAGTTGGCCATTGTGGCTGCATCTAAAGGTGGTTTTTTAAGAAGCGGTTTAATAACCGCCTCTTTCAGTGGGTCTGGGAAGGCTCCCTCACGGAGGGAAGCTGTCAGGGAACTGCCATCAGTGCCGGAGAGAGAGAGCAAGCTCCAGAGGGATCCCAGAGAGCGTCCCGGGATTGGGAGAGGCAGTCCATCTTCTGGGGAAGGGAATCAGCTTAGCTCCAGTGGAAAAGGAAGGCAGATGGGGGAATCTGAAAGGGAGTCACATGACTCCTTGCCGGGGACCAGCGGGGGGAGGAAGGGTCCTCCGCTGCCTACGCCCTCCTTGCGCAGAAGGCTTCAGGCACAGGGAAAGTAGGAGGAGACTGGGCGTGAAAGAACTTCTTTGTTGGAAGAAGTTTAAGAAACGCCCACTGACGGATTCTGCCAGCGATTGAGACAGCCACGGGTGAGTGGCTGTCCGGACAGAAAAGGTTCACTTAGGCAACCCAGCCAGGTGTGGGAACCGGCTTACACACGAGCAACCCCTTGAACCATTACAGCAATCCGTCAGTCCTTGACGTTGCTTGTGCGCAGTACCGGAGAGGCAGCACGATGAGCCAAACAGAGCCGGCCGGAGGAACAGAGCAAGAAGCCTTGATGCGAGGTCTGGTAGAGAGGAACCGAGACCTGGAGGCGCATGTTGCTACCCTGACGGCGCGGCTGGAGGAGAGACGGACTCAGGATGCACAGGTCAGAGCCACCCCAATAGGGAGGAAGGTTCAGGGGCTGGTACACAAATTTGGTGGAAAGCCCCAGGACTACAATGCATTCCGAACAGAAATCCAGTACGCTTTGGAACTGCAGAAAGATGACTTTGCCGATGACGGGGCGAGGGTGGCTTACATTGTGGGACATCTGCAGAATGGGGCGCGTGAATGGATCAGGCCCCTAATGGCGACGCAGAATGAGGCATTGAAAGATCTCAAGAAATTCTATCAGGTGTTGGACGCGATGTACTCCAGGAAGGTTGAGCAAAGCGTGACATGCCGGGAGCTGATGGGGTGCAAGCAGGGGAGCCTGTCCGTCAGGAACTACTGGTCGCGGTTCGCGATGTTAGTCCACAAGCTTGGGTGGGATCTCGGCTCTGAACCTATGCAAATGTTGTTCGAGGGGGGTTTGTCCCCTGAAGTGAAGGATGAATTGTCCCGAGCGCCCCGCCCGCGGTCGATGGATGAACTCACAAAGACTGTGCTTGCGATCGGGGTACGCCAGGAAGTGCGGGCTCAGGAGAAGCGGGAGATAAGGGCGGAACGTTTCCATGACAACTGCATTCCTGAAATGCCGAGGGAGCCTTCCCAGGCGGCGGAGCCGATGGAAATTGATGCAGCGCGCGCGACGTTTCAAACGTCGGTGAAGGTCGGAAAAGGGAGGGGAAGGAGTGGAAAACTACCAAGAAGTGTTTCCTCTGTCAGCGACCGGGACATTTTGCAAAGGTCTGCCCTCAACGAAAGGCCTGGCAAGGCATGATGGGGGCTGCAGGCCACAACGAGAAGGGGGAGGAGGGGCAGGCGCAGGGAAACGCCAACGACTGGCTGCCAACCAGCGGGGCCAGCAGCCAGGTCAGCAACCAATAGAAGTGCCCCAGCCTGACCCCCCCAAGGCAGCGGTAGCCATAGAGGTGGTGCTAGAACTCCCAAACGGGCAGCCCGTCAAGGTGGAGGGACTGCTAGATTCTGGCAGCTCGTGTAATTTCTTCAGCAGAGACTTCGCTCTGGAGCACCAACTCCACCTGTTGCCACTAGATTTTCCCTTGCAGGTGACCACCATCGATGGCAGGGAGCTCCTGGGAGGGGAAGTGACACACCAGACACCGCCAATGCGAATGAGGGTTGCTAGGCACACGGAAACCATTGCCTTTCACGTGGCCACGCTGGCAGGAACCCCAATAATACTGGGAATGAGCTGGCTGGCACTACATGACCCGGTGGTGTCATGGCATCAGCGGTCAGTCACTTTTGGGTCAGCTTACTGCTCAGAACACTGTCTGGGAGGGGTGGAACCAAGGATGACTGTAGCCAGGGTGGCGGGGTTGGCCCTGGAGCATAAAGGGCAGGTGCCACCACAATACGCTGATTTGAAGGAGGTCTTCAGTGAAAGGGAGGCAGACAAACTGCCCCCCACAGGCCCTTTGACTGCCAAATTAACCTGCTTCCAGGGGCTCAGTAACCAGTGGGTAAGCTGTATGCCATGTCCGACCGGGAAATGCAGGAGCTGCGGCAGTTTATTGACAAGAATCTGAAGAGAGGTTTCATAAGGGAATCTAAGGCGGTGGGGGGCACTCCAGTGTTCTTTGTGGACAAAAAAGAGAATAATCAGCCCAGATTAGTCGTGGATTACAGGGCCCTGAACCTGGTATCAGAACCCGTGACTTTCCCAATGCCCAGGATTGACGATATTTTGACACGTGTGAGGCAGGGGAAGATTTTTACCAAGCTGGACCTCAGGGGAGCATACAATCTGATTAGGATAAGGGAGGGGGACGAATGGAAAACGACCATGTTCACCCCCCTGGGGGCTTTTGAGTACTTAGTCATGCCATTTGGATTACAATCGGGATCGGCCTGCTTTCAAGCCTTCATGCACCATGTGTTGGGGCCCCTGCTGTACAAGAATTGCATAGCCTTTTTGGATGACGTCTTAATCTATTCGGACGATGAAAGGCAACATGTCAGAGACGTCAGGGAGGTGCTACAGAGATTGAAGAAGTATCAGTTGTGGGTCAAGCTGGAAAAATGCCAATTCCACGCCAGGGAGGTCGAGTTCCTGGGATACAGGCTGTCAGACAAGGGACTAGCCATGGATCCGGGCAAGGTAAAGGCAGTGCTGGAATGGAAAGCCCCCCAAAACAGAAAGGCTGTGCAAAGGTTCCTAGGCTTCAGCAACTTCTATAGGAAGTACATAAGGAACTTCGCTCACTTGACAGCGCCCATAACGGATTGTCTTAGTAGCAAAAAGAAGTTTGCGTGGACAGAGGGAGCGCAGCAATCCTTTGAGAAACTGAAGAGGGCGTTTGCCTCGGAAGAACAGCTCCTGCACGTGGATCCGGAGAAGCCCATGAGACTGGAGATGGACGCGTCCGACCGCACCATTGGAGCGGTCCTTTTGCAGCCCGGGGACAAGCAGAACTGGATGCCGTGTGCCTTTTTCTCGAGGAAGCTGAGCAAGTCAGAACAAAACTACACAGTGTATGACCGAGAACTTCTTGCCATCTATGCGGCATTTCGGCAATGGAGACATCTGTTGATAGGGGCGCGGCACAAGATCCAGATCCGAACTGACCACAAGAACTTGGAATACTGGCGGACCGCGCGAGTGCTCAACCAGAGACAGATCAGATGGTCCCAGGAGTTCGCCAAGTTTTTCTTCGAGATCCGATACGTGCCGGGAGAGGAAAAGGTAAGGGCAGATGTTCTCTCCCGGAAACCGGAGTACATGGAAGGAGAGGGGCCACCAGAGACCAGGCACGTGTTCCCCGAGGACCGGTGGGTGTGTGGGGGAGCGTTGGTTGGGAAACGAGAACTGGCAGGGCTCACCAGAGATGATGAGTTTGCTCAGACGAAAATCAGGGAAGTCAGGGACGGAAGGGAAGTCAATGGAGGGTTCGAGGAAAAGGAAGGGCTATTGTACTATAAGGGGGTGCTGTATATACCGGGGGAGACTTTGAGGGGGAAGGTACTTAAACAACTCCACGACAACCCAACAGCTGGGCACTTTGGACAGCACAAGACCATGCTACTTGTCACCAGGCAGTTCTGGTGGCCAAAGGTGAGGGAAGACGTAAGAGAATATGTACGAGGGTGCGACCGATGCCAGAGGGCAAAGGGGGAAAGGGCTGCCCCCGCGGGGTTACTGGAACCCTTACCCACACCGGAAAGGCCCTGGGAGGTGGTGTCCATTGATTTTATAACAGATCTGCCCAAGTCAAGGGGAAAGACAGCGGTCATGGTAGTAGTCAATCTACTGACAAAAATGTGCCATTTCGTAGCGTGCTCACATGCAGCAACGGCAGAGGAGACAGCCAGACTGTTTGTGGATCACATTTTTAGACTGCATGGGGCTCCCTCGAGGGTAATCTCGCATCGCGGGAAACAATTTACTTCCCGGTTCTGGCGGAAACTCATGAGCTTGCTACAGGTCGAGGTGAGCTTCTCGACGGCGAGGCACCCGGAAACCAACGGACAAGCCGAAAGTGCGAACGGCATACTCCAGAAATACCTACGCTGCTATGTCAGCGAGAGACAGAACGATTGGGTAGAGAAATTAGCTTTGGCTGAATTTGCATACAATAACGCTGAACACGTGTCCACGGGAATGAGCCCTTTCATGGCCAATTACGGGTGTCACCCCAGGGCATTCCCGGGGCGGGGGGAGGAAGGATGGAGTGTACCTGCGGCTGAGCAATTTGTGGAGGAAATGGAGGCCTTACACCAGCAACTCAGGCTGAACTTAGAGCGGGCCAAGGAAGTTTACAAGAGGCAGGCGGACAGGCACCGTTGGGAGGGGGAGGCCATACGGGTGGGAGACCGGGTGTGGTTGTCATCCCAAGGGTTGCCTCTAAAGGGAGGGTGCAAGAAGTTGCAGCCTAGGCGGCTGGGGCCATTTGAGGTAATGCAGCAGGTGAACCCAGTGGCATTTAAACTCAAGTTGCCTGACAGCATGAAGATACATCCGGTGTTCCACAGGTCCCTACTTTCACCATACAGGGAGGGGCGGGAATTCCCGTGACGGGAGGGAGGGGTTACCACCCACCCGCGGGTCGAGGAGAGGGAACACTGTAACGAAGCCATGGAAATACTCGATTCAAGGTGGCGAGGTCGCCAGGTAGAGTACTTGGTAGCCTGGGAGGGGGAACCCAGGTCGGAAAACACGTGGGTCCCTGCTGAATCAATCACTGACGAGTATCTGGTGGAAGAATTCCACAGTTTGTTCCCGGATAAGCCCAAACCATTAGCTAGATTTTGGGAGGAAGAATTTGGACCCACAGGCGACGAAGGGGACTTTGTGGGTTTTCCTGCCTCCGAAGAGGAGGGAGAGGAGGTGTCCGAGGGAGAAGAATCAGACTGGGAAGTTCAACCAGCGGGAAGAGATCCGAGCGGATGGGAGGCTGGTTTTGAATCCTCAGAAGAGGATGACAGCACTTTCAGGGGATTCCCCGCATCGTCGGCCGAGGAGAGAGAGGAGGTTGTGTCGGAAAATCGTGCCAGGGGTGGGAGGGGTCCTGAGGAGGAGGTGTATGTCAGGCAACTGCCATCAGTGCTGGAGGGAGAGAGCAAGCTCCAGAGGGATCCCAGAGAGCGTCCCGGGATTGGGAGAGGCAGTCCATCTTCTCGGGAAGGGAATCAGCTTAGCTCCAGTGGAGAAGGGGGGCAGATGGGGGAATCTGAAAGGGAGTCACATGACTCCTTGCTGGGGACCAGCGGAGGGAGGAAGGGTCCTCCGCTGCCTACGCCCTCCTTGCGCAGAAGGCTTCCGCGCAGGGAAAGTAGGAGGAGACTGGGCGTGAAAGAACTTCTTTGTTGGAAGAAGTTTTTTTTTTAAAGATATTTATTAAAGTTTCCAATTTTTATACAAACAAAAAGAAAAAAGCAAAAAAGTTTAAAAACACATAAAATTCACAATACTTAGTTTTCAATGACATATTTCCCTGACCTCCTCATACCTCCCCTTCTTGTATTCCAATTCAAATTATTTCTTCAGCAAATCCTTATCTCAAAGCATTACAGCTAAAAACCCCTTGATTTCTATCCGACATCATTCAACATTCCTTAATTTTACAATATTTCTGTAAATAGTCCTTAAATTTTTTCCAATCTTCTTCTGCCGACTCTTCTCCCTGGTCACGGATTCTGCCAGTCATTTCTGCCAATCCCATACAGTCAATCAACTTCATCTGCCATTCTTCCAAAGTGGGTAAATCTTGCATCTTCCAATACTTTGCAATGAGTATTCTTGCTGCTGTTGTAGCATACATAAAGAAAATTCTATCCTTTTTTAACACCAACTGGCCGACCATGCCCAAGAGGAAAGCTTCTGGTTTCTTCAAGAAGGAATATTTAAATACCTTTTTCAATTCGTTATAAATCATTTCCCAGAAAGCCTTGATCTTAGGGCACGTCCACCAAAGGTGAAAAAATGTACCTTCATTTTCTTTACATTTCCAACATTTATTATCGGGCAAATGGTAAATTTTTGCAAGCTTGACTGGGGTCATGTACCACCTGTATATCATTTTCATAATATTTTCCCTTAAGGCATTACATGCCGTAAATTTCATCCCAGTGGTCCACAACTGTTCCCAGTCAGCAAACATAATGTTATGTCCAACATCTTGTGCCCATTTAATCATAACTGATTTGACAGTCTCATCCTGAGTGTTCCATTTCAGCAGCAAGTTATACATTTTTGACAAAATCTTAGTTTTGGGTTCTAACAGTTCTGTTTCCAATTTAGATTTTTCCACCTGGAAGCCAACTTTCTTATCCAAATTGTAAGCCTCCATTATCTGATAATAATGAAGCCATTATCTGATAATAATGAAGCCAGTCTTGCACTTTATTTTTTAATTTCTCAAAACTCTGCAGTTTCAGTCTATCTCCTTCTTGTTCCAAAATTTCCCAATACTTCCCATATTGAGCTTTTTCTGAGCTTTCGCTTCCATTGGTGACAACCACCTTGGGGTTTTATTTTCCAATAAATCTTTATATCTAATCCAAACATTAAACAATGCTTTCCTAACAATATGGTTTTTAAATGCTTTATGTGCTTTAACCTTGTCATACCACAAATATGCATGCCACCCAAAAACATTGTTGAAACCTTCTAAATCCAAAATGTCTGTGTTCTCAAGAAGCAGCCAGTCTTTCAACCAGCAGAACGCTGCTGATTCATAGTAAAGTTTAAAGTCTGGCAGGGCAAATCCACCCCTTTCCTTTGCATCAGTTAATATCTTAAATTTTATTCTGGGCTTCTTGCCCTGCCAGACAAATTTAGAAATGTCTTTCTGCCACTTCTTGAAACAGTCCATCTTGTCCACAATTTGCAATGTTTGGAACAAAAACAACATTCTAGGCAATACATTCATCTTTATAGCTGCAATTCGACCCAACAAGGAAAGCTTCAAGTTTGACCAAATTTCTAAATCTTTTTTCACTTCCGTCCAGCATTTTTCATAGTTATCTTTAAACAAATTCCCATTTTTAGCTGTCATGTTAATCCCCAGGTATTTCACTTTCTTAACCACAGTTAAATCTGTTTCACTCTGAAACTTCTCTCTTTCAGTCAATGTTAAGTTTTTCTCTAAAACCTTAGTTTTTGACTTGTTCAATTTGAATCCTGCCACCTGACCAAATTCTTGAATTAGTTCTAAAACTCTTTTAGTACTAGATTCTGGCTCTTGTAACGTCAAAACTAGATCATCTGCAAATGCTCTCAGTTTATACTGTTTAGCTCTGACCTGTATACCTTTAACCAACCGGTCCCTTCTAATCATGTTCAGCAGGACCTCCAGGACCAATATAAAAAGCAATGGGGAAATTGGGCACCCTTGTCGTGTCCCTTTTTCTATCTTAAATTGTTCCGTAACCACGTTATTTACTATTAATTTAGCATTTTGTTCAGAGTATATTGCACCTATACCATTCTCAAAGCCTTGGCCTACCCCCATACCCTGTAGGTTCTTTTTCATAAAACTCCAAGAGATATTGTCAAAAGCTTTCTCCGCATCCACAAATATCAGAACTGCTTTAGTGTTTATATTCACTTCTAGCTTTTCCAAAATGTCAATTATGTTCCTCAAATTATCAGATAGATGTCTTCCCGGTAGAAAGCCCGCTTGGTCCTTATGAATCTCCTCAATCAATACTTTTTTCAGTCTCTTAGCCAAAATATCAGCAAAAATTTTGTAATCCACATTTAATAAGAATATGGGACGGTAGTTCTTAAGTTGTGTCTTTTCAGTTTCCGTTTTCGGTATAAGTGTAATATACGCCTCTTTCCACGATTCTGGTGCTCTTTTCCCTTCCAAAATTTCATTACAGACTTCCTTCAAAGGTTGTAATAACCACTCAGTCTGTCTGACATCAATACCAGGAAAGATTCTGGAGCAGATCATTAAGCAAACAGTCTGTGAGCACCTAGAAAGGAATGCTGTGATCACCAATAGTCAGCATGGATTTCTGAAAAATAAGTCATGTCAGACTAACCTGATCTCGTTTTTTGACAGAATTACAAGCCTGGTAGATGAAGGGAACGCAGTGGATGTAGCCTACCTTGATTTCAGCAAGGCATTTGACAAGGTGCCCCATGATATTCTTGTAAAGAAGCTGGTAAAATGCGGTCTTGACTATGCTACCACTCAGTGGATTTGTAACTGGCTGACTGACCGAACCCAAAGGGTGCTCATCAATGGTTCCTCTTCATCCTGGAGAAGAGTGACTAGTGGGGTGCCACAGGGTTCTGTCTTGGGCCCGGTCTTATTCAACATCTTTATCAACGACTTGGATGATGGACTCAAGGGCATCCTGATCAAATTTGCAGATGACACCAAACTGGGAGGGGTGGCTAACACCCCAGAGGACAGGATCACACTTCAAAACAACCTTGACAGATTGGAGAACTGGGCCAAAACAAACAAGATGAATTTTAACAGGGAGAAATGTAAAGTATTGCACTTGGGCAAAAAAAATGAGAGGCACAAATACAAGATGGGTGACACCTGGCTTGAGAGCACTACATGTGAAAAGGATCTAGGAGTCTTGGTTGACCACAAACTTGACATGAGCCAACAGTGTGACACGGCAGCTAAAAAAGCCAATGCAATTCTGGGCTGCATCAATAGGAGTATAGCATCTAGATCAAGGGAAGTAATAGTGCCACTGTATTCTGCTCTGGTCAGACCTCACCTGGAGTACTGTGTCCAGTTCTGGGCACCACAGTTCAAGAAGGACACTGACAAACTGGAACGTGTCCAGAGGAGGGCAACCAAAATGGTCAAAGGCCTGGAAACGATGCCTTATGAGGAACGGCTAAGGGAGCTGGGCATGTTTAGCCTGGAGAAGAGGAGGTTAAGGGGTGACATGATAGCCATGTTCAAATATATAAAAGGATGTCACATAGAGGAGGGAGAAAGGTTGTTTTCTGCTGCTCCAGAGAAGCGGACACGGAGCAATGGATCCAAACTACAAGAAAGAAGATTCCACCTAAACATTAGGAAGAACTTCCTGACAGTAAGAGCTGTTCGACAGTGGAATTTGCTGCCAAGGAGTGTGGTGGAGTCTCCTTCTTTGGAGGTCTTTAAGCAGAGGCTTGACAACCATATGTCAGGAGTGCTCTGATGGTGTTTCCTGCTTGGCAGGGGGTTGGACTCGATGGCCCTTGTGGTCTCTTCCAACTCTATGATTCTATGATTCTCTCTTTCAAAGATCTGTAATATCTGGAAGTCAGCCCATCCGGTCCTGGAGACTTGCCTAATTGCATATTTCGAATGGCACCTTCTATCTCCTGGTCAGATATTTTGCAATTCAACATTAGTTTACTTTCTTGTGAAATTTTTTGTAATCCATTTGTTTTCAAAAAACGTTCAATGTCCATTTCATTCTGTGGCCCTTGTGCATATAATTGTTTGAAGTATTTCTGGAAGCAATTTCTAATCTCAGTTGGATTATGTATATCTTTTCCTTCTACTTCCAAATTTGTGATGGTATTTAGTTTTTGTCTTTTTTTCAATTGCCAAGCCAGTAATTTCCCACATTTATTAGCTGATTCAAATGTCTTCTGTCTCATTTGTTTAATTTTCCATTCTATTTCCTGATTCATCAATTCCATATATTGTACTTGATATAATTTTATTTCTTTTTTTTTAAATAATGTTTTATTAAGTTTTACAAAAAAAACAATACAGAAGAAAGACAATAAATATTAAAACACCAACAAATACCAACAATTAAAACACAACAAATAGAAAAAAAAGAAAAAAGATATAACAAGCCAGAAAGAAGGAAAAAGTTATTAAAACATTTAGCACAAAAAAAGAAAAGAAAAAAGAGAAGAACCTCTTTTCAGATTCTTATCATTCATTGCCTTATTTTCCTGACTTCCACCTGCCTCCCTTTCTTGTATTCCACTTTAAAAATTGATCAGCAAATTCATTCTTATTAGTTTTATCCTTAAGTAATTTCCCTCACGTATTATACTTTCCCAATTTTCATCCAATGTCTATCCCTTCTTTCATACTCTTATTTCCCTTATTTACTAGAACCCCTTCATTTCATTTCAATGTCATCAGCATTCAAAGATTTTACAGTGTTTTTGTAAGTAGGTTTTAAACTTCTTCCAATCCTCCTCCACCCGCTCTTCTCCTTGATCTTGTATTCTGCCGGTCATTTCTGCCATTTCCATGTAGTCCATTACTTGCATCTGCCATTCTTCCAAGGTGGGTAGATCTTGTGTCTTCCAATGCTTTGCAATCAGTATTCTTGCTGCTGCTGTAGCGTACATAAAGAAAGTCCTATCCTTCTTTGACACCAATTGGCCGACCATGCCCAGGAGAAAGGCCTCTGGTTTCTTCAGGAAGGTATACTTAAATACCTTTTTCATTTCATTATAAATCATCTCCCAGAAGGCCTTGATCCTTGGGCATGTCCACCAAAGGTGAAAAAATGTACCTTCAGTTTCTTTACATTTCCAACATTTATTATCGGGCAAATGATAAATTTTTGCAAGCTTGACTGGGGTCATGTACCACCTGTACATCATTTTCATAATATTCTCTCTTAAGGCATTACATGCCGTAAATTTAATTCCAGTGGTCCATAACTGTTCCCAGTCAGCAAACATAATATTATGTCCGACATCTTGTGCCCATTTTATCATAGCAGATTTTACCGTTTCATCCTCAATGTTCCATTTCAACAGCACGTTATACATTCTTGACAGTATCTTAGCATTGGGTTCTAACAGTTCTAATTTTGATTTTTCCACCTGGAAGCCAATTTTTTTATCCAAGTTATAGGCCTCTCTTACTAGAAAGTAATGTAACCAATCTCGCACCTTATCTTTAAGTTTCTCATAACTCTGCAGTTTCAATTTATCACCCTCCTGCTCCAAAATTTCCCAATATTTTGGCCAGTTAGTCTCCATGTTAAGTCTTTTCAGGGCCTTTGCTTCCATAGACGATAACCACCTTGGAGTTTTATTCTCCAATAGATCTTTATATTTAATCCAGACATTAAATAATGCTTTTCTGACAATATGATTTTTAAATGCCTTGTGTGCTTTAACCTTACCATACCACAAGTATGCATGCCACCCAAATACATTATCGTACCCTTCCAGATATAATTTTATTTCTCTTAAAATCTCCTGCGACTTTGGCTTTACTCTCAGTTTTTTCTCCCCTTCTTTTATTTTCTCCAAAATTTTATCTTTTTTCTCATTTCGACTTCTCTTTTTTATTGCGTTCTGTTGTATCAAGAACCCTCTCATCACGGCTTTACTGGCATCCCAGATTACTCTTTTTTCGACATTAGTAGTCATATTTATTTCAAAATAGTCTCTCAAAGTTTTTTGGGCCTTTTTGTATACTTCTTCATCTCTAAATAGGGTGTCATTCATCCTCCATCTAAAGGAGCCGGGTGTTGTTTGCTTCATCTCCATCTTTACAGCATTATGGTCTGAGCAAGTTTTAGGGCAGATTTCCACTTTCTTTATCTTTGGTGCCATTCCTCTAGTAATCCAAATTTGGTCAATTCTAGTCCATGTCATCTTAGCTTCAGAGAAGAAAGTTCCCTCTCTCCCCAGGGGGTTCTTAGTTCTCCAAATGTCAATCAAGTCCATATTGTCAGTCAATTCAAAGAAAGTTTTTGGTAGTCTACCATCTTTGGTGACTACCTGTTTTTGTGCCTTGTCCATGTTTGTAGATACAACTCCATTCATGTCCCCCATCAATATTATATTATAGTCCATATAGTCCAAAAGAGTCTCATGCAACTTCTTAAAAAATTCAGATTTCCCCTCGTTCGGTGCATACACCCCTACAATCAGAAATTTCTCTCCTTGATACAGATGGGAGTACCCACAAGGCCTGTCTTTTAACTACAAAGGGGAAAAAAATTAAAATAAAAACAGTGCAAGATAAAGAACAGTTTTTGGAAAAAAATCAAGAGGACCTTGTGAAGGGAGTGGTGGTCCTGACTACTGAGGCAAAGGACTTAGCGGATATATCGAACTTGACATTTGGACTTCAGACCCCAACAAAGGAAGAACAACTGCTGGGGGCAGTTGGAGGAGCAACCAAGTAAACAACAATATGGCTCTACAATTTTTAAGCTGGAATTGTAACGGTTTGAACCTTCCCAGAAAAAGACGTGAGGTTTTCCATATTTTAAAAAAAGAACAATTGGATTTGATTTGTTTGCAAGAAACCCACGTGACTAGAATACATAGAAAATTACTTGTTAATAAAAGACTGGGACAGGAATTTATTTCATCAGATAAAGTGAAAAAAAGAGGAGTGGTGATTTATGCTAAGGAAAAATTGGCCCCTAAGTTGATGTTTAAAGATGAACAAGGAAGATATCTGGCAATTGAAATACAAGTCCAAGGAGAAAAATTATTGATAATTGGGATCTACGCTCCGAATGAAGGGAAGTCAGAGTTCTTCAAGAAACTACATGAGACATTAATGGACTATTTGGATTACAATGTAATCATGATGGGAGATATGAATGGAGTGGTCTCTACAAATATGGACAAAGCACTAAGACAGGTGGTTTTTAAGGATGGGAGACTACCTAAGACCTTCTTTGAAATGACAGATAATATCGACTTGATTGACATCTGGAGAACAAGAAACCCTCTGGAGAGAGAGGGAACTTTTTTCTCTGAAGCAAAAATGACCTGGACCAGAATCGACCAAATTTGGGTAACTAGTGGAATGGCACCTAAGATAAAGAAAGTGGAAATCTGCCCAAAGACTTGCTCCGACCATAACGCCGTAAAGATGGAAATGAACATAACAACAGCTGGTTCCTTCAGATGGAGGATGAATGACTCCCTATTTAGAGATGAAGAGGTGTACAGAAAGGCCCAGAAAACTATCAAGGACTACTTTGAGATAAATCTGAAAACAGAGGTGGAGAAAAGAACAATTTGGGACGCAAGTAAAGCCGTCATGAGAGGATTTTTGATACAGCAGAATACCTTAAAAAAGAAGAGGCAGAATGAAAAGAAAGATAAGATTTTGGAAAAAATAAAAGAAGGTGAAAAGAAATTGAGATCAAAGCCAAAGTCTCATGAAATTTTAAGAGAAATAAAGTTCTACCAGAGACAGTATATGGAATTGATGAACCAGGAGATAGAATGGAAAATAAAGCAAATGAGACAAAAGACATTTGAATCGGCAGATAAATGTGGGAAACTTCTGGCATGGCAATTGAAGAAGAGACAAAAGTTGAATACGGTTACAAGCTTAGAGGTTGAAGGAAAGAACATTTTTAGGCCAAATGAGATTAGAAACTGCTTTCAGAGTTATTTCAGGAAACTTTATGCACAAGGGCCGGTGGAGGAAAAAGAGATGGAAGAATTTCTTAAAAAATAGGGATTACAAAAAATATCTGACCAAAGTAAAGTGATTTTAAACCAGAAAATAACTGAGCAAGAAATAGAGGGAGCCATTCAAAACATGAAACTGGGAAAATCTCCAGGACCAGATGGCCTGACTTCCAGATATTACAAAGCTTTGAAAGATTGGCTGATTCAACCGTTTAAGGAAGTCTGCAATGAAATCTTAGAGGGGAAGAAGGCACCTGAATCGTGGAAAGAAGCATATATTACACTTATACCAAAATCTGAGACTGAAAAGAACCAGATCAAGAACTACCGCCCTATATCATTGCTTAATGTGGATTACAAAATTTTTGCAGATATTTTGGCAAAAAGACTGAAGAGGGTTTTGGTGGGTGAGATTCATAAAGACCAGGCTGGCTTTCTCCCGGGAAGACATTTATCTGATAATGTGAGAAATATAATAGACATTATGGAGTTACTTGAGAATAATATTAACACTAAGGCAGTATTAATATTTGTGGACGCTGAGAAAGCCTTTGACAATATTTCTTGGAGCTTTATGAAAAAGAATCTCAAAGGAATGGGGGTAGGCCAAGGTTTTGAGAATGGTATAGGTGCAATTTATTCTGAACAAAAAGCAAAACTAATTGTAAATAACGTGGTTACTGAAGAAATTGCTATTGAAAAAGGGACACGACAGGGGTGCCCAATATCCCCACTACTTTTTATAACTGTTCTGGAGGTTTTATTAAATATGATTAGAGGGGACCAGCTGGTAAAAGGGATTCAGGTCGGAGCTAAACAATACAAGTTAAAAGCGTTTGCAGATGATTTAGTTTTAACTTTGCAAGAACCAGACACTAGTACGAAAAAAGTTTTGGAGATAATACAAGTCTTTGGTCGAGTGGCAGGTTTTAAGTTAAATAAACAAAAAACAAAGGTACTGGGAAAGAACTTAACAGTGGAGGAAAGAGAGAAGTTTCAGAGTGAAACTGGATTAATGGTAGCAAACAAGGTGAAATATCTAGGGGTTAATTTAACAACTAAGAATGTGAACTTATTTAAAGATAACTATGAGAAATGCTGGACAGAAATTAAGAAAGATTTGGAAATATGGTCAAATTTGAGACTTTCCTTGTTAGGCCGAATTGCTGTTATTAAGATGAATGTTTTGCCAAGAATGCTGTTTTTGTTTCAAACAGTGCAGATTGTGGACAGAATGGATTGTTTCAAGAAGTGGCAGAAAGATATATCGAGATTTGTCTGGCAGGGCAAAAAGCCCAGAATAAAATTTAAGATATTAACTGATGCAAAAGAAAGAGGGGGGTTTGCCCTGCCGGACTTAAAACTGTACTATGAAGCAGCAGCTTTTTGCTGGCTGAAAGACTGGCTACTTCTTGAGAACACAGACATTTTGGACTTAGAAGGGTTCAATAATAGATTTGGTTGGCATGCATATATATGGTATGACAAGGTAAAAATTCATAAAAGTTTCAAAAAACATATTGTTAGGAAAGCATTATACAATGTTTGGATTCGTTATAAAGATCTGTTGGAAAATAAAACCCCTAGGTGGCTGTCACCAATGGAGGCCAAGGAAGTTAAAAAACTTAATATGGAATCTAAATGGCCAAAATATTGGGAAATTGTAGAACAAGAAGGTGGAAATGTGAAATTACAGAGTTATGAGAAATTGAAGTTTAAATTAAGAGACTGGCTTCATTATTACCAGATAAATGAAGTTTTTAAACAGGACAGGAAAATCGGCTTCCAGGTGGAGAAGTCAAAGTTAGAAACAGAATTGTTAGAACCCAATACGAAGAATCTGTCTAGAATGTACAACTGAAGGTACTTTCTATCACCTTTGGTGGACGTGCCCAAGGATTAAAGTCTTCTGGGAAACGATATATAATGAAATTAAGAAGGTGCTTAAGTGTACCTTTCATAAAAAACCAGAGGCTTTTCTCCTGGGCATGGTAGGCCAATTGGTGTCAAAGAAAGATAGGATGTTCTTTATGTATGCTACAACAGCAGCAAGAGTGTTACTAGCAAAGTATTGGAAGACACAAGAACTACCCACACTGGAAGAGTGGCAGACGAAGGTGATTGACTATATGGGACTGGCAGAGATGACGAGCAGAATCCGCGACCAAGGGAAAGAGACGGTGGAGGAAGACTGGAAGAAATTTAAACTTTATCTTAAAAACTCCTGTAAAATGAATGAGTGTTAAAATGTCATGGGTAAAGCATAGCAGATTTGCAGCGATAAATGATTGAACAAGAGGAAAGAAAAGGGGTAAAGAAAGGAATTAATAAGTAATTCAGACCAGGGGTTGCTGAAAAAATTTAAAACAGGGATGCAGAAAAGGGAGGCATGGGGAAGTCGTTGAAATTGGGTATATGAAAAAATTAATGAAATTATACATGTTTATATGTTTGTTTGTTAGTGTTTGTTGTTTGTATTGTCTTATATTACATGTTGAAAAACTAATAAAAATTTTATAAAAAAAAGGGAAAAAAAAGAAATTTCTCTCCTTGAAATTGAATTTCGATTGCCAAATATCTTCCTTGTTCATCTTTAAAAATTAATTTCGGTGAAAATTTCTCCTTTGCATATATCACCACTCCTCTCTTTTTGACCTTGTCAGACGAAATAAATTCTTGTCCCAATCTCTTATTAACAAGTATTTCCCTGTGTAGCCTCATTACATGTGTTTCCTGTAAACAAATCAAGTCCAATTGTTCTTTCCTTAATATATGAAAAACACCTTTTCTCTTTCGAGGGGAGTTAAGTCCATTACAATTCCAACTTAGAAGTTGCAGAGCCATGGTGAGTTACTTAGTTTTCCCTCCAACTGCACCGAGTTGTTGTTCTTCTTCTGTCGGTGGTGTGTCTTTCCCTGGGCCAAGGAGTCCAAATGATAAGTTTGCTATGTCTAAAATTCCTTTTCCTGATGCGATTGGCTCCTCACCAGATTCCACTTCCTACTGTAGATCCTCCTCGTGTTCTTTCAAGAACTTGTCTTTATCATTCACTGTCCTTATTCTTATTTTTCTTCCTTTATATTTGAAGGATAGACCTTGGGGGAATTCCCACCTGAAGAGTATTCTGTTTCTTCTCAATAGAACAACAAGATCTCTGTAGTAGGCCCTTACATCCAAAATATATTTGGGTATATCCTTAAAGATCTCCATGAATGAATCTTCAATTTCCAGAGTTCTTTGATAGTGCAAATTCAAGATTTTGTCTCTTTCTTCTTTTGTTCTTAAGGTAATCAAACAGTCTCTTGCTTTGTTCTTTCTTTGTCTTTTACCAAGCCTAAATGCACTCACTATCTTGAATTCTTCCTTCCCCAGGTCCTGTTGCCAAAAATCTGTAAATTCCTTTGTAAGGAAGTCTGTCAGGTTGTCTTTCTCGCTTTCAGGTACTGCTCTGATTCTTAAATTTCTCTCCTTTCCTTGTAATTCAATCATAGACAGTGTTAGGTCATGATCCTCTAGTTTCTTATAAACCGGTGGTATCTTCTCTTGAGCAGTGGTTGCAATTTCCTTAGCTTCCTCTGCTATCTTTCGAGTCGAGGCCGATTCCTCCAATAGTCTTTCAATAGACTGTGTGTTAGAATTCACCTTCTTTCCCAGTTCATTAATACTTGTAGTGTTCAAGTCAATCCCCCCATGCTTTTCAACATCTACATGCAGCCGCTGGGAGAGATCATCAGGGGGTTTGGGCTGGGTGTTCATCAGTATGCTTTCAAATCAGAACCAGTGAAGGCGGTGAAGGTCCTGTGTGAGTGTCTGGAGGCGGTTGGAGGATGGATGGCGGCTAACAGATTGAGATTGAATCAGGTAGATGGGTGTGACCCTGACAGACCCTGTAAAAGGGTCACACAGCCATATCTCTCTCTTGACCATTTTTTTTATTTTAAATATTTTTTTATTAGGAATTTCAACAAGACATTCTATCAAAAAACATATCATCCTTAATCCCCCCTAATAATAATAATAATAATAATAATAATAATAATAATAATAATAATAATAAATTTTATTTATATCCTGCCCTCCCCAGCCAAAGCCGGGCTCAGGGGGGCTAACAACAATAAAACAGTACAACACAACACTCTAAAATCAGTCATTATAAAATTAATTCAAAACAAACCATTGGCAACCATTGGGCCAGAGCTCCGCAAAGATTGCCGAAGGAGGGAGTCAGGCTGTGCCCTGGCCAAAGGCCTGGTGGAACAGCTCTGTCTTGCAGTCCCTGTGGAAAGATGTCAAGTCCCGCAGGGCCCTAGTCTCTTGTGACAGAGTGTTCCACCAGATCGGAGCCACAGCCGAAAAAGCCCTGGCTCTAGTTGAGGCCAGCCTAACCTCTCTGTGGCCTGGGACCTTCAAGATGTTTTTATTTGAAGCCCGTAAGTTTCTCTGTGGGACATACCAGGAGAGGCGGTCCCGTAGGTACGAGGGTCCTAGGCCGTATAGGACTTTAAAGGTTAAAACCAGCACCTTAAGCCTGATCCTATACTCCACCGGGAACCAGTGCAGCTGGTATAGCACCGGGTGAATGTGATCTTGCAGCGAGGACCCCGTAAGGAGTCTCGCTGCAGCATTCTGCACCCGCTGGAGTTTCTGGGTCAGTCTCAAGGGCAGCCCCACGTAGAGCGAGTTACAATAATCCAGTCTGGAGGTGACCGTCGCGTGGATCACAGTGGCTAGGTCAGGGCGAGAGAGGTAAGGAGCCAACTGCTTAGCTTGGCGGAGATGGAAAAATGCCATCTCTGTTATAGCTGCAATCTGCGCCTCCATGGAAAGGGAGGTGTCGAAGATTACACCCAAACTCTTAACAGACGGTGCTGGCACTAATTGCCCCCCCAATCCCATATCGTCCCGTCCCAGCCAGAGGACCTCTGTCTTTGAAGGATTTAGCTTCAACCGGCTCCCACGTAACCATCCAGCCACAGCTTCCAAACATCTGGTCAGTGTGTCTGGGGCCGAGTCAGGATGGCCATCCATCAACAGATAGAGTTGGGTGTCATCAGCATACTGATGGCAACCCAGCCCAAAACTCCGGACAAGCTGGGCGAGGGGGCGCATAAAGATGTTGAAAAGCATCGGGGAGAGTATCGCACCCTGAGGTACTCCACACACCAAGGAGTGGCGCAATGACAATTCCCCCCCAAGCGCCACCCTCTGTCCCCGACCAGAGAGAAACGAGCACAGCCATTGAAGGACTGTGCCCTGGATCCCCACGTCGGCAAGGCGGTGGTCCAGGAGTTCGTGATCGACCATGTTGAAAGCTGCTGACAGATCTAGAAGAATCAGCAGCCCCGACCCGCCTCGATCCAGCTGTCTACAAAGATCATCTGTTAGGGCAACCAGAGCCGTCTCGGTCCCATGACCAGTGTGGAAGCCGGACTGGAATGGATCCAGAGCCGATGTTTCATCCAGAAACCCACCAAGCTGTTCAGCAACTGCTCTCTCAATCACCTTACCCAGGAACGGAAGATTCGAAACCGGGCGGTAATTGGATAGATCTAAAGGATCTAATGATGTTTTCTTTAAGAGCGGGCGCACCACTGCCTCCTTCAGTTCCCCTGGGAATGTCCCTGTGCCAAGGGACAAATTGATGATATCCCCCAGGAGGGCCCGCACCTCATCTGGGCACGCTCTAATCAGCCAAGACGGGCACGGGTCAAGAGGACAGGTGGTGGGCTTTCCAGCTTGGAGGAGTCTGTCCACATCGGCTGGGGATATCCGGTTGAAGTGGTCCAATACTGGACCTGAGGACAGTCGAGGGGCCTCCAGTTCCTTTATTGTATCCAAATTGGCAGGGAGGTCATGGCGGAGCAACAAGACCTTCTCCGCAAAAAAGCTCGCAAATGCCTCACAGCTGTGTGTCAAATTGTTATTTAAATTTGGCTGTCCCTCCAGGGACGTTAAAGACCTAATTATACTAAATAATTGCGCCGGACAAGAGCTAGCGGATGCAATGGAGGCCGAGAAGTAAGACTTCTTAGCAGCCTTCACTGCCATCTCGTAGGTTTTCATAAAAGCCCTATAAGATGTTCTTGAGGCTCCGTCACGAGCACCCCGCCATACTCGCTCTAGCCGTTTGAGGTCCCGCTTCATTTTCCGGAGCTCCTCGGTAAACCAGGGAGCCCGGTTTCTGCGGGGTCGCAGAGGGCGTTTAGGTGCGATCTCATCGATGGCTGCCAGGAGCTGGATATTCCAGCCCTCAACCAGCTCAGTCAATGAGTCGCCAGGGGGAGCAAGGTCCCGCAAGGCTTGGCGGAATCTATCAGGGTCCATCAGCCTCTGCGAGCAAGCCCAAATCGGCTCGCCACCTAAGCAGGGTGGGGGTGGAAAGTCAATCCTGGCTTTCAGAGCGTAGTGATCAGACCATGCCCCCTTCGTTCAAGGAGACATGATCACATCTATACCTACGCCAAAGATCAAATCCAGCTTGTGGCCTGCTTGATGTGTGGGGCCCGAAACAAACTGGGAGAGCCCTAGTGTCGCCATGGAAGACACCAGGTCCAGAGCCTGTGAGGAGGGAGTGGCATCAGCATGGATGTTGAAGTCCCCCAATACCAATAGGCTAGGGAACTCCAAGGCCCAGCCGGCCACCGCCTCCAGTAGGCCTGACAGGGTGGCTGCTGGTGCGCTAGGTGGCCGGTACACTAGCCAGACACCCAAGCTCTCTGCGGAGCCCCACACTAGGCCAACACATTCAATGCCGGGGATTGATGGCGATGGTAGAGCCTTGAAAGGACAATCTTCCCGGATTAATAATGCCAACCCTCCCCCCTCCGGCCCACAGTCCGCGACTGGTGGAGGACGGAGAAACCCGGGGGCGCCATCTCTCGTAAGGTAACTGTTTCCCCTTCGCGCACCCAGGTCTCCGCCACACAAGCCAGGGCGACCCCCTGCGAGGTAAAGAAATCTTGCAGGGTGGTGGTTTTGTTGCCTATAGACCTGGCATTGCACAGCACCAGCGACGGAGGTGAGTAATCCTTGCTCACCCTACCCTCGTCCCTCAGGATGAGGCGCAGATTGGAAGGGGTACGAGCATGTCCATATCTCGATCCCCTTCGCCTATAACATCCCCTATTCCCCCCCTCTCCCCACAAAGTAAACCCCCCTCCCCTCCCCCCCAGACTTCCCTCAGCTCCTCTCTCTGGTTTATCAACAAATGTTATTCTCTGCATGTTACAAAATTGTGTAGATCCTTAATTTATCTAACTAACTATTGTCAATAAAAAGTTTGTGAGTGTTTATTCAAAACCTGCCAAGGTGTCCAGTTCACTTTGTTGTTTCTTTAAGTACTTTGTAAAAGGTTCCCATTCATCTTTAAAGTCACAGTTATCCTTGTCCTGTAGTTTATGTGTCAATTTTGCCAATTCTGCGTAGTCCATCAGTTTCTCTTGCCATAATTCTTTAGTCAGGATTTCCTCGTGCTTCCATCCTTGTGCTGTTAAGACTCTTGCTGCCGTTGTCGCATAGGTAAAGATATTTTTCAATTTCCTTCGTCTCCCATTCTAGCAGGATGCTATATGCACCCTTCAATAATTTGACTTTCCCTTCTATCACTTCCCTTTGAAACCTGGATATTGTGTAACTGAATCCTTTCTTACTGTCTTCTTTGTATGTTTCATGTAATTGTTGATAGTGCAACCAACTCTGAAAATCATCTTTTATCGCATCATAATTTCTTAATTTCCATTTTCCATCTTGATCCTTTAACAGGTCAGCATATGCAAGCCATTTTCCTTTCTTTCCAAGTGGTTTGAGCAGTAACGCTTCACGTGGTGAAAGCCACCAAGGAGTCTTTTGTTCTAACAAGTCTTTGTATCTCTCCCATACTCTCATTAATGATTTCCTAATTATATGGTTGTAGAAACTTCTGTGTACCTTTCCTTTCCCATACCATAGATATGCATGCCAGCCAAATCTGTTATCATGTCCTTCCAGTTCTAATGCTTCTTGCTTTTCCAACCTCATCCATTCCCTGATCCATACCAAACAAGCAGATTCATGATACAATTTAAAATCTGGGAGGGCAAACCTGCCTCTATCTTTTATGTCTGTAAGTATTTTATATTTTATCCTTGGCCTTTTGCCCCCCCCCCCCGATAAATTTTGAAATCTCTTTCTGCCATTTTTTAAAACATTCATCTTTCAGGATGACTGGAGTTGATTGAAAAAGAAATAGCATTTTTGGCAACACATTCATTTTGATCGCTGCTATTTTACCTAACAATGAGAGATTCATTCTGCTCCATATTTCTAAATTTCTTTTTACCTCAAGCCAGATTTTTTCATAATTATTTTTAAATAGATTTATATTTCTTGATGTTAACCATATCCCTAAATACTTAACCTTTTTATGGACTTCATTCTCAATATTTTGTTCTAGCTCCATTTTTTCCTCTTCCTTCAGGTTCTTAACTAATAATTTGGTTTTGTTCCTAGTTAACTTAAATCCTGCCACTTCCCCAAATTTCTGAATCTTTTCTATTACTTTAGGGAGTGAAATTTTGGGCTCTTCCACTGTTATCACTAAATCATCTGCATATGCTTTTAGTTTAAACTCACTTTCCCCAGTTTTTACACCTGTAATCTCTTTGTCTGCTCTTATATTTCTGGCAAGTACTTCCAGTAACAGGATGAACAATAATGGTGATAATGGACATCCTTGTCTAGTTCCTTTTTGAATCTTACAGTCATCCGTTATCACCTGGTTAATAATTAATTTTGCTTTTTGTTTTGAATAAATTGCTGCTATTCCTTTTAGAAATTTAGAGCCACGTTTAATTTGTTCTAACAACGTTGTCATGAATTTCCAAGAAACATTGTCAAAGGCTTTTTCAGTCTCTTTCATCATTGCCGCTTTCTTTTCATTTTTGGCCTCTAGGTATTCTATTACATTCAGAATATTCCTTATATTCTCCTTCATTTGTCTACCTGGTAGAAACCATGACTGATCTTGATGTATATACTCATTTAGTATATTTTTTAATCTATTGGCTAATATATTTGCAAACAATTTGTAATCATTATTTAACAAAGAAATAGGCCTGTAATTTTTAATTTGCAGCAAATCTGCGTCTTGTTTTGGAATTACTGTAATATAGGCCTCTTTCCATGTTTCTGGAATTTCACCTGTATTCAGTATTTCATTCATGACATCTTTCAATGGGTTCACTAACTGTTCGCTTAGTTTTTTATAATATTTTGCCGTAAGACCATCCGGGCCTGGTGACTTGCCATTTTTGGAGCCTTTCATTACCTCTAAAAATTATTGCACTGTTATCTGGGAGTTAAGAATGTTCCTTTGTTCCTCTTTTATATATGGCATATTACTACTTCTGATGTACTCTTCTATCTTGAATGTTTTTTCTTTCCCTTGTCTATACAACTCTGAAAAATATTTAACAAATCCTTCTCTTATTTCCTTCAACTTATCTGTGATCTTTCCATTTAAATTAATTTTATTTATGGAGTTCCTTTGTTCACTTTTTTTTTTTTAGCTGCCAGGCTACCAGGCTAACAATTTTCCCGGTTTGTTTGCATGCTCAAAGTATTTTTGTTTTACTCTTTTTATTTTCCAACTAATTTCCTCATTAATTATCATTGAATATTGGGTTTGTAAAGTTTTTATTATCTGCTTCACAGCTTCTTTGTTTGCCTTATTTGACAGCTGTTTCTCCTTTTCAGTGATTTCCTCTACAATTTCTTTTTTCCTTTTCTCTCTCAGTTTCCTTTTATATGAATTTTGTTGTATAAAGAGTCCTCTCATTACTGCCTTATTTGCGTCCCAGACAGTCTGTAATTTTGTTTGTCCTTGATTGTTTATTTCAAAATAATCAGTCAGGACCTTTTCTGTTTTTTCTATAAAATTTTGATCATCTAATAAATCATCATTTAATCTCCATCTGAAAGAGATTTGACTTTCTTTTTCCATAATCAAGGAATTATGATCTGAAAAGTTTCTGGGATTAATTTCGATTTTTTTGACTCTTATTTCCAATTCTTTGGAAATCCACAAAGAATCTGTTCTCGAGCTGCTATCATGTACATGGCTGTAATAAGTGAACTCTTTGTCAAACATATGTCTTATTCTCCATATTTTGAGTCATATCAAAAAAAGTCTTTGGTAACACTGGGCAACAATTTTTTTACTTTTTGAATGTTGTCTAGATTTCTACAATTGATTTAGGGTATTTTTGCACTGCTGAATCAGGAAATGGCATCCGTTTCTCTCCATCAGGTCAGGTTTTTGTGCTATGTTGATTTGAAAAAAATCAGATCTTGTGACAAAATCAATTACATTTTTGTGGCATTATCAGCTGATTTTTGTCAACACATATCATCCTAAATATGTTTTTAAGAGAAAAAAATGTTTTTCCAACAACATATATTGATTACCTGATAGAAACATTGATTACTGTAAACTGAATGGTGGGCATTGATAAAGGTAAATTGGTAAAGGTAAAACACGTAAACTGCATGTTGCTTCACCATTTTTCATACTTCAGGGCTTGAACTTCCGTTTTTTGGAACTCCTGGAATGCTCAGCAGCAGGGAGGTCTCTCTTCAGAGTCCAACAGTAGTCAGCCATCATGACTGATACCTGATACCTGGTCTCCATCTCTTTCATGTCCTGATGGAATCTCTCCCCCTGCTCGTCACTCATTGAACCGAGGTTCTCAGGAAACCGGTCCATATGTGAAAATAGGTAGTGCATCTTGATGCTCATGTTGCAGCCCAGGTTTCTGAAAGCAGTCAGCATGTTGTTGACAAGTTCTGTGTAGTTTCTGGCCTTATTGTTGCCAAGAAAGTTCTTCACTACCAGAACAAATGCCTTCCACGCTTCCAGTTCCACTTTGTTCATTGAGTTTCCGAACTCTAGATCTCTGATGAGCTGACGGATCTGAGGACCGTCAAAGATGCCAGCTTTCAACTTCTCCATGGTCAATCCTGGAAAAGCCTGGCACAAGTAAGTGAAGCAGTCACCATCCTTGTCCAGAGCCTTGGTGAACTGCTTGATTAAGCTGAGCTTGATGTGCAGCGGTGGGAAGAGTATTCTGTCTCTGTCTACCAGAGGGTCGTTGATGACGTTCCTTTTTCTGCAAGGCACTAATTCCTCCCGCACAGGCCAGTCCTTCTTCGTGTAATGCTGAGCACGGTCCCTACTATCCCACATGCACAGAAAACATGGGTACTTGGTGAAGCCAGACTGTTGTCCCAACAAAAAGTTCACCATCTTCAGGTCAACACAAATAAACCACTTATGCTGATCATAACCAATTTTCTCCAGAACATACTTCACCGCTTCATAGTTCTCCTTCAGTGTACTCGAGTGAGCCAGGGGTATAGAGGCAAACTGGTTGCCATTGTGTAGCAGAACACATTTCAGTGATCGCTTGCTGCTGTCAATGAACAGTCTCCAATCTTTGGGTTTGTACTGTGGCACTCCAAGCTTGAGCAGAAGCTGCGCAATATCTGCACAGTACACCAAGTCCTTCTCTTCTGAGAAAAAACGGAGGTACTCTTGATGCCTGTTGCGGAAGAAGCTGATGCAAGCACTGTCAGAGAGGAGGTTGTTTTCCTTCAATCTGGATGCCAACAGTTTGGCAGAGTCCTTTGACAAGCTGAGGTCGCGAACTAGATCATTCAACTCCTTTTGGGAAAATGGATGTGGAGCATCATCTTCAAGAACCACTTCTTCTTCTTCATGTCCTTCAACACTAATGTCAGGAAGTTCTCCGAAGATAGGCACTGGAATTTCATCACAATGAGCTACAGGACGACGTGCTGATTGAAGATCAGGATACTTGAGGCTGCTCCGGTTCTTTCTGTTGATCCCAGTCACATCAACAGCGCAGAAGTAGCAGTCAGTGACATGGTTTGTCGGCTCCCTCCAAACCATGGGAATTCCAAAGTTCAGACTCCTCTTGCCATTGGTCCACCCACGTAGAGTCTCGGTGCATGCCTTGCACACCATGTGTGGTGCCCAAGCGTTATCCTGGTCACCAAGTTTAATACCAAAATAAGCATGGTAAGCACGCCTTATGAAACTTGTGCACCAATTTATGGAAGATTTCGAGGTTATATGACTTCAAACTGATCCCTTTTCGACATAATCACCCAGAACTATCGGACCTGAATACTTCTTGTCATTAAAATAATAATTTCCAATCAAAACAATTATTCGAGATGGCATTTTACCCCCACCAACTTCTTCTAAAATGCTCCACACAAGCGTGTTGTTGTTGTTTAGTCATTTAGTCATGTCCGACTCTTCGTGACCCCATGGACCAGAGCACGCCAGGCACTCCTGTCTTCCACTGCCTCCCGCAGTTTGGTCAGACTCATGTTTGTAGCTTCGAGAACACCGTCCAACCATCTCGTCCTCTGTCATCCCCTTCTTCTTGTGCCCTCAATCTTTCCCAATATCAGGGTCTTTACCAGGGAGTCTTCTCTTCTCATAAGGTGGCCAAAGTATTGGAGCCTCAGCTTCATGATCTGTCCTTCCTGTGAGCACTCAGGGCTGATTTCCTTAAGAATGGATACGTTTGATCTTCTTGCAGTCCATGGGACTCTCAAGAGTCTCCTCCAGCACCATAATTCAAAAGCATCAATTCTTTGGCGATGAGCCTTCTTGATGGTCCAGCTCTCACTTCCATACATCACTACTGGGAAAACCATGGCTTTAACTATACAGACCTTTGTTGGCAAGGTGATGTCTCTGCTTTTTAAGACGCTGTCTAGGTTTGCCATCGCCTTTCTCCCAAGGAGCAGGCGTCTTTTAATTTCGTGACTGCTGTCACCATCTGCAGTGATCATGGAGCCCAAGAAAGTAAAATCTCTCACTGCCTCCATTTCTTCCCCTTCTATTTGCCAGGAGGTGATGGGACCAGTGGCCATGATCTTGGTTTTTTTGATGTTGAGCTTCAGACCATATTTTGCGCTCTCCTCTTTCACCCTCATTAAAAGGTTCTTTAATTCCTCCTCACTTTCTGCCATCAAGGTTGTGTCATCTGCATATCTGAGGTTGTTGATATTTCTTCCGGCGATCTTAATTCCAACTTGGGATTCATCCAGTCCAGCCTTTCGCATGATGAATTCTGCATATAAGTTAAATAAGCAGGGAGACAATATACAGCCTTGCCGTACTCCTTTCCCAATTTTGAACCAATCAGTTGTTCCATATCCAGTTCTAACTGTAGCTTCTTGTCCCACATAGAGATTTCTCAGGAGACAGATGAGGTGATCAGGCACTCCCATTTCTTTAAGAACTTGCCATAGTTTGCTGTGGTCGACACAGTCAAAGGCTTTTGCATAGTCAATGAAGCAGAAGTAGATGTCTTTCTGGAACTCTCTAGCTTTCTCCATAATCCAGCGCATGTTTGCAATTTGGTCTCTGGTTCCTCTGCCCCTTCGAAATCCAGCTTGCACTTCTGGGAGTTCTCGGTCCACATACTGCTTAAGCCTGCCTTGTAGAATTTTAAGCATAACCTTGCTAGCGTGTGAAATGAGTGCACTTGTGCAGTAGTTGGAGCATTCTTTGGCACTGCCCTTCTTTGGGATTGGGATGTAGACTGATCTTTTCCAATCCTCTGGCCACTGCTAAGTTTTCCAAATTTGCTGGCATATTGAGTGTAGCACCTTAACAGCATCATCTTTTAAAATTTTAAAAAGTTCAGCTGGAATATCATCACTTCCACTGGCCTTGTTATTAGCAATGCTTTCTAAGGCCCATTTGACTTCACTCTCCAGGATGTCTGGCTCAAGGTCAGCAACCACACTACCTGGGGTATATGAGGCAGCCATTTCTTTCTGGTATAGTTCCTCTGTGTATTCTTGCCACCTCTTCTTGATGTCTTCTGCTTCTGTTAGGTCCTTACCACTTTTGTCTTTTATTATGGTAATCTTTGTACGAAATGTTCCTTTCATATCTCCAATTTTCTTGAACAGATCTCTGGTTTTTCCCATTCTATTGTTTTCCTCTATTTGTTTGCATTGCTCGTTTAAGAAGGCCTTCTTGTCTCTCCTTGCTATTTTTTGGAAATCTGCATTCAATTTCATGTATCTTTCACTATTTCCCTCGCATTTTGCCTGCCTTCTCTCCCCCGCTATTTGTAAGGCCTCGTTGGACAGCCACTTTGCTTTCTTGCATTTCCTTTTCATTGGGATGGTTTTAGTTGCTGCCTCCTGTATAATGTTACGAGCCTCCATCCATAGTTCTTCAGGCACTCTGTTCAGCAAATCTAAATCTTTAAACCTGTTTCTCACTTCCACTGTGTATTCATAAGGGATTTGTCTTAGATTGTATCTTACCGGCCCAGTGGTTTTTCCTACTTTCTTCAGTTTAAGCTTGAATTTTGCTATAAGAAGCTGATGATCTGAGCCACAGTCAGCTCCAGGTCTTGTTTTTGCTGACTGTATAGAGCTTCTCCATCTTTGGCTGCAGAGAATATAATCAATCTGATTTCGATGCTGCCCATCTGGTGATGTCCATGTGTAGAGTCGTCTCTTGTGTTGTTGGAAAAGAGTGTTTGTGATGACCAGCTTGTTCTCTTGGCAGAACTCTATTCGCCTTTGCCCTGCTTCGGTTTGAATTCCAAGGCCGAACTTGCCAGTTGTTCCTTTTATCTCTTGACTCCCTACTTTAGCATTCCAATCCCCTATAATCCCCTATAATGAGAAGAACATCCTTCTTTGGTGTCATTTCTATAAGGTGTTGTAAGTCTTCATAGAATTGGTCAATTTTGGTTTCTTCAGCACCAGTGGTTGGTGCATCAACTTGGATTACTGTGATGTTAAAAGGTCTGCCTTGGATTCGTATCGAGATCATTCTATCATTTTTGAGATTGCACCCCAGTACAGCTTTTGCCACTCTTTTGTTGACTATGAGGGCCACTCCATTTCTTTTACGGGATTCTTGCCCACAGTAGTAGATATGATGGTCATCCGAACTGAATTCGCCAATTCCTGTCCATTTTAGTTCACTGATGCCCAGGATGTCAATATTTATTCTTGCCATCTCATTTTTGACTACATCCAACTTACCAAGGTTCATGGTTCTTACATTCCAGGTTCCTATGCAATATTTTTTTTTACAGCATTGGACTTTCCTTTCGCTTCCAGGCATATCTGCAACTGAGCGTCCTTTCGGCTTTGGCCCAGCCGCTTCATCAGCTCTGAATCTACTTGTACTTGTCCCCCGCTCTTCCCCAGTAGCATGTTGGACACCTTCCGACCTGAGGGGCTCATCTTCCGGCATCATAACTTTTATATGCCTGTTGTCTTTGTCCATGGAGTTTTCTTGGCAGGGATACTGGAGTGGCTTGCCGGTTCCTGCTCCAGGTGGATCACGTTTGGTCAAAACTCTCCACTATGACCTGTCCATCTTGGGTGGCCCTGCACGGCATAGCTCATAGCTTCTCTGAGTTATTCAAGCCCCTTCGCCACGGCAAGGCAGTGATCCATGAAGGGGCCACACAAGCGTACATGTGAACAAAAACGTAAAAAAAGACATGTGGCCATAGCTCAAAAACTTGACCTGATTGAGCAAAACCAATGTGATTTTTGGATTCAGCACATCAGATTTGTCCTAAATCAACTGAAAAAATGCAGACAACAAATTTGTTGTTGACCAGTGTAATTTGCCTTCCTTAGTCTCTTTTTTCCTGGCTGATCTATCTTTATCTAAAGATGGAACTCCATTTAAGTCTCCCATTAAGATCATTTTTTGATCTGCAAATTCAAGTAGTTCTGTTTCTGATTTTTTTGAAGACGATTGCTTTTTTGTCATTTGGTGCATAGATGCCAACCAGTATCACTTTCTCTCCTTGGATTTTGACTTGTATTATTAAGATTCTACCTTTTTCATTCTTCTGAATCAATTTGGGTTCAAGTGCAGGATTATGTAAAAAACAACTCCTCTCTTTTTTGTTTTATCTGATGAGGTTTTTTTTTGCAATGTGTGTCTCTTGGAGGCAGATTATGTCTAATTTCTGTTTTGCTTTTATATGCTCAATCCGAAAACGTTTGGCTTTACAATTTAAGCCATTCACATTCCAACTCAGTATTTTAAGATTTATTTTTTTTATAACTTTTATTTTGCTTTAAACAGGTACATATAAATATAGACAACCAAGATTACAAAGGAAAATTCCTTAATAGTAATGGGAAAAAAAACTTTTAAAACTATCAAAAAATATCAAGGTACATAACACAGAACATAAGTGTGATGGGATGGTGAGCTGCTTGTGCGTAAAATCCTAGTCCCTCAGAGTTTGGCTAAGTCCACAAACCTCTGTCTGTGACGGAGCTCCTTAAGCATGGCTCCATCAGTCGCTCGTAGAATCGGACAGTGGGCGTTTACGGAACTTCTTCCAGCATAAAAGCTCCTTAACGGAAACGCGTCTTCTGGACTCTCGGCGTGACAGTTTCCGGCGAGGAGTAGGTGTCCCTATGGGAGGTCCTGAAACCTCCCCACTATTTTCGCTGGAAGTGTCTCTGAGCCCTCCCTCCGACTCACTTTCCCTTGGAACTCCACCTCTCCCCCTGCTGGTTCCCTCCTCAGCTGAATAGTCTCTCTCAGCCTCTGTGAGCCCTTTCACCTCCTGCTCCTCCGATGGCAGTTCCCTGACATCCACTTCCCCTCCAGGGCCCCCTTCACCCCCTTCCCTCCCCTCCTCTGCGGGAGGCGAGGGAGCAAAACCCCTGAAAGAACCTCCCTCATCTTCCGAAGTTTCGAACACTTCCCTCCACCGGTTGCTGTTTCCGGTTTCCAAGTACTCCTCCTCATCGGAGTCTGTTCCTTCTTCCAACTCCGATTCCCTGAATCCTTCCAGTTCCTCCTCCTCGTCGGTGGTGCCAAAGTACTCCCTCCGGAACCTCGCTACTGGCTGAGGTTTCCTGGGGAACCTTTGGTGGAACGTTTCGATCAAGATCTCGTCACTGACCTCCTCTGCCGTCACCCAGGTGTTTTCCGACTCCGGTTCCCCTTCCCACGCGACCAAATACTCCACCTGATTACCCTTCCACCTGGAGTCGATGATCTCCGCCACATGGTTGCTGCTTTCCCTTTCTTCTAAGACTGGCCCCCGTGTGGATACCCCTTCACCTTCCCCCCTATATGGTGACAGTAATGACCTGTGGAATACTGGGTGCAGTTTCATGTGGTTCGGTAACCGGAGTCTGAAAGCCACTGGGTTGACCTGTTGGATGACCTCAAATGGTCCCAATCTTTTGGGTCTCAATTTCTTGCAACCCCCCTTGAACGGCAACCCTTGGGTTGACAGCCAGACCTGACTCCCCACCCTAATGGTTTCACCTTCCCTTCTGCTCTTGTCTGCCTGCCTCTTATATTCTTCTTTGGCCCATTCTAAGTTGAGTTGGAGTTGACGATGGATCGCTTCCATTTCTTCTACAAAATGTTCGGCGGCCGGGACACTCCATCTCTCCCCTCCTCCCCCTGGAAACGCCCTGGGGTGGCACCCATAATTAGCCAAAAAGGGGCTCATCCCGGTGGACACATTCTCCGCATTATTGTAGGCAAATTCCGCTAGCGCCAACTTTTCGACCCAATCGTTCTCTCTGTCATTGACATAACACCTCAGGTATTGTTGGAGGATACCGTTTGCTCTCTCCGCCTGCCCATTGGTCTCAGGGTGCCTGGCAGTCGAAAAGTTGACCTCTACGTGCAACAAGCTCATAAGTTTCCTCCAGAACCTGGACGTGAACTGTTTCCCTCTGTCGGAGACCACCCTCAAGGGGGCGCCATGCAGCCTAAAAATATGTTCTACAAACAATTTCGCTGTCTCTTCCGCCGTGACTGCATGTGAGCAAGCTACAAAGTGACCCATCTTAGTTAACAGGTCTACTACGACTAGTATGGCGGTTTTCCCCTGGGATTTAGGCAGATCAGTCATAAAATCTATCGATACCGCCTCCCACGGTCGTTCTGGTGTGGGTAACGGTTCTAATAACCCCGCTGGCGCCCGCCTTTCTCCTTTGGCTCTCTGGCATTGGTCACACCCTCTTACATACTCCCGTACATCCTCCCTCACCTTGGGCCACCAAAACTCCCTGGTCACCAACCACATGGTCTTGTGTTGCCCAAAATGCCCCGCTGTGGGGTTGTCGTGCAGCTGTTTGAGTACTCTCCCCCTCAATTCCCCTTCGGGTATATATAGTGCCCCTTTGTAATACAATGCCCCGTTTCTTTCTTCAAAACCTCCGGGGTCTTCTCCCTCTCTCCTTAAACCTCTGAGCTTATTCTGGGCGTATTCATCATTTACCGTTCCCTCTACCAGTTCCCTTTGCCCCACCCAGGCCGCCCCACACACCCAGCGGTCCTCTGGGATAATATGTCTCTCTTCAGGCGCTCCCTCCCCCTCCAAATATTCAGGTTTGCGTGAGAGAGCGTCCGCTCTGATGTTTTCTGGACCTGGCACATAGCAAATTTCAAAATGGAATTTGGAGAACTCCTGGGCCCACCTCACTTGTCGTTGGTTGAGCACTCGTGCCGTTCTCCAATACTCCAAATTCTTGTGGTCCGTACACACTTGCACCTTATGCTGTGCGCCAATTAGTAAATGTCTCCATCTCCGGAACGCTTCGTGAATGGCGAGTAGTTCTCGGTCATATACGGTGTAGTTCCTCTCGGATTTGTTCAGCTTACGCGAAAAGAAGGCACACGGTCTCCATTCCGACTTATTCCTCCCCGGCTGAAGCAGCACCGCCCCCACCGCCCGGTCTGAGGCATCAGTTTCCACTCTCATGGGTTTTTGTAAATCCACATGCAGGAGCTGTTCTTCCGAAGCGAATGCCCTTTTCAATTCCTCAAATGCTTGCTCCGCGTCCGCCGTCCAAACAAATTTCTTCTTGCTGCTGAGACAGTCCGTGATGGGAGCCGTTAAGTGGGCAAAGTTCTTGATGAACTTACGGTAAAAGTTCCCAAACCCTAAGAATCTTTGCACATCCTTTTTCGTTTTCGGTGTCTTCCATTCCAGCACCGCCTGGACCTTGCCTGGATCCATGGCTAATCCCTTGTCTGATAAGCGGTACCCCAGGAATTCCACCTCCTTGGTGTGAAACTGACACTTCTCCACTTTCACCCACAGCTGGTTTGCTTGCAGTTGGCTCAGCACTTCCCTGACATCCTTTACATGCTGCTCCTCATTCTCTGAATATATCAACACGTCATCGAGGAAGGCCACGCAATTCTTGTAGAGCAGAGGTCCCAGGACGTTGTTCATGAACGATTGAAAACATGCTGAGCCTGATTGCAATCCGAAGGGCATAACTAAATATTCAAAAGCCCCCAAAGGGGTGAACATGGTGGTTTTCCATTCATCCCCTTTCCTTATTCGTATCAGGTTGTATGCCCCTCTCAGGTCCAGTTTCGTGAATATCTTTCCCTTCCTCACCCTGGTCAAAATGTCATCAATTCTGGGCATGGGGAAAGTCACTGGTTCTGACACTGCATTTAGGGCCCGGTAGTCCACTACAAGCCTGGGTTTATCCGTGTTTTTTTTGTCCACAAAAAACACTGGGCTCCCCCCCACCGCTCTGGACTCTCTGATGAAGCCCCTCTTCAGGTTTTTATCAATAAACTCCCTTAACTCCTGCATTTCCCTGTCTGACATGGCGTACAGCTTGCCCACGGGGAGCTGGGCTCCAGGGACCAGGTTAATTTGGCAGTCAAAGGCTCTATGCGGTGGTAGTTTATCTGCTTCCCTTTCGCTGAAGACCTTGCTCAGGTCAGCGTATTGTTTGGGCACCTTCCCTTTGTCCGCCACTTCCGTCCCTGCTAGAAAGGCTTTTGCCCCTTCCGGCACCTTTCCCTCTCTGCAGTGTTCCAGGCAATGTGCTGACCCAAAGGAGACCACTCTCTGATGCCAGCCCACTAGTGGATCATGCAACGCTAGCCAGCTCATTCCCAAAATAACGGGAGCCCCTCCCAGGGTGGCCACATTGAACGCTATCCTTTCGGTGTGCCTGGCCACCCTCATAACCATTGGGACGGTCTGTAGACTAACTTCTCCTCCCAACAGCTCCCTCCCATCGATCGTGGTCACCTGCAGGGGGTTGCTTAAAGGGAGTATCTGTATCTGGTGTTCAGCTGCAAACTCCTTACTCATAAAATTACAGGAGCTGCCTGAGTCCAACAGCGCCTTTGTCTTTAGTGGGTATCCGTTTGCCAGCTCTAGCAACACCTCTATTACTAGGGCTGGTCTTGGAGGTTCCGGAGTGGGCACTTTTACTGCTCCTTGGCCTGGCTGCTGTGCCCTGACGGTGGCAGCCAGGCGTTGGCTTTTACTTGCTCCTGGACTCCCTCCTCCTTCCCCCCAACAGCTCCCGCCATCCCTTTCTTTGCGGGCAGACTCTGGCAAAGTGACCTGGCTGCTGGCAGAGATAACATTTCTTGGTGCTCTTCCCCTCCTTCTTCCTCCCTTCACTGGGATTTGAAACTGCGCGCGTGCTGTTCCAATTTCCATCAGCTCTCCTGGCGGGAAATTTGGCTCCGGAATCTCTGGAATGCGGAAATCCCTCCAACGCTCTCCTTTCCCTTCCCGCTTCTCCAAGGCTCTTGCCTCCTGGCGCGCTCCAATGGTCAGCGCTGATTTGGTCAGCTGGTCCATAGACTCCGCCCTGGGCGCCCGGGAAAGTTCGTCTTTCACCGCCGAAGAAAGCCCCTCTTCAAAAAGCATTTGAATGGGTTCCGCCGATAGGTCCCACCCCAATTTATGTATCAGCATGGTAAACTCAGTCCAGTACTCACGAACCGATCGGCTCCCCTGTTCACAAGCCATCAATTGTCTGCGCACCAGTCCCTGTTCAATCTCGCTGGAAAACATCAAATCCATGGCGTGAAAAAACTTCCTCGTGTCCTTCAGCATTTCACTATTCCCTGCCATCAGGGGTCTAACCCAGTCTCTCGCCCCCCCTTCGAGATGGCCAACCACAAACGCCACTCGCGATTCCTCATCGGGAAAGTCGTCAAACTGCAGCTCGAGAGCATACTGCATCTCTGTCCTAAAGGCTTGATAGTTCCTGGGGTCCCCCCCAAACTTCTGCACCAATCCTGGCATCTTTCTTGCTAGTGTAGCGCCTTTTGCCTTTTCTGCATCCTGCGCCCTCCTTTCCTCTAGCCTCGCTGTTTGCAGCGCTAGCTGGACTTCCAACACCCTGTACCTTTCTTCCAGGCTTGGACCCTCTCCAGCTCCTCCTGCTCCCCCGGCTCCGGCTGGGTTGCTCATGATGCCTCTCTGCACAAGCTGCTTTCAGGGACTGTCCGATTGCTGTGATGGGATGGTGAGCTGCTTGTGCGTAAAATCCTAGTCCCTCAGAGTTTGGCTAAGTCCACAAACCTCTGTCTGTGACGGAGCTCCTTAAGCATGGCTCCATCAGTCGCTCGTAGAATCGGACAGTGGGCGTTTACGGAACTTCTTCCAGCATAAAAGCTCCTTAACGGAAACGCGTCTTCTGGACTCTCGGCGTGACAGTTTCCGGCGAGGAGTAGGTGTCCCTATGGGAGGTCCTGAAACCTCCCCACTATTTTCGCTGGAAGTGTCTCTGAGCCCTCCCTCCGACTCACTTTCCCTTGGAACTCCACCTCTCTCCCTGCTGGTTCCCTCCTCAGCTGAATAGTCTCTCTCAGCCTCTGTGAGCCCTTTCACCTCCTGCTCCTCCGATGGCAGTTCCCTGACAATAAGCAACTATGGAAAAGATAAAAGAAAAGAAAAATAGAAAAAAATATATAAAAATAAAAAGGAGGATGAGCCAAAGCAGGAAGGCTCATCTATTGTACACTTCCGTCAAGCTCACAACAGATCATTATTCTTATCAATTATCTCTATCTGCATTCCAAAGGAATCCCTCATCTTGGTATCAGGGAACATTTCTCTATGCTGCATCATTCTAGACATAGCCAGATTTTTCTTGCTGAGCCCTTGTCCCCTAAATAATTATTTAAACATTCCCATTCTTCTTTCACCAATTTTTAAGGTTTATCTCTTATTGCATCTGTCAGCTTTGTGAGCTCCAAGTACTTGCACAATTTGACTACCCATTCCTCTTTAGTGGGTGTATTTTTATCTTTCCAGTGTTTTGCCACTATAACCCTTGCTGCTGACATAAATAGCCTAGTTTTGTTTTTGGGAATATTATCTCAAACCATTCCTAGTAAAAATTCTTCCGGTTTCTTGCTAAATGTAGTTTTTATCAATCTCTTTATCTCTTCATAAATCATGTTCCAAATCTTTGTATCTCTAGACAGGACCACCACATATGGTAGTATGTTCCTATCTGTTCCTTACATTGCCAGCACTTGTTATTGTTTGATTTATTTATTTTTGCAAGTTTTACAGGGGTCAGGTACCACCTATAGTACATTTTCATAAGATTTTCCCTTATAAGGAAACAAGCCATGAATTTTATATTTTTAGTCCATAATTCATTCCAAATATTGGGTTTGATCTTATGTCCCAGGTCCCTCTCCCATTTTACTGTAATTTCTTTGATATCTTCCTCCTTTCTTTGCCAATTCAAAAGTAGTTTGTACATTTTAGAAAGTATCTTTTGATTATTATATAAAATATCCTTCTCCAGATAGGAGAAGGTCAAATGAGAGGTCAAATCCTTTGGTTTTTTTATCCTTTTCAAGGGCGGCTTTTAATTGATAGTACTGCAGCCAGGTTATTCCCTTCTGTTTCAATTCGCTTAGGCCCTTTATTTTCGGATCACTACTTGTTTCCTCTACTAAATCCTTGTATGTTAGCCAATCGCTGTTCATATTTATCCTGTGAACCGACATAGATTCCATTGGTGACAGCCACCGTGGTGTTTTGGTTACTACTGATTTTTTACTCCTCTCCCATACTTCATATAATGCCCTTCTCACAATATGATTTAAAAATCCTTTGTGGGATTTAACCTTGTCATAGCCTATGTAGCCATGCCACCCGTACACAATATCCCATCCCTCCAGATCTAGGACTTCCGTGTTTTTAATTAATATCCAGTCCTTGATCCATGTCCAGCACGCTGCCTCAAAGTACAGTTTAGGGTCAGGGTCAGATATTGACCTTATAGAGTATTTTAAGATTGGCCATTGTCAGAGTCAGTTACAATATCTGTTTTTTTCTGGTGTTACATCTTCCAATGCTAACCGTTCCAAAGCTTCCTTTTGTTCAGCTCGGGGATCCCCCCAATCTTGTTTGGGATCTAAGTCTCTCCTATTTTTCTCAAGGAACTCTCTTGCCTGGAATTCTGATGTTAATCTATATCTCCTTTTCATGTATGTGAAAGAGATACCCTCTGGAAATTCCCATTTGTCTCTAATGTCAGCTCTCCTGAGTGCTGCTGTTAAAAAACTATATTTTGTTGACTTCCGGGTTAGCGCCATCGGCTAATGGCGGATTCCCTCCGAGCTCCGGAGGGAATCGGCTCCACAGGATTAGGGTCTTACCGCTGCGGCGATGCGGGGACCCTTAAAAATCACAGGTGGTGAAGCCTGTGAACCTGGTGACTCGGCGGGCACCATTTGCGCCCCCCCAACCTGCGAAGGAGCCTTTTTAAACGGGGGACGGGGTGAGCGGCGCGGTGCTGAGAGTCGACTGCTTCTCCTGTGGACTGAAGCCGCGCTGCCATGGCCGGAGAGCGCTGACTTCTTGTGATTTGGACTTTAAAATAACAACCCGTGAGTACTACGGAAATTGGATTTCTAAGGAAATTTTTCTTTTGTGAATTAGGCACGATCGGGGAAGGCGTAAACAGGAAGTCCGTCTCCCCGTCTTGTAAACAATCTAAAGCAAGGACCTGCTAACTAAGGTCGAGAGAATTCTTTCTTTTATTATTGGGTAAAAGACATTAATTTCACGATTTGGCACTAGAAGAAATTTTACTGGAGGATAAGAGCTAATTTTGGGAGCTGAAGTGCCACCCCCCCCCCCGGACCCGGGAGTGATCCGCGAGAGAGCCTGTTGAAAAGACATTGAAGAGTTTGACAGCTGTCAAATTAGCTGTCAAGACGGAAAAAGAGAACTTTGTTTTTGCTGCTTCTGCTGGCTATATTTGTTATAATTTGACTATACTTTGTTGAAAATAAGGAAGAACTGATACTAACTAATTTGACTTTCGGATTTGAACTGGAAGGAATACTAAGTAACCAAAATCCCTCTAGAGGGGATTTTGGGACATTACAAGAATGGCTGAAGGAGGGAAAATTCAGGCTGAATTGGACAGAGTGTTTCTTCTCTTGGGAAAGTTACAAGGCCAAATTGATGTTTTGGCTATAAATGTTGCAACTCTGGACTTAGCAGTAAACAAATCCATTGAATTTGATAAGGAATTGACTCAGGAAGCCCATGCAGCTGGACAAGAAGAGAAACTTGAGAGTTCTGAGAGTGTGAAGAAAGAGATATATGTTGTTCCTGAGGAAAAGGAAGGAGGAGATGTAATGTTACAGAAAATAAAGGAGGGCCAGAGGCCTGACATGATGGTTACAAAGGAAAATAAGAACTTGATGGTGAAAATTTGGTCTGAATTGGAGACTGAAGAATGGAGAGATCTCCTTATGTGGAGATCGGAAGACCCAAGGGTTACAAATTTGATTAATGTGGAAGTTGGAGCTTTGGGGACATTTGGACTTGGAAGGAGTAAGAAACAAGATTCAGGCTCCACTTTTAAGTATGGAGGTCTGGCTGGAAGAAACATGGACTCTATTGGGACAGAGCTTCTCCGAGATCTGGTGTTTAATACTAAGGACTACCAAAAAAACCGGCAGAGAGGAACTGAGAGAGAATTAAGAGCCTCGGACGTGAGATCTCCAGGCTGATAGTAGATTGATTGATGGACGTTTGTTGGGGATTGAAACCGGGAAAGGGGGGGTGGAGTTTAGGAATCCAAAGGGTGTATAATTATAATCTGTTTTGTTTTTATTTTTGTTATCTGTCTGAGAATTGAGGAAATCGTGGAAGGGAATTTAGGCCGACTTTAGAAAAAGGTTTTAAGAATAAGCACTGATGTATCACTATTGATGTTTATAAGGCAAAATTGGTTTTTTAAAATGAACTAAATATAAAAAGGTTAAAAATTAGGGATAAGAACTTGTTGAACCAACAATTTGAATTGGAATACAAGAGGGGGAGGTGTGGGGAAGTCAGGGAAATATGTTATTGAAAATAAGGATTGTGAATTCTATGTGTTTTTAAACTTTTTTGTTTTTTGTTTTTTGATTTTTTTAATGTATTACAATGGAAAATTTTAATAAATATCTTTAAAAAAAACAAACAAACTATATTTTGTTCTTCTGAGTCTCAATTTCAGTGGGATCTCTCCAAAAATGTCTACTTTCTGACCGGCAACCACAAGATCTTTCTCAAAACTATTCTGAAGGATTGCGTCCTTCACTCTTTATGTTACTAATGTTAATAAAACATATTCTGGCTGCCTCCGTTCTCAACTTTGGCGTGATCTAATTCTAAAACAGCTCTCTGCTAGCCCATCCAGCCAGTCCTTGCTTTCCCCCATCCATTCTGAAATTGTCTGTGTAACATATGTCTCCAAATTTGGCTCTGAATCAGATTCTGGCAAACCTCTGATTCGTAGTGTTCTGTCTCTTTCCCTTAGTTGCAGAAGAAGAACCTGATATTCCAATTCATTCTGCTTCCCTTGAACCCCTTCATTCCTTTTTGTTCCTCTCTCAATTCTCCTACCTCGTCTTTAATTTTTTCTAATTTGTCTACTTATGTTTCCAAATTATTAACCTTATCTCCCAGTATCCCAAATTGCTCTTTCAGGACTCTATTCAAATTTTCAATGTCTCAGTGCACTTGTTCAGTGATTGATTGGATTTTTCCATGTCACTGTGAACCTGTTGTGTAAATTCTTGCACTGATTGGATCATTTCTTTCCTGAATTCCGAGAGTTGCAATGCAAAGAGATCTGTCTGCTCTCTCTCTCCTTTATCTCCAATGTCCCCAATTTGTACACTAGCCCATCTAGCAGCCGCCGCAGCTGCCGCTTTCCTAGTTGTTGCCCCCTCCTTGCCCGACATCTCTTATCAGTTGGTTCCCAGTGTTGTATGAGTTGTTCAAGGTCACACCTGCAGGTCCTGAGTCTATCCAACTGTGAGACTGACTCCCCCCTCCCAGATTCTTTCTAGTTTCTCTTTCCCTTTTGTCTGCCTTCTCCCTCCCCACCACAATATATCATACAGTTATATAACAAAAAGAGAAAAAAGGCAAAAAGAAATAAAACCATCCAATGGACCAGAAAACATAAAATATACAATTGAAAGGGTGAAAAATAAAAAAGTGAATTAATAAAGTAATTTAAAAATCCAGGAAGCAGAGGAAAGGAAAAAATAAAAATGTTCGGCAAGTTCAATTTCAAGTTTATGTCTTTAAAAAAAGGGGGGGAGGAAGTTGTTCTTTGGTTTGTACTTATCTACTTATGAGTATCTCAAACAGTGGTGGCTTGCAATAGTTCCAGAAGTTTTATTTCCATTTTATTTCTTATTTGTAATCCCATGGCATTTGTCTTGTTATTCAGTTCACAGATGTGCTGGGGTTTCAGTTAACACATCTTTCTTGGTGGGCTCTTTCAGTCTTTCGTAGTATCAAAGATGCTTTGGAAGCTGTTCCAGGCTCTTTCCACTTTCTGGGGTTACCTCCCAGATGTGCTGAGAGTCCCCTGCAGACTTTCTTTCTTTCCCCTTTCCCTCTTCAGCGCCACCAATTTTTAAAAGACTGTTCAGATTCCTCCAGCTGTCAGTAGCTTTTTAACTTTGTATCCCAATAGGCAACTGAATACAGTTAATGTATAAATCCATTAGAATGTAACCATCCACCAAGTCAGAGTTAAATGTTACAACTCTCCTTTGCTGTTGGCTGTGTCTGAGTCCCATTCACAAAAAAGTTCCCTTTGCAGAGCTCGACCACAGAAATCGGAAGCTGACTTCCTGTTTTGCTTCCATTTCGCCAAATTAAATTTTTAAGCTCTAATTCAAAGTTCAAAATGTTTTATTTGACTTTTACCTCTAATTGGAAGATCTGCTGCTTCTGGTGACGGATCATAGCTTTCGCAGCAGGCTGTGTTGGTGCTGAGAGCGACCTCGAGCCTCTTCCCCTTCCCTCCCGCACACACAGCAGCGGCCGGGAGACAATCGGGGGGGGTGAGATTTTCCGCTCCGCTGGAGCCCTCAGGTCCCCACTCTCCTGTGGGGGGTTTTTTGGGGGTGCGCTGAGCTCTAGCACTGCCCTCCAAGCCTTTCTGCTGGCTCCGTGTTGCTGGCGACACTTAGCACACCGCCATTGTCCTCCGCAGCAGACCGGAAGTCCTTGACCATTTTCTCTTGATGCTGTTCTCTTGATGTATTCTGCTGTTTGCTGGCTCTCAGCCAGCAGCACATGGGCTCAAATCCCCACATTCTTTTCTGTAACTCCAAGCTAAAAGCCTGCCTTCAGGGAACCTACCGTGAACAGCATGTAAGTAAACTTCTTATTGTTGGCTTTTTGCAGTATGGTAGCGCTGCAGAGAGCTTGCTGGGGAGACCATGCATTAAAAAGGGACTCAAAAATAACTTAAACAAGGTTTTAATTACAAAAACAAAAACTCCTTATACACTAAATACATCAACAACAAACCAGACCCAACCACCAACCCATCCCCCAGGGTTATGGGAGAGCTAGGTGCTGCTCCTTATATACTACACCCAATTGCTGACACAGCTTAATCAATACAACTCAGCAGCACCTGCTATGTTTCACAGCTGTAAAGCTGGGTCTCGTTATTTTGCTCTGGCCCTTGCTCTGGCCCCTTAAAGACATACACATCGGGTGAAACAATGATGAACCTTTACATTTAAAGAAACCATTCAACATTTCCCCTGCGGTTCATCATTGTGAAACAAAAACATAAAGCATATTTTGTACATGTCTTTCATGTGTAACCTTTGGAAGTGCTTTAGTAAAAATGTCTGCAATTTGATTGTCACCTGGAACATATTGAAATACAATTATTTCGTCAGCAATTAGTTTCTTTACAAACTGTAAACGTAATCTTAAGACTCTAGTGTGCTGCGTATTGGTCTCTGAACACAGGATAGCGAGTCCGCTCTGGGAATCAAGGTAAACTTTTACTGGTAGTGTTACTTGCATCTGTAGGTCTGCAAATACTTGCAGATACCATTCCACATCACAAGTGGCCTGAACGCATGCACATAGTTCACTCTCTGTTGTGGAGAGACAAATAATGGTTTGTGTCTGGGACTTCCATTCAAATGGACAACTGTTATAACAAAACACCATACCAGACACACCCCTGCAATTATTTTGTTCCACTGCATGAGATGCATCACAGAAAATTTCAAAACCTTTGTCATTACTGGATGTAAACTGCAACCTATAATGTTTAGTATGTTTAAGGTACATTACCACTCTCTTAGAAGCAGAGAAACATTGTGTAGTGGGCTTTTCCAAATTCAAAATCCTTTATTAGGCATATCACACCTCACATTAACAAACAAACATCATATACAGACTGTATAAAATACGGGGTCAGCGAACACAATTTATCCCAGTCCTATTCTTTACTCCAAGAAATAAATCGATGTACATAAATAATATAATACAACACAGCAACATCACCTACCATTAAAAACCACTAAGTCTCTTTATCATGGCCCATTCTTTCTTCATGGACAGCACTTAAAAATTCAGCCGCTATTAAAGTAATTTGATCATCGCTGTCCGCCAGCAGGTCCTGAACAGTTGGTTGTGTAAAAAACTGTCTATTAAATTTTAGGGCCTCAAATAATTGTCTTCTGGCATAGCTGCCAAAATCACAGGAAAAGAATATATGCTCTAGAGTATCGGGTTCCTGTTTTCTGCATTTACAGAGACGCTCTGATTCTGGGATAGCTAAGTATCTTCCTCTCACTACCGCCGAGGGAAACATGTTAAATCTGGCCAACATAAACAGCCTACACGATTCATGTTTCTTCAGATTTGTCATGTATCCCTTTTGGAAATCTCAACACAAAGGGAGATTTAGGTGGATAGGAGAGCAGGTGCTGTGCTTTGCAACCTCAAGCATGGCGAGAACACTTTTTTCTGTGAGGGTCTTCCTGATAATTTCCCATATATCTTTGGGATCAGAGATTTCAAAATCAGTTAGAGTGAGCCCTATCGAATCCAGTTTTCTCCTACAAATCACTGATAGATTGTAGATTGCCCTATCACTTAAAAGATCGTAAAGTATAGTATTAGGGGATAGGGCTCTATAATGGAGGAAGATCCAATATTTCAAGGTCCTCAGCCATGCCCTTACTGATAAAGGCAGTATTCCCAGCTCACAACATATTGTTTCATATTTTACAGAGTTTGCAAGTCCTAATAATGACCTCAAAAGGGATGCGTGAAATTTATCCAACCTCTTAAGGTCACCTGAAATCCACACTGGTGTGCCGTATAGAAGTTGGGCACAGAGTTTCATGTCAATCACTTGCAATACAGCTGGAATAAATCTGTTTCCTACTGGAGAAAAAAAATAGGATTTAATATGGTGGGCTGTCACTTTGGCCTTAACTATTGCAGCACATATATGTGTATTCCAATTCATATTATTTTTGAATGTAATTCCCAGATAATTGAAGTGCTTAACTTCCTGTATTAGATGTCCATTAATTATACAGCCTTTTGGGTTCCCTCTCTTTCTGAATTGCATAATCTTTGTCTTATCATAATTAATTTTGAGATTATTGAGAGAGCAGTAGTTTGAGAAACTCTTAAATAATTTTTTTAAACCCAAAACAGAGAGTGAAATAGTTACAGCATTATCTGCATAAAGTAATAAAAAGAGTGGGCTATTGTTTAAATAAGGAGTATGAGTGGTTGCGTTTTGAAGAAATAATGGTAGGTCAGATAAAAATAGATTAAATAGGGTAGGGGCCAAGATACAGCCTTGCCTAACTCCTCGATTATTCAGAATAGGACCTGCAAGTCTACCATCTTTTGATACTTTAACATATATTTGGTTATTAGAATGTAAACTTTGAATCAGTGTAAGTAGATATGGGTCGATACCAAGGTGTTCTAGTTTAGTCCATAGTTTATTGCGGTCGACCGAATTAAAGGCACTTTTTAAATCCACAAATGCCACAAAGAGTTTTCATTTATTTCTCATGACATATTTATCCACAAGGTGACTTAACACTAGACACTGGTCAAGAGTTGACGAGCCTGCCTTAAAACCAGCCTGCTCTTTACCAGGTAGACCTTTTGTCAGCATCCATTCTTCCAATTTAATAAGCAGAGATTTGGCATAGATTTTACTTATGCATGGTAACAAACTTATAGGCCTATAGTTCACTTGGCAATTCCTATCACCTTTTTTAAAGATCGGTACCACTATTGAGTTGTTCCATGACTTAGGTACAAGGGCTGAGTGATAGATAGAATTAAAAAGCGGTACAAGTTTATTGGCCCACCATTCTACATCTAATCTCAACAGGTCTATTGGAATGCCATCCATACCAGGTGATTTCCCTTGCTTAAACGAAAAGATTATCCTTTTCATCTCCTCAACAGTAATTTGAAATTGTGTGGTTTTTGCCAGAGAAAATTTAAAATTTTCCTTTTTACAAACTTGGTGATCATAAAAAACAGCAGTAAAATGTGAAATCCAAGCCTCATCGCTTATATTAGGGAAATCAGTGATATCTTTTATTGAGAGAAGTGACCAAAAAGTTTTGGTATCTTTAATTTCTAATGCAGTAACAATTTTAGACCATTTGGCTAGTGCGAACTCAGATTTTTTTTCCAGGAGCATGTTCTTAAAAGCTTTTTTCATTTCAAAATAAGTCTTCCAGAGACCTTGAGAGTTGGTAATATAGGCTTCTTTTAGACAAGTTCTAAGTTCTTTCTTATAGTTAATACAATCTTTATCAAACCAGTTATACTTATTTGAAGGTTTGTTGCTGAACTGAGGGTCTAAAAAAGAAGAAAATAATTCCTGGATAGTCTTATAATAACAATCATTATCCTCCAAGGGCATCAAATTTTGGTTAGCCACAGGTTCGAGAATAACTGGGTTATTTTCAAATACTGCTAATAGATCCTCCCTATTTTTATCACTTATATAAACTCTTTTGGCATAGATAGTCTTATCAATACTAATAAGAGGACTAATATCATTATTTCTAGGATTTCTGTACATCTCTAAAACTATTGGGAAGTGGTCACTTTCTGAGTGAGGTACTGTTAGGATATTTCCTTTCCACCTTAAAAGGGAGCAGGATGTTTGTGTCACAGCCTGCGTATTTCCTGTCTCACAGGATGTTTATGTTTTCAGTTGCTTTCGTTTCTTGTTGCCTGAGCAGCCGAAGCAGACGGTCATGGTTTCTTTGTTCTGACCATCGCTGAATAAACTGTAAATATGCTCTCCTGCTGTGCATCTTTTGCTGTGTGAATTCTGCTGATAGAGTGTGCACCAGCCTAAGAATGTGGCAATGTTTTCTGAGGCTTCGTGTCGCTATTTGCTGATACTGCGTGACTACGGGAGATCGATGGAACGTCCGGCAGCCGGCTTGGGGGCTCAGATGGACTTTGTCTCCCTGGCAGTATCCCAACAACAGGTTTCGGGCCCAGATTCACGGCACTTACAGGAGAGTAAGACTGCGACAGACTGCTGAAAGGTATGTGTTAGAAAAGCGAAAGCAGAGGCTTTTCTGAATGCCGGCAAGAGCTTTTGATGTCTGGCAAGACTAATTGGCCTGGGAGCGGAGCCAGAGGCATCGTGATTAATGGGCTGCCGAGATAAGACGTCTTTGAAGGCATAAAGGCTCACGTAAAAAGCTGGAATGGAGTTTTTCCAAGCTTCTGAGGCCACTGAGTGCCCAAAGTTAAATCGGCACAATTATCAGACCTGGGCAAAATGGTTTGCTGCGTCAGTTTGGAGTATGGCATACTGTGTCTGAAGCCACTCCAGTTCCTCTGACAGAGAAATGGAGAGCCCAGAATTCGAGGGCCACAGACGTAATAGTCTTGTCCGTCTCTCTGGAGGATATAAAAACGCTTGCTGGCAGCGTGACGGCACGTAAGATGTGGAATGCTTTGAAAAAAGCCCATCTGCCAATCATCCCAGCCCAGAGTTTGAATGCATCGGAGGTCCTGGCTGTTTCCCAGAATGCGAGTGAATGCAGGGATGCTGAGGGCACCGGTTGCAAGCTGCAGGGGAAGCAGACTGTCACGTCATCCCAGGCAGCATTCTAGCCTCCAGGGGGAGCCAAGGAGTCGGCAGCTGAGAGCTCTGTTTCTTGTGAGAACCAAGGTCAAAGCCTTTGCAGAGGCCGGAAGGCCAGTTGTAAACAGAGCAAGATGCTTGCAGATGGCCAGAGGCAGAGGGAGGGTGAAGAGCCCACGCCAGTGGAAAACAAGGCTTTGTTTGCTGGCACAGCTTCACCAAAGGCTAAAGGCACGTCTGATGGCCAGGAGCAGGGGGGTGGAAAGCCCACGCCAGTGGAAAACAAGGTTTTGTTTGCTGGCACAGCTTCACCAAAGGCTAAAGGCAAGCTGCAAAAGCCCACGCCGGTGGAAAACAAGGTTTTGTTTGCCAGCAAATCTGCTCTAAAGGCCAAGGCCAGGTTTGTTATGGACTCTGGTGCCAGTCGCCATGTTGCGAAGGACCCCCATCTGTTTATATCCTTCAAGCCTCAAGATGGTGAGATCCACCTGGCTGATGGAAGGACTTTGCAAATTGCAGGAGTTGGGACTGTGAAACTTGCAAGTCTGCAAACTACCATCAGAGATGTACTTTTTGTTCCAGGAGCTGCGGACAATTTGCTTAGTGTCCCACAGCTTACTGGGTGTGGTTTTGAGGTTTCCTTCAAGAGGAGCATCTGTGTCATCAGGAAAGGCAAAGAGGACATTTTGCATGCAAAGTTTATGGATGGTTTATTCTGTATAACTTATGATGACAATGCTGTTATATCTGATGTTGATTCTTGTTGTGTTGCACAAACTAACAAGGTTCTTCATGCAGGATGTATTCACGATGCACATCGAAGATTTGGTCACATGTCTTGGCAAGTGCTGGCCAAGATGCCTGGGTTGGTTGAAGGTTTGAACATCAAACCCTGTAAGTTTCACATGAAATGTGTATCTTGTGCAGAGAACAAGGTGAAGGTTGCTCCAAAAGGCAAGGAGTCTAGCAGGCAGGCTTCCAAACCCTACCAGCTAGTGTACGCAGACCTGGTTGGTCCTCTTGCGCCCTCTTTGGGAGGAGCAAGGTACTTCATGGTTCTGATTGATTCTTTTTCCAGGTACTTTCATGTGTTTATGCTCAAGCAGAAATCGCAAGCATTTCCTAGGTTCAAGGCATTCTGTGCTTGGTTGGAGAATGCTCACGGTAAACGTATCGGCTGTCTGTTTCCTGATCGAGGCGGGGAGTTCACTTCTCAGCAGTTTGAAGCTTTCCTGACTGAGAAGGGAATCCAGCATGACTTGTCAACGCCTAGATTGCCATGGATGAATGGGCTTGCGGAGCGAGCAAATCAAACGTTGCTGCAAGGAATGAAAACCTTGTTGCATGATGCAAATCTCCCTGAGAAGTTTTGGGGGGAGGCTTTGGCGAATTTTGTTTATTCTTTTAACAGGAGACTGTCATCACCTATTGGTTGCACTCCCTATGAGAAGATGTTTGGTAAGAAACCATGCGTCAAGCACATGAGAATCTTTGGTTCTGACATGTGGGTACACACCCCACAGAGCAACAAGCTTGGGAAGCGTGGGGCACATGGTTTGTTCATGGGGTACGAAAAAGGTGCATACAGAGTATGGATGACTAACTCTAAGTCCATTAAGTTCACAAGGAGTGTTGAGTACAATCCTAAGTGGGGGGAAAATGTGGGAATTTTCCAGAGTTACCCAGAGGAAGATGTAGGTGATGTGAAAAAAGCAGATCATGCTGAGGAAGCTGAGGAAGCTGAGGATGAGGATGATGATGATCAGAGTTCGGATTCCAGTTCAGTGGGCGGCGCTGCTGCTGGTGTCAGTGACAGTGATGACACAGCAGACTACAAGAGCGCAAAGGCCTCAGTCAGACCATCTGATGCGTCTGACAATGAACTGGAAGAACCACTGTTCAACATTGGTCACTTTTCTCCCAAGAAGGAGGAGATGAGTCCAGAAGACTTGCGTCTGGTTCGCAGGTCTGAAAGGGCGACCAAAGGCAAACCTCCGAAGAGATTTGCTGATGAGTTTGCTAAGACGGCAACTGCTGTTCTTAGTAGCTCAGAGAAGGTGTGGGAACCTTCAAGCTTCAAAGAGGTTCAGGAGTTAACCTCTAAAGATGCTGAGCCTTGGCTTAATGCCATGAAGGCTGAAGTTGATTCCTTGAACAGGAACCAAACTTGGGAACTGGTACCGATAGTCCCAGGGATGAGACTGGTTGGCAGCAAATGGGTCTTCAAGGCCAAGACAGACCAGAATGGCAAGGTTGTCAGACACAAAGCCAGATTGGTTGCCAGAGGTTTTTCACAGGTACCAGGACAGGATTACCACGAGACCTACTCGCCCACCGTCAAATATGAGAGCATTCGGCTGATGCTCAAGATCACTGCGGAGGAGAAACTGCATGTTTCCCATCATGACATTAATACAGCTTTTTTGTACGGGATTTTGGGGGAGGAGCTGTACATGCTTCCACCTGTCGGGATGCAGATACAGAAGGGAATGGTCTGTAAACTGCGGAAATCCTTATATGGTCTCAAGCAGAGTGCCAGGTGTTGGAACACAAAACTCACTGAGACGTTGCTTTCTCTAGGTTTTCACCAGGGCAAAGCTGATCCGTGTGTGTTTGTCAAGGAGGAGGGGCAAAACAAACTGTATTGTTTATGTTTTGTTGATGATCTTCTGATGTTTTGGAAGAATCAGGCTTTCTACCAAAGCACCCTAGCTCAGCTGAAGGAGCACTTTGACATGAAGGAACTTGGTGAGGTATCCAACTATCTTTCTCTGCAGGTGGAGAGGGACCAAGCTGGTAATTTTCTGGTACACCAAACACAGAAAATTGCTGATGTATTAACCAGGTTGAATTTGGTTGATGCAAACCCAGCAGACACACCAATGGTGACAGGTTACCAGGTAGATAGTACTGCTGAAGCGTTTTCTGACACTACGCTGTACAGATGCATTCTAGGCAAGTTGAATTTCATTATTAGATGTTCAAGACCTGACATTGCTGTAAGCACTAACCTGCTTAGCAGACATACTAACAATCCTACTGTTCAGGATTGGAAAGCTCTGAAGCGCATAGCCCGCTATTTGAAAGGGACTTTGCACTACAGGCTGAGGTTCACCAGTCAGAGGACTGGAGGTCTTGAAATCTTTGCAGATGCAAGTTTTGGAAGTGACACCACGGATGGTACAAGCACTTCTGGAGTATGCTACATGTACAACCACTGCCTGTTTGACTGGTTGTGCAAAAAGCAGACGACAGTGAGCCTAAGTTCCTGTGAAGCAGAACTCAATGCTCTGTCATTTTCACTCATGGATTGTGAATGGTTGATGCAACTGTTTAAGGACATTGGGGTTTCTGTGAAATGTCCTATACACGTGTATCAAGACAATAGATCTTGTTTGGCTTTGCTGAACTCGGAGAGTTGCAAGCGAAGAACCAAGTACTTGCAGATTAAGCTACATCGTGCAAGAGAGTGTATTCAGAAAGGACTCATTCAGGTGTCCTACATGCCAGGAAATGAAATTCCTGCTGATCTGTTATCTAAGGTTGTTAACAGAGAACAACTTAAGGTTTACGTACAAAGGTTGCAATTGGGTTGAACCACAGGTACTACAGGTTACACGGAAAGGGGGAGGATGTTAGGCTATTTCCGTTCCACCTTAAAAGGGAGCAGGATGTTTGTGTCACAGCCTGCGTATTTCCTGTCTCACAGGATGTTTATGTTTTCAGTTGCTTTCGTTTCTTGTTGCCTGAGCAGCCGAAGCAGACGGTCATGGTTTCTTTGTTCTGACCAACGCTGAATAAACTGTAAATATGCTCTCCTGCTGTGCATCTTTTGCTGTGTGAATTCTGCTGATAGAGTGTGCACCAGCCTAAGAATGTGGCAATGTTTTCTGAGGCTTCGTGTCGCTATTTGCTGATACTGTGTGACTACGGGAGATCGATGGAATGTCCGGCAGCCGGCTTGGGGGCTCAGATGGACTTTGTCTCCCTGGCAGTATCCCAACAGGTACAACTGTAAAAGAGGCAACTTCATTTAACATTTCAACGGAAACTAGAGAATAGTCGATTACGCTCCTACCCCTTTTGGAGCTGAAGGTAAAATTTCCTGGAATATCTGGCCACATTGAGCCATTCAAAAATGAGAGGTTAAATTCTAAAACCAATTGTAAGAGTTTTCCTCCCACTTTATTAATAATAATGTCCTTTGAATTCCTCCCTATTCTCAATGGAAGTGGGGCATCTTCAGCTAGATTTGAGACATAGTGTTTATAGAGAGCTGTATTATCTGATCCAATTCGAGCATTGGTGTCTCCCATTACAATCAGGGGGATATTTGGGGATTTACTACGTATTAAGTACAACTCTTCAGAGACTATATTCCAACCATAATCTGGTCTAATTTCCAACTCTAAGGGAGGAAAATATATATTTAAAAGAAGAATTTCCCTGTAAACAATGGAAAATGATAACAGTTGTGCATACTGTCCAATATTTCTGATATAATTAATTTTAAGGTTAGAAGACTGTTTGATACCACAGATCAAACCAGCTTTAGGGCGACCTTTTGTTGACATTTTAGTAGCGGGTAAATTATAAGTAATAAAATTAGGAATATTTAAAGGTTTAAGAGACCAGGTTTCCTGCAGAAGTATTATATCATAAGACTCAAGAAAATTTATAAAATCAGAATCAGCTAATTTATATGAGAGTCCAGCTACATTCCAGGACATAATAGAAAGAGTTTGGAGAGATCTTTGATTTAAGGGTGCTAGTGAGGTATGCGTGGTGCATTCCGGATGTCACACCAAGTCCCTCTGGTTCTTACTATTAGCCCTTTCAGCGGATTCAGATAGTTCAGATGCTAATTCGATGATGTTTAAAGATGTATTCAGTATGCTCACATTTGAGGAGGGTGGAATGTTAAGATTGCAACCTGGCGCACCCATGCTGGGGACTTTATTTGGGGAGCCCAATTCAGTCTCATTTAATTCTCTCATTTTATCCCATGCTAATGTAGTGACCAGGTTTGCCTCTGAGATGGGTTGCATGCGAGCTGGGTTATAGGAGGGGCGTTTCGACTCCAAGATCTGAGAGGATGGATTCATCTCCGCAACAACCAATTGGCCTGGGGTGACGGAGGGTTTCCCGACCCATAAATCCAGCTCGTGACGATAGAAGCATGAAGCCTGATCTGGGACATAATCAGATATGTTTTGGTTGTGTGGTCCCTGTTGGTCCTTCGTCAGATTTGTCAGACAAGAACGAAGGTTATTCAGTCTATAGAGTATTTTGTTCTGAGTTTCATGGGGGAGAGCGCAGTAGGAGTTAATTAAGTTATTTTCAAAACTTTCGAACCCGTTACCTTGGCTCGCCTCATATAAAGTCCCAGGAGAGTCTGGTCTTTGAAGATCATTAGTAAGTAACTCTGGGCGGTGATTAGGCGAGTCCTCAGTGGCTTTTATATCAATTAAAGTGTGGCATTCAGCCTTTTGATGAGGTGCTGCAGTCGAGGTTGCAGGACTGGGGAATAGTGGGATAGGAGAGGCCTCATTTTTAAAGTATCTTGATATTTTTACACCACTTGTCTTTAGGTGTTCTCTGTGTTTATATATCAGTTTTGCCAATCTCCGATCATGGAATGTAGCCACCGCCCTGGCAAGCAGGGCTTTTCCACAAATTTTGCCAGAAAGTGAAAAGCATAAGTTATATCTGGTCTTGAGATTCTTTGAATGAAATTTAGCTTGCCTATAGCAGAACGATACAAAGTTTTGTTAGGAAATGGCTTATCTTCACCTGTAAAGGTGAAACCACACACCATAGGCGTTTCCTTCCCATTTGCATTTTCTAAACATAGCATTTCAACAAGATCATCAATTTTTGCAGTTTGATGAACCAGAAAAGATCCATTTTTGCCTTTCTCAATTTGCATGGATAAGTAATTTTTAGCTATGCCTAATTCCACCACATCAAATTTCTTCTGTAACTGTGAAACTACCTGTTCATATTCCTGTTTAGTTTTTGTAGAAATTAACACGTCATCTACATGCACACATATTTTTGTTACAGAGTTTGCCCTTTTCTTTATAAACACACAATTGTCTGCCTTTCCTTGTGAAAAACCAATATCCAGCAATTCTTTTGCTAAAGTTTGGTGCCAATTCCTTCCACTTTGGTGCAGGCCAAAAAGGGATTTATTTAATTTGCATACCAAACCTTCAGCGGCGTCTATGCCTTCAGGAACCCGCATAAAAATCTGTTCCTTTAAATCTGCAAACAGATATGCAGTTTTTATATCCAAATGATAAACAGAATGTCCACGTTGTGATGCATCTTTTAACAAAAGCTTAACTGTTTCATATTTTACACTTGGTGAATAACACAAATCATAATCTTCACCTGGAATTTCTTGAAAACCCCTAGCAACTAATCTAGCCTTGTACCTTACAACTTCATTTTTGTCATTCATTTTAACTCTATAAACCCATTTTGAATCAATAAGTCTCATATCTGGGGTTTGTGGTACAAGAGACCAAGTGTTATGCTCTTTTAAAGAAGCTATCTCAGAGTTCATAGCTTTATACCAATTTACAGCTTGGTACTTAGGTAAATTCTGAACATCATTGTAGCTTTTTGGCTCAAAAACCGCCTTATTGGCATACACAGTATTAAAATGTTCATCTGCAAAACGTTGTGGCTTCTGCCTCTTTCTATCTGAACGTCTCAGTCCGGAAGGAGAGTCAGACTCCTCAGACTTAATGGGACTAAGTGAACTACTAGTTTCAGGTTGTAAATCATCATTGTCAGGCTGAAGAGATGTCTGTAGGCTAAGCTCACGGTCAGAAAACTCAAAAGAATCTAACCTCCCCTGGGGTGCCTGTGACTTTAAATCATCAAGCAAATTATCAGATTCAACAGGCTTTTTGTCTTTTTCCATTAATTCAGAAGCACCATTTCCTGCTGCAGCTGCTACTTCTTCCTCTTCTTCCTCAGTATCATCCATACCGTTAGTATCTTGGAAAACAGCAACGCCATTCCAATTTACAGTTTGTATCATGCTTCTGGTAATATGAAATTTGCCAGTTGCTGGTATGTAAATTCTGTACGCCCCCTGCTGGTAGCCCATTAATTTTCCCTGAACACTATGCTCACCCAATTTCTGCTTAGCAGGATAATGCATAATTACATCTGAACCCCAAATGCGTAGGTATTTCAGATTAGGGCATTTTTTAACTTAAACAAGGTTTTAATTACAAAAACAAAAACTCCTTATACACTAAATACATCAACAACAAACCAGACCCAACCCATCCCCCAGAGTTATGGGAGAACTAGGTGCTGCTCCTTTTATACTACACCCAATTGCTGACACAGCTTAATCAATACAACTCAGCAGCACCTGCTATGTTTCACAGCTGTAAAGCTGGGTCTCGTTATTTTGCTCTGGCCCTTGCTCTGGCCCCTTAAAGACATACACACTGGGTGAAACAATGATGAACCTTTACATTTAAAGAAACCATTCAACACTTATCATTACTTTTAAAGAAGACTGTTGTGTCTTCTTTAAAAGTAATGATAAGAGGGATAAAGGGGGAATTTACCAGGATCAAACCCTGGTTTGCTGAAGTAAAGAGATTCAAACGAATCTACCAACTAGCTTCCTGCTATATACTGGGGAATGTGCTACTGACTCAGTGTCAGGGAGGGAGGACAATATTTAATCAATCTATCCTCTCCTTCTATCCACAACATTCCCACATTCTCAAAGCTAAAAAGCCCCAAATTTTGCAAGCCTTCATTCATAGGGGAGTCCCTCCATCCCCCAGATCATTTTGGCTGCATTTTCTGAACCTTTTCCAGCCCTGCAGTATCCTTTTTGAGGTGAGTACTCTACACAGTACTGTGGGAGATGCACCACAAATTTGTGTAACAGCATTAGGATATTTGCAGTTTTACTTTCAATTCCTTTCCTACTGAATTTCTGGCATCAAATTTGCTTTAACAATTCCCCAGGCTCTTCCTCCCCCTCGCACCCCAGAGCCTTGCTGCTACTCACCAACATTCTTACACCAGATGGTGACTTTTGGCCTCTCTGTACTCAGGAGCTGATGGAGGCTGGAAACCATCTTGTCCATGTTTTCCACAACTGTCATGGGTCCATCAAGGATCTGAGGAGCACAGGAGCAGCTGCCCAAACCTTATCATCATCATCATCATCCGACGTTGCCCAAGGGTTTCCCTGGCCCTCCTCCTGCAGACTGGGGGGGCAGCATATAATAGCATCTCTGAGGGGCTGCCCCATTGAAGAGAGCAAAGGCTGCTTAATACATTGCAGGGGGTTGGAACGAAATGGCCCTTGGGGTCCCTTCCAACTGTATGATTCTATGACTTCTCTGCTGCTTAAGTTACTGGAGGGTAGATTTTGGTCAAAGATTAGGGAAGCTTCTTGATAGTAGGGAGAGTTTGACAATGGAGCCAGTCACACAGAGGGAGGTGGTATGAGACATCAGACAATCCTGATGGAAACGGAAGCAGAGTTTGCTTATTTGCCCCATGTCTGGAACAGAAATCAATGAATATGATTGGTCTTCACCTTTGTTGTGTTCAGCTTGCCAATGATATGGAAGCAATTGGGATTCCTGCATTGCAGGGGTTTGGACTAGATGACCCTGAGGATCCCTTCCAACTCTTCACTCCTTTGATTCTATGAACTGCCCTTCCAAACCGAATTGTGTTTCCTTTGCATTGAAATGGATGTTGTGGAATAATGTAGTAAATCATGTAATAAAGTACATATTTAGTTGCGTAAAATTCTGCCACAGCAGACAGTGGGATTGATAACTTAGATTTTTGCCAGAAGTCTAACTGCTGTGAGCATAGGTGTGATGCAACTCATTTAATTGAGGTGTGTACCCAGGGATATTTATTTCCTTATACTGTATATTTCTACCTTCCTGAAAATCTTCCAGCAGAGGCCGGACAACCATCTAGTGTTTCTTTATTTATTGTGTTTCTATCTCACCTCCCCCCGCCCTGCCAAAAAACCCTCCAAGGAGCTCAAGGTATCCCCTCCGTGTTTAACCCCCGAACAACCGCCCTGTGAGGTCAGTGGGACTAAGAGGCCTGCATTGCCTTCGAAGGTCACCTCTGTCAGCTTCATGGCCCTAGGGTCTCCCATGGGTCCTGGTCTGGCCACATACTCTCAAGGATGGAAAGGGATGGTGGACTATCAGGACTGCTTCAGCTTTCTGGATTTCCTGCCTCAAACATTGGGGCTCACCAGACCCACCCCCCCGCCCGCCACTTAATACCGGCTTTATTTTGGACCACTCCTCAGCATTCTGCTCCTCCAGGATTGCCCCGGCAATTGCCACGTAGTGCTGCCCCAGCTGCTCCAGCGTTGCCAGTTCCTCCGGCTCGTTGGCATCCATGTCTGAGACCTCCTTCAGCAGTTGCAAGATGCCCAGAAGAGCAGCTGCATCCAGAGATGTCGGCTCAGCATCCATCAGGACCGTCTCCACCACCCCTAGGTAACCAGCGGCTACTGAAAGGTCCATGCCTCGGGCTTCTGCCTGGAAGATACTCTCAGGAATCTGTAGCCAGAAACAAGACCCCCAGGTTAGAGAAGGGGGACTAAATGGGGGCAGGGTGGGTGAAGGGGTGTGTGTGCCTCCCCTTTTGGAAAAATCCACCCAGATGTGTCTGATCTGCACAAAGCCATTTTTGAAGTATTTTTAGTAGCAGTTGTTCCAAAATCTGTTATATGGGAACTTTGGGTTGGGAGCAGTGCACAAGCTGAAGGCACTTTAGGGGAAAGTGTGTAAGGAAGCCATAAATCCGGGAGTGGGGGGGGGGCGGGTACAGAGGGGCAATGTGGAGAGCTGAGATGAGAAGATGTGTCAATAGATGTCTGTGCCCCACAACCAGACTTTAAGAAGCTTTGCCCACCGTGGGTCTCCTGAGACAAGGCTAGACACTTGTCACGTGTCCCCAGAGCTGTGGCTCAGTGGAAGAGCACTGGCTTTGAGTGAGGAAGGTTCCAGATTCAATCCCACTCCCCATCGGCAGCTCCAGGTAGAGCTACGAATGGCCCCTGCCAGAAATCATCCTGCTCAGCTAGATGGCTCAGGGGTCTGGCAGCTTCTTACAGAAATTACAGAACTGTGAAGCTGGAAAGGACCCCATGGATCTTCAAGTCCAACCCCCTGCAACCTGTACCACCCCAAATTCTCCCAGAAATCAACTTCCCCACAGACTCACCCAGGAAACACTTGGGGGCACTGAGAAAAGGCTCCAGGGCCCGTGAGGCCTGGCCAGCAACACAGTGATGCTGGACCACAGGTGGAAGCCCTCAGGGTTGAAGGGCTGAAGCCAATGCTTTAGACTCACCACTGTCGCATTCGCTCATGCATTAACCTGAGCTATGAGCTGTGGGACAGGTTTTGACTGTTTTCTTCAAGATCTGAGGGGGAAACAGCAGACATGCAAATGGAAGGTTGTGGAAGGTGGTTTACAAAGTTAGTACCTCACCCATTTCATGGAGCCAGGCAAAAACATTCCTCTTCAACTAGGGCTTTGGCTGATTAAGCCATCTATGGCTTTTAAGTGTGATAGTGGGGGAGGGGTGGTGGTGTTTTGCTATTATGCTATGTAATTTGTGTTTTCATGTTGTATTTTCACGTTGTAAACTGCCCTGTGATCTTCAGGTGCAGGATGGCATATAAATTTTAATAAGAGGAAGATTAATTCTTTCCACAGCCCTGCAAGGTAGACAAGGTCAAAAGAGAGCAACTGGCCCAAAGTCACCCAGAGCACTTTGTGGTCAAGGGGGGAGTTGAACCGGTGTCTCTCTAGGCCACTCTGACCACAAATCCAGGCTGATCCAACAACTGGGGATACCAGAAGTACCCTTCTCCCCTGGAAACCAACCCAGTGATGAAGACCTGCTTCAAAGGCACAGTTTCCTTGCTGAACAAGGCATGACAGGGCCTTCCCAGTGCTGGCTCCAAAACCTTGGAACTCTCTTCCAGAGGAAGTGGAATCTGATCCCTCGCTCCCAGCCTTGTGGCACTTTGGCATGAGATTGAGGAATATGAGCATTTAAATAAATAAATATTCTATTATCATTATCAAATAAACATTTCCATTAATAAAAAGTGGCTTGTGTTTTAATTAACGGGAAGAGGGGGTGAACCACTCTGGTAATTGTAGCTTTGTGAGAGGAATAGGGGTCTCTTGACAACTCTCAGAACTCTCAGTGGACTTGTTCTTGTTGTTTAGTCGTTTAGCCGTGTCCGACTCTTTGTGACCCCATGGACCAGAGCACGCCAGGCACTCCTGTCTTCCACTGCCTCCCGCAGTTTGGTCAAACTCATGCTGCTAGCTTCGAGAACACTGTCCAACCATCTCATTCTCTGTTGTCCCCTTCTCCTTTTTTTTTTTTAAATGATATTTATTAAGAATTTTAAAATTACAAAAGAGATAAAGAGAAAAAGGGGGGGGGGAGATAAAAACAATAGAAAGACAAACAGCAGTCAAACAATACAAATCGATAAAGGTCAAAATCAAAAAATAAAAGCAAAACACATAACACATCAAAATCACAAAACAAAAATAAACCACAAAAATTTAAAAACAAACCCAATATTCCCAAATCCTTAACTGTCATGACCTTATTTCATCGACCTCCTCACACCTCCCTTTTTTGTATTCTAGTTATTAATTATAACAGCAAATCCTTTCCATTTTCCATAATATCCTGTCATTAAATTACCTTGATCTATTTTAACCTATATTACATAAAAAACCCTAAAATTTAAAACTTAAGTCTTATTCATACCAGTTTCTCCTAACCTTAACATATTCTTGCAAAACTCTTTTTAACATTTCTGCTAAAGAAATAATTTCATTCCAACATTTTTCTGATATTCATTAATTTTCCAGAACAATCCTAAATAATTTTTTTTAAAAAAAACTTTCTTCCAATCTTCATCCAACGTCTCTTCCTCCTGGTCCCGGGTTTAGTCAGTCCTTTCTATCCCATCCATCTAGTTCATTAACCTGGTAATCTTATGTCCGAGGCCCTTAAGTCTCTTCCATGTCCCTTCCGCAGATCTTCTTCATATTTATACCCGTACTTTACTTTGTCTCCTACTCCTTTCACTCGTGGAAACTCCACCTTAACAATATTTTTGTCCCTTCTCGACAGATCAGCCCCTTTTCCATAGTCCACACTGAACTCCATATGGTTTTTAAAGACATGTTTCAAGCCCCCTCCAAACTTGAGGACTCCCACATCCCCAAACTCCTCACGGCCCATTGCCAGACTTGAAAAGTCAAAACATCCATAATCCAGCGCATGTTTGCAATTTGGTCTCTGGTTCCTCTGCCCCTTCGAAATCCAGCTTGCACTTCTGGGAGTTCTTGGTCCACATACTGCTTGAGCCTTCTTTGTAGAATTTTAAGCATAACCTTGCTAGTGTGTGAAATGAGTGCAATTGTGCAGTAGTTGGAGCATTCTTTGGCACTGCCCTTCTTTGGGATTGGGATGCAGACTGATCTTCTCCAATCCTCTGGCCACTGCTGAGTTTTCCAAACTTGCTGGCATATTGATGGAGATATGATAGCCATCTTCAAATATCTTAAGGGCTGTTGGGTGGAAGAGGGAGCAAGCTTGTTTTCTCCAGCTCCAAAGGGTAGGACTCGAACCAATGGCTTCAAGCTGTGCAAGCTGGTCTATTGGGGCAAATGGGGCCCCACCAACCTCAGCCTGTCTTCTTACTTATAACTGGCCAGGGGGTGACCCTGCCTGACATTCACTCTGGCTGCATCTCCTTGTCCTCCTCTCTACTAATCCCAGCTGCTATTGCACATTCCTGCCTTGCAGGGGGTTGGAATGGATGATCCTCAGGATCCCTTCCAACTCTACAATTCTACAATTGACTTCTATGGTCATGTTCACACTAAAGCACTGGATACCAATTTAAACCATTGTGGCTTCCCCAGAGAATCCTGGGAGGTGCAGTTGATGTTGTGAACCACCCTGTGACCTTCAGGTGAAGGGCAGTGTACAAATTCAAGCAGCAGTAGCAGTAGTTTGCTAAGGGAGTTATTTAGGAGGCACTTATTCCCCATCCAGAACTGCAATTTCCAGAGCAGTTTAACAATCAATCCCTCCCATATAAATATATATGACCAAACGATCTCATGGCTGGCGCATTCCTACTAAATATTATTTTATCTGTCAAGGTTTATGAATGCTTGATATATTTTGAATAAATATCAACTATGGCATATATTTTACATCATTCATCCTTTTAAAGCTGTATTATCTTGTATTTTTATCCCTCTTGACGTTATTACTGTTTTTATGATGTGTGTGAGTATGATGTTTCAATCGTCCCATGTGCAAATCTTATTTTTTAAAAAAAAGCTTTTAAAAAGACAATCAATCCCTCTTTCTCAGGGAACTCTGGGAACTATAGCTCTGTGAGAGAAACAGGGTGTTTCCTGGCAATTCTTGGCACCCTAAGTAAACTACAGCTCCCACAGCTCTTTGGGGATGGCATGACTGTTCAAAGTGGTATTGCAACACTTTAAATCTATGGTGGGAATGTGGCCTCTGATTCTATTTTATTGTTTAAAGTATTTATAGCCCACCTTTTCCTCGAAGTTGCTCGAGGTTGTGTACATGATTCTCCCCTCCTCACAACCCTGCGAGGTAGGCTAGGCTGAGAGGCAGTGACTGGCTTCCAAGGACACCCAGTGAGCTTCTTGGCCAAGTGTGGATTCGAACCCTGGCCTCCCCGGTCCTAGTCTGACCCTCCAAGCACTACATCACCACTGGCTCTCACACTTCTTCTCCCTAGCAAATGGCATTCAGATATATGTCCTTTTGCTTCTCTGGTGCCCTTCTCTGGAGGGGGAGGGGGCAGCCCCAGGGGCCTCCCAGGATTCACCGGATCTGGATGCCAATCTGTTTTTCCAAGCTGCTGTTGGGGGTCAGCATCCTTGACCGTCGCCGTGCACTGGAGACTGTCACCATCACTGTGGAGTTTGGAGTTTATAGGGTTAAAACCGCTAACCTTCCAGAAGCATGGGGAGTTTTGTGAAGGTCTGTGTTTGGGGTGAGCATTGTTGCTTATTTCCCCCAGATGCAGGACAAGAGGGGGTGTGGAGTTTGGAGTTTATAGGGTTAAAACTCCTTGGTGTCCTGTATCTGGGGAGGGGCCTGACGTAGGGCCATAGTCACAGGCTTTGTCTGTCTTTGTCTGTGAGAGTTACTTTCACTTTAGACTGAGAGACGCTACAGAGAGGCTGTGTGTGCTCTAAGCACCGGAGAAATGCCGGAGAGTTCCGATGGATTTATGGCTTGTAAATAAATGCTTTTAGAGATAGCAACAAACTGTCTCTGGACTGATTTATCCCTCTATCTCACACGGACGGCAGGACCGCTGCAACTCTGTATATTCTGCCTAGGTCAGTCCCAGCAGAGCTATGCAGGGAGTGCTGACTGGACGGCAGGATTAATCAGCAAAATCACTACTCGGAAAAGCGCAAAGGAGAGAGGTGAGAGGGTCAGGGACTGGACCTGAAACAGCAGTCAGCGGCTTTAAGAGGTGGCAGTTGTGGAGGGGGGAGATTTCCCAGAATCCTACTCTCAGGGAACACGGAAACACCCACCCCAGTATATTGTTGTGTAAATCAGAGTTATCTCCCACACACATGGAAAGTAAACGCACCCTGTGGTCTACAGAGTTCTTCTTTGTCTTGTGAAGGCGCTGAGTTTGAAAACCACTGAATCCCAACATTTGTTCACATGCACCCAATCCTGCCACACATGGTAGCAAGAACCTTTTGCATTGCAAACTCTGCCAATGAAAGGAGGAGGCCCCCCCTTTCCTGACACACTTACTGTCAGGACGAAGAGGACATGCCTCACAAAAGCCCAGATGATATCCGTCTGCGCGTTCAGCCAGTAGTGGTTCTCTGCCACGTACTTGTTGAACGACGTGGTCAAGGTCACACCAACAATAAACACAGGAAGCCCTGAAGAGGCAAGCAGGGAAGGACGGTGAACTGCCAACTTTCCTTCTGCATACAACCTGCCCTGGGGCAACTGAGGGGTTCTTAAGCTGTTGGGCCCAAGGCTTGGGGTGGGACTTGGGGGCCTTATCCAGTTGACCAGTCTCAGGAGACTGCCTAAGAGCCCACTTTTCTTTGCTTCTCAGCAGAACACATGGGCCCCCTCCACGTATCCTTTCTATTGTGCATTCATGACAATTTGTGCTCATGGTGGTATCTGGGCAGGGCAGTTATACATGAATCTCTTTGCACCCTCCAAATGTCCCAATTTTCCAGGGACTGTCCTGGAATTATAGAAGCTGTCCCAGTTTCTGAATTGATCCTGGAATGTCCCACTTTTCCTTTTTCCTCCCCTTCACGCCTCAGAGAACAATTAAAAGTGGTGTGGGAGGGTGGGTGGATGCTAATTATACTGAAAATAAAATAACTGCACCAAATGAAGGAAATGGTGAAGCTGGCATACGAAGCACTTCCTATAATTTTGACAGAAAATGTAAGAAATCCACTTTGAATTCTTTAATTGCAATGCTTCAGCAGCCAGCCATTTGTTAGGAAACGTGTGGAGTGTTGATTCCTTTATTGTAGATGGAGCCTGACCCTGCCTACTCAGAAGAAAGTCCCACTGTATGCAGTGGAACTTACTCTCAGGTTACTGGATAAAGACTTAGACTGCACTCCTAAGCATTTTTACTCAGAACTAAGTCCCACTGAGTTCAACAGGATTTATTTGCTGGTATGTTCTGGATAATTCTCCCAGTTTCCTTTACCATTATCATTATCATCATCAACAACAACAACATCTTTTCCCCTCAAGGGAGCTTATAGGCTAAAATTTATTTCATTCTATTAATCTGTGGAAAGTGTTATAAATGATCCCTGCCCTCGCACATTTTTCCTTACAACAATCCTCCAAGGTAGGTTCAGCGGAGAGGTTGTAATTGGCTCAAGGTGACCCATGTTGATGCGCAGATGATGTCTACGTGTGCAGCGGGAGAAACTTCCTGATGTAGAAGAAGATGTCCCTATTTTCATCAGAGAAAATGCTGGAGGGGGTGCAAAAGTTTTGGGGCTATGGCTATCCTCTATGGTTATACTACTTCATTTCTGAATCAGCACAGGCTCCATTATGTTAGGATATTGATGTTCCATTCCGCCTTAAGAGGAACAGATATGTGGAGTTGTAGTATGTCACATGTCTGTTTACTTCCAGCACAGTCTGCTGGGAACTTCCGTTGTATATTGCTTTTGCTGTACTGCTGTTTTGCTTGGACATGAAGGGAAGCAGACATGTTTTTTCCTTTGTTCTTGAACTATGCTGAATAAACGCCTGTAGATATGCTTACACATGTCTCTGTCCACCACTTCTGTTGTGAGAAGTTATTCACTCTGCTGATTATGAGGACCCCCCAGCGCCTCTGAGGGATGCATGGGTGGCACAGTATTCAAAAGCCATGGGAGTAATTTTGCTCTCAGTCGACCCTGAAGAGTTAATCACCCTGACTGGCAAGGCCAGCTCGCGTGCGATGTGGGAAGGGCTTCAGGCCTGTCATCTCCAACAAGAGGCTGGGTCTGTGTTGCTTTACTTCAGAAAACTGCACAAGAAATGTTTGTCACCAGGGGAAGACCTTAGAGCCCACATTTTGCATTTGCAGCATCTCAGACAGGAATTGACTCAGAGAGGTTTTAATATGCCTGAGTCTCTGTTTGCAATCCTTATCCTGGATTCCCTAGACGATAGTTACCACGCTGTGGCAAGCCAGCTGGCAACTTTACCTGCGCAGGAGCTCACTGCTTCAAAGGTTTTGGTGACCCTCCAAAATGAATATGCTAGGAGGAACGCAGCGGAACCAGCTTGTGTGCTTCAGGGGGGAGCAGTGTGGGGCAGCATTCCAGCCTCCAGGGGGAGCCAAGATGTTGGCAGCTGTGAAGTGCTGGCACTGTGGAAATGAAGGCCACTTGCAGCGTCTTTGTCCAAAGGCAAAAGGGAAACAAAAGAAAAAGCCTGCAGATGGCCGGAAGCAAGGAGGGGGTGAGAAACCCAGGCCTGTGCAAAACAAGACTTTGTTTGCTAGCACTGCTGCTCCAAAGGCCAAAAGCCATTTTATTGTCAATTCTGGAGCCACGAGGCACATCTGTGGAAATTGACACCTGTTTATTTCCTTTATGCCTCAGGTTGGGGGATCCAACAGGCTGATGGTAAGACTTTGAGAATTGCAGGAGTTGGGACAGTGAAACTGGCAAGTCGGCACACCACCATCAGCAAAGTACTTTTTGTTCCACATTCTGCAGACAATTTGCTCAGCATCCCACAGCTGACTGAGCAAGACTTTGAGATTTCCTTCAAGAAGGGCATCTGCGTTATTAAGAAGGGCAAAGAGGACGTTTTGCATGCTAAGTTTGTAGATGGCTTGTTCTTGCTAACTTATGATGACAAAGCTGTTGATGTGTCTAATGCTGAATCTTGTTGTGTTGCACAAACTAACAAAGTTCTTCATTCAGGTTGTATTCACAAACAGCACAGAAGATTTGTTCACATGGCATGGCAGGCGCTGGCCAAGATGCCTGGGATGGTTCAGGGTTTGACCATAAAGCCCTGTAAGTTTCACATGAAATGTGTCTCTTGTGCAGAAAACAAAGTGAAGGTTGCTCCCAAAGGCAAAGTGTCTAGCCGACAGGCTTCCAAACCCTATCAGCTAGTCCACGCAGACCTGGTTGGTCCACTTGCGCCCTCTTTGGGTGGAGCAAGGTACTTCATGGTTTTAATTGATTCTTTTTCCAGGTACATTCATGTGTTTATGCTCCAGCAGAAGTCAGAAGCGTTTCCTAGATTCAAGGCGTTCTGTGCTTGGTTGGAGAATGCTCACAATAAACGCATTGGCTGTTTATTTTCTGATCGAGGCGGTGAATTCACTTCTCAGCAGTTGGAAGCTTTCCTGACTGCGAAGGGAATCCAGCATGACCTCTCAAGTCCCAGATCTCCATGGGAGAAAGGACTTTGCAAGCGGACAGGCCAAAATTTGCTGCAAGGCCTAAAAACCTTGTTGCATGATGCCAATCTCCCTGAGAAATATTGGGCTGAGTCTTTGAATATTTTTGTTTATTCGTACAACAGGAGACTGTCATCACCTATTGGTTGTACTCCCTATGAGAAGATGTTTGGTAAGAAACCTTATGTTAAGCACATGAGAATCTTTGGTTTTGACATGTGGGTCCACACCCACAGAGCAGCAAGCTTGGGAAGCGTGGGGCACATGGTTTGTTCATGGGGTACGAAAAAGGTGCATACAGGGTATTCATGACTGACTCTCAGTCCGTTAGGTTCACAAAGAGTGTTGAGTACAATCCTAAGTGGGGGGGGGGGAATGTGGGAATTTTCCAGAGTCACTCACAAGAGGATGAAGAGGCTGAGGAAGAAGAGGAAGCTGAGGATGATGATCAGAGTTCGGATTCCAGCTCAGTGGGCGGCACTGCTGATGATGTCAGCGACAGTGATGACACAGCAGACTACAAGAGCGCAAAGGCCTCAATCAGACCATCTGATGTGTCTGACACTGAACTGGAAGAACCACTGTTCACCATTGGCCACTTTTCTCCTAAGAAAGAGGAGATGAGTGCAGAAGACTTGCGTCTAGTATGCAGATCTGAAAGGGCCACAAAAGGCAAACCTCCAAACAGATTTGCTGATGAGTTTGCTAATACAGCAACTGCGGTTCTTAGTAGCTCAGAGAAGGTGTGGGAACCTGCAAGCTTCAAAGAGGTTCAGGTGTTAACCTCTAAAGATGCTGAACCATGGCTTAATGCCATGAAGGCTGAAGTTGATTCCTTGGATAGGAACCAAACCTAGTGCCAGCAGTCCCAGGAATGAGGCTGGTTGGCAGCAAAAGGCCAAGACAGACCAGACTGGCAAGGTTGTCAGACACAAAGCCAGATTGGTCGCCAGAGGTTTTTCTCAGGTACCAGGACAGGATTACCACGAGACCTACTCACCCACCGTCAAGTATGAGAGCATTAGGCTAATGCTCAAGATTGCTGCAGAAGAGAAACTGCACGTTTCTCGGGGCCACCAGGTGGCGCGTTGGAAGATGGCCGACAATAACATCTCTCTGACCCATACGAGGTACTAAGGGGCTGCTATGGGAAGTATGCAGCCTTCCTAAGCTCCCCCAGGATGTGGGGGAGCACTGTCCTGCCAGCGGTGTTCACAATGCACCCCCTGATACGAGTGATGGGGGTGCCAAACACTTGGCACAGGCCCTCAGTGAAGTCAGATCTTCCTGACGCCGATTCCAATTAGCGCGTGCTGGTTGCTTCAGCTTGGAATTATAATTGGAAACACATGATTGGAAATGAAGCTGAAAGCACATACATCAAGTAAAGCTCGACTGATAAGACTGCTGATTAACGGATCTCTGCGACCAGGAGTGACGGACGGATAAGTAAATCTTCTGATGAATTACCACAAGGAGACTGTATGTTTGGAACGAAGCGGGGGGGTGGTGGTGGTGGTGGAGGAAAAAACTCTTTTTTCCCTGCATGATTGATGTGACATTAATAACCCTTCACCCCAGATAGAAACAAGATCGTCGCGTTTTTATGAATCATAGGCAGGACTTTAAGAACTATGTGGGATGGATTATAATAGGAAAGAAGACTGGAGAACGGTGAGAAAAGAGAAATTTTTTTATGACGCAGTTAAAAAATGGCGTCTCGCCAAGACAGGCTTGCCGGAGGAAGAAGGACTGGGGGAGGAGAATTAGGATTGTTCGAATGAGAAGGAATGTTGGAATGTGAGTTTGGCCTGACAGAGCCCCCAGACTCATTTGATTTATTTGGTAAGCCTGAGAAAAATAAAGGACAGATCGGAGATTAATTTTGTTTATGGAAGTGTTGTACAGAGGCTGTCCCTGATCGATACGATTTTTGGAAGAGTACAAAATCCACATACAATGCCAGCTTTTAACCTGCTTGTGAAAATCATCAGAGATCGCAAAGAAAGGAATTTATGATAACAACAAGAAGAGAAAGAAAGTAATAAAGGACTATCCGGATCAAACTGGACAGAACTGTCTAATTAAAGCAGTAAGATAAGTGATGCTGTTTTGGACTCGAGCGGAGCTTGATGTATGGGTACCCCCAACAAAGAATTAAAATTTGGATATATAATTTGGAATTGATGTGATATGGATAATGTGATGTAATTGGCCTGTTAATAAAAATTATTTTTAAAAAAAAGAAAGAAAGAAACTGCACGTTTCTCATCACGATGTGAACACAGCTTTTTTGTACGGGGTTTTGGGGGGAGGAACTGTATATGCTTCCACCTGATGGAGTGCAGGTACAGAAGGGAATGGTCTGTAAACTACGGAAATCCCTATATGGTCTCAAGCGGAATGCCAGGTGTTGGAACACAAAATTCACCGAGACATTGCTTTCTCTAGGTTTTCACCAAGGCAAAGCTGATCCATGTGTGTTTGTCAAGGAGGAGGGGCAAAACAAACTGTATAGTTTATGTTTTGTTGATGATCTTCTGATGTTTTGGAAGAATCAGGCTTTGTACGAGAGCACCTTAGCTCAGCTGAAGGAGCACTTTGACATGAAGGATCTTGGTGAGGTATCCAACTATCTTTCTTTGCAGGTGGAGAAGGACCAAACAGGTAATTTTCTGGTACACCAGACACAGAAAATTGCTGATGTATTGACCAGGTTGAATTTGGTTGATGCAAACCCATTAGACACACCGATGGTGACAGGTTACCAGGTAGATAGTACTGCTGAAGCATTTTCTGACACCACACTGTACAGATGCATTCTAGGCAAGCTGAATTTCATTGCTAGATGTTCAAGACCTGACATAGCTGTAAGCACTGATCTGCTTAGCAGACATGCCAACAATCCTACTGTTCAGGATTGGAAAGCTCTGAAGCGCATAGCCCGCTATTTGAAGGGGACTTTGCACTACAGACTGAGGTTCACTAGTCAGAAGACTGGAGGTCTTGAAATCTTTGCAGATGCTTGCTTTGGAAGTGATACCACGGATGGTACAAGCACTTCTGGAGTATGCTACATGTACAACCATTGTCTGTTTGACTGGTTGTGGAAAAAGCAGACGACAGTAAGCCTAAGTTCCTGTGAAGCAGAACTCAATGCCCTGGCATTTTCACTCATGGATTGTGAATGGTTGGTGCAACTGTTTCAGGACATCAGAGTTTCTGTGAAATGTCCTATACAGGTGTATCAAGATAATAGATCCTGTTTGGCTTTGCTGAACTCAGAGAGTTGCAAGCAAAGAACCAAATACTCGCAGATTAAATCCTTGTGTTTATACAATTCTTGTTGTCTGTCTGTATTCATTTGCCACTACTGTTAGTTATACAGTGGTGCCTCGCAAGACGAAATTAATTCGTTCCATGAGTTTTTTCGTCTAGCGATTTTTTTAAAAAAAAAACATGGCCCAATGGTCACAGAAAACCATAAAAATTCAAAAAACACACACAAAAAAACCACACAAGCTCCCAGATTCTTCCAAATCCCTCCTCAATTGTTCCCCCAGCCACCCAGCACACAGAAATTCAAAACCCACAATTTTTTTTAAAAAATAACAACATGGCCCAATGGTCACAGAAAACCATAAAAAATAAAAAAAAAACCCCACACAAGCTCCCAGATTCTTGCAAATCCCTCCTCAACTGTTCCCCCAGCCACCCAGCACACAGAAATTCAAAACCCACAAATTTTTTTTTAAAAAAAACAACATGGCCCAATGGTCACAGAAAACCATAAAAATTCAAAAAAAAAAACCCACACAAGCTCCCAGATTCTTGCAAACCCCTCCTCAATTGTTCCCCCAGCCACCCAGCACACAGAAATTCAAAACCCACAATTTTTTTAAAAAAAACAACATGGCCCAATGGTCACAGAAAACCATAAAAATGCAGAAAAAACCACACAAGCTCCCAGATTCTTGCAAACCCCTCCTCAACTGTTCCCCCAGCCACCCAGCACACAGAAATTCAAAACCCCCATTTTTTTAAAAAAACAACCAACATGGCCCAATGGTCACAGAAAACCATAAAAATTCAAAAAAAAAAAAAAAAACAAAACCACACAAGCTCCCAGATTCTTGCAAACCCCTCCTCAACTGTTCCCCCAGCCACCCAGCACACAGAAATTCAAAACCCACAATTTTTTTTAAAAAAAAAACAACATGGCCCAATGGTCACAGAAAACCATAAAAATGCAGAAAAAAACCACACAAGCTCCCAGATTCTTGCAAACCCCTCCTCAACTGTTCCCCCAGCCACCCAGCACACAGAAATTCAAAACCCACAAATTTTTTTTTAAAAAAAACCAACATGGCCCAATGGTCACAGAAAACCATAAAAATGCAGGAAAAAACACACAAGCTCCCAGATTCTTGCAAACCTCTCCCCAACACCAAGTCCTTGAATTCTAAACACCCCAACCCAAAATCCAACCCCCCCAAAAAAGTTTCAAAAGTTTAACTTACCAAATGGCTGCAAAAGAAGTTTTGGAAAAGCTTCAAAAATTCAGCAAAGTCTTTAAAAAGCTCAAAAAGGCTACCACACTGCGTGCTATGTGTTGCTCCTCGAAGTCAAGTCGCAACTGCACCTCTTCAAGCACTGCACTCTGGGTATTAACGGTTTTAAGACAAAGGAAACAAACTTGCAAGACGTTTTCGTCTTGCGAAGCAAGCCCATAGGGAAATTCGTCTTGCGAAGCAACTCAAAAACGGAAAACTCTTTCGTCTAGCGAGTTTTTTGTCTTGCGAGGCGTTCGTCTTGCGGGGCACCACTGTATTAGTTTCCTTATACATTTCCCTTCTTCTTATTTTCATTATCCATCACTGTTCTTAATCTTTCCTGTTATGAGGTTTGTTTCCAATTCTACTGGTTTTACTATTTCATCTTATCTTTCCTGTACACAACATAAATTTTCCCCATTCTTTTTGAAATGTTTCCTCGCCCTGTTGTCAAATTTCCCCTGTTAGTTTGGCTATTTCTGCATATTCCATTACCTTCTGTCGCCATTCTTCTACTGTTGGTAATTGCTGCTGTTTCCAAACCTGGGCTCTGAAGAGCAAGTATAAATGTAAAATGTAATACAATATGTGTATGTGGAGTATCTAATTGAAAAACTAATAAAGATTATTTGAAAAAAAAGGAAAAAAGGAAAAATGGTGGCTCGTATTTTAATTCTGGTGCCCAGACAAATGCCGTTGCAGATGGCCAGCATTTGCCCACTGAAGCCAATTAGTGCAGGAGACTAATGAGTCTTTAGCTGAGGATTATGGGGAGGGTGGTGTGTGTGTGTGTGCATGCGTGTGCGTGCGTGTGTGCCCCTGCCTTTCCGTACAGAGCCGGCCAACTGTCCATGCATAAGAATTGCAAACTCCCCCAAACTGCTGCTATTCCCAGGCTCACTTGTGAGGACACTATTCGAACAGCTTCAGCCATGGGAGGTCTGTAAATAGCCTGCCTACCATCTGCTGCAAAAAGATGTCCTTCAGAGAGGGAGAGAAATGTGCAGAGAGAGGGATGTGGCCCTGCTGCTGGAAACTTCTTGCACCCAAGGTGTTGACCACCCATATCATGCTCTCATGGCAGGACTCAGCCCTGAACCTGTAATGTAGTGATAAATTGAGCAGAGTCTCTGATCAGGTGCAGAGTGCCTTTCTGCCTACCGCCCTGAATGGTACCCAACCAAAGATGCAGACTTTTTTGAGGAGGGGAGGAAAAGAAAACACGCACACACAGAGCTATAACTGAATTGAAAACTTTATTGGAATGTCTTATTTGGTAAGATAGTTCACCACTAACCAATGCTCAGAAGGACCTTCTGAGTAAAATGTTGAGAAGGGAGACACTTAAGAGCACTTTTTATTTCAGAAGGAAAAAAACACATACAGGCAGAGCCTGGCACTTCCAAACTGTCTTCTCCAACTCTTTCAAACCAGAAGAGACACACAAAAGTAGTCCAAACATTATATGTGGAGCAGAAAATGCTGCAAAGTGTAATCAAAACCCACAGGGAAATATATATGAGAATGCAACTAACAGATAACCAATGCAAACTATAGAAGGAGCACCGGACTTGCTCAACTCATAGCTGCAAGGCCTCGGAGAAAGGTCTCCCAAAATGAAGCCCCAAGGGGGAGAGTGGTTTCAGTGTATCTGAGGCACAACAATCTCGCTCTCATGGTGGCCCATGGGCCACAGAAATCATCCTTGTGGCCAACCTGGCCACTACCTGCAGAGGGACAGACGGGGTGCGGGGGCCTTCCAATGGGTAGCTGTACTGGGCCTTTTTCTCTCCATCTTTTCCCAGCCATCCAGCTAGAGGACCATGCCTGGAGAGCAGGTGGGGAGCTCGGGCAGATGCCTCCTCTCTCACACACCCTGGGAGAAGACTCCTCTCCCACCCAGTTAGGAAAGCCAACCCCCACCCAAAGCATCCCCTAAACAGCCTCCAAGGGCAGTCCCCACACAGCTTAGCCCCATGGCTTTTAGAGAGCGAGAGCCTGGAACTCAGGAGGAATCACACCAAAATGCAGGCAAGGGTTGGGGTTTGCACCCGCAGCTGCCTGGTGGGGAAACCAGGCGACCTGGAGCTTCTCAATGGCATGTATGAAAGTCAGAACTGGGAGAGGTCGCCTGTGGGGAGGGGATGACAAGACACTCACCCTTCCCTGTCACCCTACACCCCCCCCCCAATCCTGGGGCCTGACCTATCTGCCACCACCCTTGCACCTCTGCTGCCGTGAGTCTCTTCCCCAGACGAAGGGGGGACAGAGAGCCTTGCTTTGCGCTCTCATGTCCGCTTGGCATGGAGCATTTGAATCAGGAGGCTGTTGCAGGGCACGTCCCCGCTCAGGTGCTTGTGGTACAGGTACTCCTCCGCTTGCATGCTCAGGGACCGGACGTTAGCCAGCTGCATCAGAAGCTGGCGGAACTTGTCTGTGGCGTGTGGGTAGTTGCAGAGGGTGTACTCCATCAGGGCTGTGTTGGCCTTTTCCTGGGCTTCCTTCACCACACTTGAATTCTCCACGAATTTCACATCTGCAGCAGGGGGGAATGCATTGAATGGGGTAACTTCTCTTGAATGGAGGGACTTCTTCCTGTGCACACAGGCCGCAAACATGGAAGGTGTCGCTTGCAAAGCTCGCACAAGCCATCAGCTGATATCTGCAAAACGGCTGAGGTGGATGGAGAGGCTCCCCTGTGAGGAGAGCCTGCAGCAGTCGGGGCTTTTTAGTGTAGAGAAAAGGGGACCGGAGGCGACCTGACGGAAGCATAAACAATTGCATGTGGTGTGGAGAAAGCGGAGTTTCCCCCCTCCCTCTCGCATGATGACACCAGAACTCGTGGGCATCCAATGAGGCTGAATGTTGGAAGATTCAGGACAGAGAAAAGGAAGTAGTTCTTCAAGCAGCGCAACATTAAACTATGGAACTCCCTCCCACAGCAGGCAATGATGGCCACCAATTTGGAGAGCCTTGATGGAGGTTTGGACAAATCCATGGAGGAGGAGGAGATGAGCCACAATTACTGCGCTCTGCCTCCATGGTCAGAGGCAGCGACGCTTCTGAATACCAGATGCAGGAAACCACAGGAGGGGAGATCTGCTCTTGTGCAAGGATCCTGCTTGCTGGTTTCCCACAAGCATCTAGTCAGCCACTGTGAGAACAGGACTAGATAGCACATTGGCCTGATCCAGCTAATGGCTCTTCCTACCTTCATAAGCTTCATCTGGCCATCTGCCTGGATGAACAGGGTCTGACCTTGCCAGCCTTATGCTTTGCAGATGAGCATCAGGCTGGTAAAGGCTATGCAAGATAAATAAACCATATCTGACAAGCGATCTTCTTCTTACTTTCTGATGTTCCCTAAACAAACCTTCACTTCAAAGCCACTCTGTTGTGTTCCTCTCTAAACACCAGCTGGAGGGATTGGGGCTTAATCTGTTTGGCCTTCCCAGGTGAAAATAGGGCTCAGCTGACATGGAAACCATGATCCAAGGTGCCTCAAGCACCTCAGCCAAAGAACACGTGGTAGGAGGATGAGAAAGACGGGTGTGAATGTGCAGTGATAAGCACATCCCTCTTAAGCTGTCGCCCACCTGCCTGAAAATGTGCCTGCTCTATGCACAGTGCTCTTGAAAACTCGGCAAAAGCTGCCAATGGAAACTTCCTTCCTTGGGCCTGACTTCAACTGTGGGGCGTGGAGGGGGGCCACTGGGGGAGGGCAGGGGGAGCAACTAAAATGTTTATATCCACTGATCTGACACATAAAGACACCTGCACTTAAGTTATTTCGGGGGGAGACTCTTATATCAACTTATATGCCAAATGATCTTACGCCTTCACAACAAATCAGGTTTGGATGGTCTTTCAGAATTAAGGGCAGAATCTTAATGTTTAAGGGTATCAGAAGACAGTGTCCAGAGGTCCAACATTTTTGAAACAATGACCATTTTCTTCATGGTTTCAGCCAACCCACAGTGGAGGAGCTACAAGTACAACTCTATCTCCTCGGACAAACAGCATCGGAATACAGTGGTACCTCGGGTTACATACGCTTCAGGTTACATACGTTTCAGGTTACAGACTCCGCTAACCCAGAAATAGTATCTCGGGTTATGAACTTTGCTTCAGGATGAGAACAGAAATCGTGCTCTGGCAGCGCGGCGACAGCAGGAGGCCCCATTAGCTTAAGTGGTGCTTCAGGTTAAGAACAGTTCCAGGTTAAGAACGGACCTCCAGAACAAATTAAGTACTTAACCCGAGGTACCACTGTAGATTAGCCAAAATGCTGAGTTGCTGAGGTCTGTTACGCAATGCTGCGAAGACTCTGCGGATCCCTAAGTGTGCCGATGTCGGTTGGCATCGGTCGCTGTATTGTTCGGGCTGAAGAAAGCTTATGAAGCTCCCGAACAAAAGACCAGGAGGGGGAGAACATGCCAGTCTGGCATGTGTCTCTGCCAGGGTCCTACTCGAGTGTAGGCTGAACTCCTGACAGTGGCAAGCTCTCATTTTGTAGACTCTCAAGGCATCCAGCAGCAATGTTGGAGATGGGGGCACCATGAGGGGCAGCCCTCCTTCAGGGCCCAGATTCGCTGTCAAAAGGCCCTCAAGTGTCCGCCAATGTCTCAAGAGACATCTCCTTCCCCCAGGGGTCTTGCAGACAACTGTGGACAGCCTGGCTTCAGTGGCACCTCACCCTAAGGCTTGCACACAGTTCCCAGGGGATACAACCGAGCCTAACCACCTGTAACTGAAAACAACAACAACATATTGCTTCCTGCTGCATCCCACCTGGGTAGAATTTTAGGCTGCAGGGTCCTTGGGGCAGGGACCTGCCCTTGTGTCCTCTGTAAAGCAGTTCTGGAAGGCCTGGTGCCCTCCAAACATTGCTGGACACACCGCTCCCATAGTCCCTGACCAGGCTGGCCACGGCTGATGGCAGTTAGAGGACTGCATGGCTCCCATCCCTATAAAAAACACTCAGGACATGCTTCTCTCAGCCGTGCCAAGTTCTGGATCCAGCCCAACTAAAGGCCAACAAGGCCTTCCCAAAAGGTTTTAGTCCAACGACATCTGGGGACCCACAGGTGGAGAACCAGCTGGAAAGAGCAGTAGGGGAGAGGGCACTCTTTGGCGCTTGGGCCCTGCTTGTGGAGAGAGGATCAGAACTCACAGGGTTAAGAAGTTCTGAGTGACGTCTCACATTCTGAGGCGTGGTTTAGAATCCTGAGGGGAGTGTTTTACTGTGTTTCTCTCAGTGTGTGTTTGCTCCGTTGCGTGAGAGGAGCGAAGATGAGTGCATTGTCACCAGGAGAGTTATGACTGTTGTTTTTGCTACGGAAATAAAGACTTAAAGTAAGATAAGAAGACGCCGTGCGTTAAGCCTGATTTATTGCACACACACGGCAACCCTGCTTCTGTTCCGCTGTGTTTACATTCTGCTGAAACCGGAGGAGCCCCAGCAAAACAGAGTCGCCCAGAGGAAGCGTGTGGACCCCCCGGGGGCCGGCACAGGTTATGGGTCATCAGCAAACGCTTTGAAGCAGAGATAAGCAACGTTCGTGCCGGTGTGTGTGCGGCCAGCTGATGAGACGCTGGGAAAACGAAAAAGACTGCAGCCAAAAGCCAGCTGGAGCTGTGCCTATCTTGAGGCAGAGGGCTTGCTGGGAAGATCTGATCTGCCGGACCGGGAGGTGCCACTGCTGTTACTGTAAGTAGCTGGGCCCCGGGGAGAAGATGGCAGACAGCCAGGAATCGTCAGTCCCTTTTGATAAGGTGGACGGGAGCAAGCCCTGGGCCGTGTGGCAGGCACTGAAGCCGGCAGTGGGAGCCAGGCCAGAGGGGGCTGAGAGCTGCTCAAAGGAAGCATCAAGCCCAGGAGGGGCTGAGGGACGCCCAGGAAGCCCAGAGGGGGCTGGGACTGTGTTGGAAGGCTGTTGGAATGCTTGAACACGTCTGTCTGATGGGCTGTGTGCTGGAGAGCGGCTGAGAGAAGAGAACAGAGATGCAGTGGCAGTCTGTTCCACTGGGAACTTTGCACCTGGGAGTGGGGGTGCAGGCCATTCCAAGGGTCTTGAGAGTGCCCAGGCTGTTTGGCAGGAGCTGGAGAGGGTTTGCAGAGTAACCACAGCAGAAGCCAAAAGCCACGTCCCCAGAAGCGCTGCTAGCAAGGTTGGGGGGGCAGAGAAGACCAAAGGCAAGTTTGCAAAGTTTTCCACTCGGCGTTGCTTTATTTGCAATTCTTCTGAACATCTGCGTCACGGCTGCCCACAGAGAGCAAGGGAGACAGGGCAGGATGTGTTCAAGGTCGCTTCCCATGGGAACCAGCCGGGTTTCTATGGCAACCAGTCCAGCAGAGGAGGCAGGCGTGGGAAAGCGCAAAGAACGCAGCGTGCTTCAGAGGGGGAAGGAGACGCTTATCAGCTGACTGCTTCGATGGCAGTTTTGGAGAACACCTGCAAGGTCGGGGGCAGGGGGAAGTCCGTTGCTAAGGCAACAAAGAAGGACAACTCCAGTGAGGAGAGAGTGCTGCGTTGGATTGTGGACTCTGCTACTAATGCTCATTTGGTGACAGAGACACCTGGTGTCAAGATAAGGAACTGCAGAGCTGTTTCAGCTGGGAAAACACTGTGTTTTGCTAATGGTTCACAGAGACGTGTGACTAACGTGGGGAACTTGTTTGTCTCTTTCTTACAGGCACAGCTGGAAGTCTACGTGTCGCCAGGGATAAAACATTGTCTTTTATCTGTACCGTGCCTTTTACAGGAGGGATATGTGGTTTGTTTTGAGAAAAATGTCTGTACAATTTCCAGAGGGGGGAAGCAGCTAGCACGTGTCGAAAGAAATCAGAACAACCTCTTTGTTCTGGAAACACCTCTGGAGGGTGAGGGGAATGCTGGGAAAGCCACTGATCACACTCATGTGTCGTGTGCTTGCGTGTGGCACAAGAGAATGTCACATGGTTCCTGTGAAGACATTCAGATGTTATCAGAGTGCACCAAAGGGTGCCGGGTACGCGAATGTGGTCAACCTTTGAATTGCAGGGCTTGCAGAAAAGCCAAGAACAAGGGATATAATTATCCCAGGGTGGAGAGAGTAACCACAAAGCCTTTGAGTTTGTACATGCAGACCTTTTCGGTATGCCACAGCCAAGTCTGGGCAAGGCCAGGTTTCTGATGGTGCTGACAGATGACTTTACGCAGAACTCATGGGCATACACGCTGAGAACGAAGGAGCAGGCAACACAACTGATCAAAGATTGGGTTGCAGAGGTGGAACTAAGGTTCTCCACCAAGGTGCAGGGGTTCAAGTGTGACCGAGGTTCAGAGGTCACTGGGTCTGCTCTAAAGAGTTTCTTTCGCCAGAGAGGGATACGTCACAAGGTGACTTCTCCTCAGGAGAGTGGCGTGGCAGAGCTTAGGAGTAAAGCTCTGGTTCGAGCATCAGAGATTCTACTGTATGACTCTGGTTTGCCTCAAAGTTTTTGGGGGGAGGCGGTAAAGACGGCCAATTTCACGATGAACAGGTGCTACAATGCAGTGGTAGGTGACACCCCGTATTTCCTGCTTCGCGGAGAACGGCCGCAAGTGCATTTCTTTCGTGCATTCGGTAGCAGAGCCATGGTGCCTGTACCAAAGTTTCAGCAGCAGGAGGGTGGCCCAAGGTACCAGGAAATGATCTTCTGTGGGTATGAACCTGCGACAAAGGGGTGGAGGTTCGCATATCCAGAAGGTGATCAGACCAAGCTTCTGATCAGTAAACATGCTGAGTTCTATGAGCAGGATGGTTGCGCAAGGCGCAAAGCGAGCCCTGACGTTCACTCAGATTGTCTGTCTGACTCTGAGGAGGAGGGAGAGCCAGAGCCTGAACCTGCTGGTGGAGACCAGGTCCCTGAACAGAGTAGGGCGTCTCCACAGGTTGTTAAAAGAGTGTCCAAGAGTGAGCCCTCATCTCCTGTTCGCATAATGGAGAAAGCTCACAGGCGTGTCAAGTCAGAGGGGGAATCTTCTGATGAAGAAGACGCACTTGCTGGCCCCAGTGGGTCAGAAGGAGCACCCCAGTTTGTGCCCAGGCGGTCATCTCGGGCAACAAAGGGAATTCCACCTGAGAGGTTTCAGGTCACTAATGCGTGGGTTGGTTTCGCACAGTGCGAACCTGAGATTTGTGAGGAGGTTCAACAGGTGCCTAACAACGATGCCAGGAAGGGGCGGAAGGCAGTGGGGAAAGTGTTGCACACTCAGAGGTCTATAAATGTGTGTTCACAACTCCTCTCAGAACGTGATTCGAGAGGGGGTGTGGAGAGAGGATCAGAACTCACAGGGTTAAGAAGTTCTGAGTGACGTCTCACATTCTGAGGCGTGGTTTAGAATACTGAGGGGAGTGTTTTACTGTGTTTCTCTCAGTGTGTGTTTGCTCCGTTGCGTGAGAGGAGCGAAGATGAGTGCATTGTCACCAGGAGAGTTATGACTGTTGTTTTTGCTACGGAAATAAAGACTTAAAGTAAGATAAGAAGACACCGTGCGTTAAGCCTGATTTATTGCACACACACGGCAACCCTGCTTCTGTTCCGCTGTGTTTACATTCTGCTGAAACCGGAGGAGCCCCAGCAAAACAGAGTCGCCCAGAGGAAGCGTGTGGACCCCCCGGGGGCCGGCACATCCCATAATGGGCATCTCACTGGCCACTGCGAGAACAGAACGCAGGGCAGGTAGGGCCACTGGTCCCATCCTGCCTCAGGGCTCTTTTGACATTCCCCTGACCTGGGCCTTGTGCTTAGCAGTTGAAGTGCTGACTGCCCCCTTTCATTTCTCAGTCACTGCTGGGATAATCAGGCACGCAATTATGGAATCTCTTCATCTGCATAACATTACAGTCATACCTCTTGTTACATTCGGTTCAGGTTACGTTCTTTCAGGATACGTACCGCGGCGACCAGGAAATAACGGAATGGGTTACTTCCGCGTTTTGCCGCTCGTGCATGCGCACTCAAAATGACGTCACGCGCATACGCAGACGTGGCGACCTGCGCACGCGCAGACACAGATTGTATTCTGCTCAGGTTGTGAACGGGGCTCCGGAACGGATCCCATTTGCAACCAGAGGTACCACTGTATTGTGATTTTCATTTTCAGGAGGAAGGGGGGGGGACATGCAGTCCTCACACTCACACACCCTAGAAGTTACGCTGCTAAAGCCTTCTCTTCCCTACCCCCACCCCCACCCCCACACTTTGAGGTGGCACAAAAATAGAGGGTTCGTCTTGATCAACTCACCTGGTTTGGAGAAGAAACCCTATTCACGATTTAATTGAATATTTGAATAATCTTTTCATTCCTGTAAGGCATAAAGAATGTTGTCCAAATAACATTGATGCACTCCACTGAGAGAGAGTGGCCACAAAGACTCCGTCCTGCGACAAAAGCCGCCTCACACACAGGCAGAGCTGCCAGGACCATTTCTATGCCCTTAAGAGTTCTTTGCATTCAGTGCCGCTTTTGTCTGCTGGAGGCGTCAGATAAATTGCAATCGCTTAAGGGAATGCAAGCGCACAAAACCGCTCTTGCTCCATGTTAAATAGTGGGGAAGATGGATGAAGGACACAGCTCTGTTAGATTCTCAGCTCTTTATTACAGCAGTTAGAACTGCTGCTGGAGTCAGACTGACTGCAGCCTAGCTGGCTGCTTTATATAATACTAAGTAACTTGTAACAGTAACAACTCCCAACTAGCTAACCAGTCAGTGAGCGACAGTTCTCAGTCCTTCATTTGCATACTGGTGGCCCTGAGTGAGAACTGCAGCTGATCTTAATACAGTCATACCTCGGGTTACAGACGCTTCAGGTTGTGTTTTTTTGGGGTTGCGGACCGCCGAAACCCGGAAGTACCGGAACGGGTTACTTCCGGGTTTCGCCGCTCATGCATGCAGAGACGCTCAAAATGACGTCACGTGCATGCGCAGAAGCGGCGAATTGCGACCCATGCGTGTGCAGACACACAGACGCAGGTTGCATTCTGCTCATGTTGCGAACGGGGCTCCGGAACGGATCTCGTTCGCAACCAGAGGTACCACTGTACAGTCATACCTCGGGTTACAGACACTTTAGGTTGTGTTTTTTTGGGTTGCAGGCGACCGAAACCTGGAAGCACCGGAATGGGTTACTTCCGGCTTTCGGCAGTCGCACATGAATCGCAATCCGTGCGTGTGCAGACGTGCCGCTGCGGGTTGCGGACGTGCCTGACCCAAGTGCAGAGCTTGTCTTATATGCTCTGAAGAAGATCATTTGACCCAGAATTCTTCCGGCAGGAGGAAAGGAAGCCCTTCTTCACACAGTGCATGATTAAACTATGGAACGCTCTCCCCTAGGAGGCAGTGATGGCCACCAATTTAGATGGCTTTAGAAGAGGATTTGACAGATTCGTGGAGGAGGAGGAGAGGGCTATCAAAGGTTAGTACAAAAGCTACTACAAAGGTTATCTCCCGCTTGGACTACTGCAATGCGCTCTATGTGGGGCTACCTTTGAAAGTGACCCAGAAACTACAACTAATCCAGAATGCAGCAGCCAGACTGGAGACTGGGAGCGGCCGCCGAGACCACATAACACCAGTCCTGAAAGACCTAGATTGGCTCCCAGTACGTTTCTGAGCACAATTGAAAGTGTTGGTGCTGACCTTGAAAGCCCTAAACGGCCTCGGTTCAGGATATCTGAAGGAGCGCCTCCACCCCCATTGTTCTGCCCGGACACTGAGGTCCAGCGCCGAGGGCCTTCTGGCGGTTCCCTCACTGTGAGAAGCCAAGTTACAGGGAACCAGGCAGAGGGCCTTCTCGGTAGTGGCACCCACCCTGTGGGACGCCCTCCCACCAGGTGTCAAAGAGAACAACAACTACCAGACTTTTAGAAGACATCTGAAGGCAGCCCTGTTTAGGGAAGCTTTTAATGTTTGATGCATTACTGTATTTTAATATTTTGTTGGAAGCCGCCCAGAGTGGCTGGGGAAGCCCAGCCAGATGGGCGGGTTATAAATAATAAATGATGATGATGATTAGTCACAATGGTTATGCTCCGTTTCCACTGCCTTTGCTCAGTTCCTGAGCTTGAAACCTTGCTCTCTTTGGGAATGGGGACGGCTGCAGTTCCTGTTGCTTTGCACCATGTGGCTGAGGGACAAGGCAGGGAATTGGTGGTATCTAGAATCTTTTGAGTGTGTTAAATCTGAAGCAGCCAAACCTGCAACGTTCTTTTGTCTGTTTATGGAGCTCATGCTTTGAGTTCAAGATCAAGTAGCTAGAAGAGCTGTGTGTGTCTATTCCAATTCTTAATTTCCATTATTGCTCAAGTTGCAACCTTTAGCTAGCGGTTCTGACTTCCATACCCTAGTCTCTTGACCACTACAGGAAGCATCCCTAGAGGGATGCCGTACAGAATGTACCATGAAACCGTTTCACAGCTGTGCCACTCTGCAGCTGGGTCATAACTGGCTGATGGGAGGCAGGTCCATAGCTAGGGGGTAGTGAGGTGGCCCCCCGCCAGGGGTGCAGGTGATGGGGGGGCTGCAAAATTGGCTAAAAATATGTCCATAAATATAAATATTGATTATTGCCTCATAAGAATAGAGAGTGAATTGAATGGGGGGGGGGAGGTGGAAAGAAGAGCTAATTTGTCCATGGCTAGGGGGCACAATCTGGACGGTTCTGCCAGGGGCACAAGATCACCTAGCTATAGCTCTGGCAGGAGGGAAGAGTGTTCATGTGCTCAAGCCCTGCTTGTGGGTTTTCCACAGGGGCACCTGGCTGGCCAATGTGGGAACAGGAGGCTGGACTAGGTGGGCCACCGGCCTCATCCAGCCTCACGGCTCGATTTATGCAAAATAAAGAGGCTTGATTTGCATTCAGGTTGCACAATTCAGGTACAGAATCCTGGGCAGGTTTTAGGCATGAAATGGGCAAACACAGCATTTGCCAAAAGGAGGAAACTTTTCTGAACCTTTTTTCTCAAAGGAGCCTGGACAACAGTTTTGGCAAATGTCAGGAAGGATACTGCTGCTGGTGTCATTTTCCTCAGAGAACTGCAGCGCTGAGCACTTCCACAGAACAGGCAGAAGCTCTGCATTTCAGTTGCTAGGTTCAGTTGCCAAATGGCATTCTATGGGTAGAGGCTGGGATAAAACCGCAAGCCTGAGACCCCAAAGAGCAGCAGCTGCTGCCAGTCAGTGTAGGCAACGCTGGGCCGGACAGACCAAGAGCCTGAGACTTCAGCACTAACAAAGCAGCTTCCCAGTGCAGAAAAGGTCACTGCTTGACCCCTGCCGCCCCAGGGCTGGTGTGCAACCTTGCAGGCCTAGCAGATGCAGCCAATACCACCCTCAACCACTGCTGGTGCAACTATTTGTAGGAGAGGTTGTGGGGGGCGAGGTGTCGCTCATACCCACACAGACGGCCCTGCTCCACTGCCATGCGCAGGAGGGGAGGAGGCAAGGCTGCCTGAACTGGTGCAAATCAACTTCTGAGCAGAAAGAAGGGGTCTTTGTGGGCGGGGATCAGAAGCAGGTACCAGACAAGCCAAACCTGGCTCCTCTGCACTCCCACGTTTCCCTGCATATATTGTGTCAAGGTCAGGTGTTGTGCACAGTTCCTCTGGGCAATAGGCAGGGCTGGACTCTCCTGCAATCTCCAATGTGGCTGACCACATCCGAGGCTGTCCTTGAATTCCTCTGGACACAAACACAGATGAACAGGAACTGCCCCTCACCCCCTCAGCTCTCAACAACATGCTCAAGGAGACCGCCAACATCCATGTTTTGGAAAGGGCTGTCCAGCAATGTTCCAGATTACCAGCTGCTGGTGTAGCCATTCAGACCTTTCCCATTGGTTGGGTGTGCGTTGCTCCCGGGAGGGAGGAAGGAGTCAATAGACACTGAGGGTTGGTTCAGAGAAAGAGTTTATTTCTGCTTTCCGGATAGCAGAAAGGCACTGCGTGATCAGTCACAGCAAGCACACTTAAAGAGCAGTTACATACAGCTTATATACCCTTCAGGTCCCCTTTCCCCCTCCCCAGGAGTCCACCCTTATGAGTTTGTACACGTAAGTTTACATCCTTGAGCATGAACAGATATTCCTGTTCCTGTACTCTTATCTTGGGATAAGAAGGTCACCCAACTATAGGAGTACTCCTGGAGCCATCCCCGGGCGCGGGGGCTGACAGGCAGACCTTGCAAGGTCTGTGCGTCAGCATGGTCAGGATATAAGATAAGTCCCAGAACCATCGCGTCTCCACTCGGAACTGACAAGGCCATCCATTAAGCCTTCATGGACTGATAAAGGAGAAGGCTTTGTTTACACAGCTGGGTTTGTGTTATACAGCTCAAGCTAATGGGTTATACAGCTCAAGCTAATGGATTTTAGCTAATGGATCCTTGAAGAAGGAATTGGGGAATTTTGGGGCCCGGTTCGGGTGGCTGCACAGTCAGGTTTGGGTAACTTGTTCCTTCATTCCCTCCTCTTCTGTTGGACAGCCTTCCTGCTCGTCCCAAGATACTGGCTGGTATTTTCGTGTCAGTGCTATAATCTGGGGCCAAATCATTCGTGACACCATTTTATGCATCATATTTTGCAAGCATTGCAATAAGCAGGGTATACAGGAGTAGAGAAGCAAGATTATCAAGGGGCCCATTAACATCATTATAAGTCCTCTAAACCACCCTAGGTTCGAAAACCAATCAGTCCACCAGGACATGTCGCATCCATTCCACGTTAGGACAGGAACATGGGCCACTTTCTCTATTTCTGCTGCCAAATATCAAATAGCTTCACCATGGTCAGAGATGTTAAAGCAACAGGCTCCTCCCGTTAAATTTAACACGGCACAAAATCCTCCCTGTTTTGCCAGGAGAAAGTCCATCCCTAGCCGGAGTTGGAGGACTGCTGTGCGTGTCTCATCTAATTGGGTGGCGATTAACCGGAGGGCTGTGGCTGTGGAATTGGCGACAATCTCTATTACCGCTTGGAGTCTAATAATGCGGTTCAAATTATAAATTGGTTCCCTCGCCCCTGTTATTAATTCTCCCTGATTCCAAGAAGCCGGATCATAATGGGCCACTATCCTTTCTGGAGGCCACTGATCCTTTCCCCAATTTTGGGAGCTGCCGCCTGCAACTGCTGCTATGTCAGCCGAGCGTGTTTTCCGATGGGGTGCAGTGGTGAACGGTTCATAAATCCACATGGGAGGACTAGATGACCCTGAGGTTCCCTTCCAACTCTGAAGTCCTTTGATTCTATGAACTGCCCTTCCAAACCGAATTGTGTTTCCTTTGCATTGAAATGGATGTTGTGGAATAATGTAGTAGCATTCCAATCCCCTTAAAATTTATGCTTAAAATTCTACAAGGCAGGCTCAAGCAGTATGTGGACAGAGAACTCCCAGAAGTGCAAGCTGGATTTCGAAGGGGCAGAGGAACCAGAGACCAAATTGCAAACATGCGCTGGATTATGGAGAAAGCTAGAGAGTTCCAGAAAGACATCTACTTCTGCTTCATTGACTATGCAAAAGCCTTTGACTGTGTCGACCACAGCAAACTATGGCAAGTTCTTAAAGAAATGGGAGTGCCTGATCACCTTATCTATCTCCTGAGAAATCTCTATGTGGGACAAGAAGCTACAGTTAGAACTGGATATGGAACAACTGATTGGTTCAAAATTGGGAAAGGAGTACGGCAAGGCTGTATATTGTCTCCCTGCTTATTTAACTTATATGCAGAATTCATCATGCGAAAGGCTTCACTGGATGAATCCCAAGCCGGAATTAAGATCGCAGGAAGAAATATCAACAACCTCAGATATGCAGATGACACAACCTTGATGGCAGAAAGTGAGGAGGATTTAAAGAACCTTTTAATGAGGGTGAAAGAGGAGAGTGCAAAATATGGTCTGAAGCTCAACATCAAAAAAACAAAAATCATGGCCACTGGGCCCATCACCTCCTGGCAAGTAGAAGGGGAAGAAATGGAGGCAGTGAGAGATTTTACTTTTTGGGGCTCCATGATCACTGCAGATGGTGACAGCAGTCATGAAATTAAAAGACGCCTGCTCCTTGGGAGAAAGGCGATGGCAAACCTAGACAGCATCTTAAAAAGCAGAGACATCACCTTGCCAACTGTAATGGTTCTAGGGGTTGCTTGTGCGTAAATCGGCGCCACACCTGGCTGGTTGCCTGAGTGAACCCTATCTGTCTGGACAGCCACTCGCCCGTGGCTGCCTCAATCGCTGGCAGAATCCGTCAGTGGGCGTTTCTTGAACTTCTTCCAGCAAAGAAGCTCTTTGACGCCTAGTCTCCGCCTACTTTCCCTGCGCGGAAGCCTTCTGCGCAGGGAGGGTGTGGGCATCAGAGGACCCGTGCTCTCCCCGCTGGTCCCTGGCGAGGAGTCTTGGAGCCACCTCGCCGATTCCCCCATCTGCCCCCCTTCTCCACTGGTGCTACGCTGATTTCCTTCCCCAGAGGATGTGCTGCTTCTCTCCCTCCCGGGACGCTCTCCTGAATCCCTCTGGAGCCCTCCCTCTCCCTCTGGCTCCGATGGCAGTTCCCTAACACCAACAAAGGTCCATATAGTTAAAGCCATGGTTTTCCCAGTAGTGATGTATGGAAGTGAGAGCTGGACCATCAAGAAGGCTGATCGCCGAAGAATTGATGCTTTTGACTTATGGTCTGGAGGAGACTCTTGAGAGTAACATGGACTGCAAGAAGTTCAAATGTATCCATTCTTAATGAAATCAGCCCTGAGTGCTCCCTGGAAGGACAGATTGTGAAGTTGAGGCTCCAATACTTTGGCCACCTCATGAGAAGAGAAGACTCCCTGGAAAAGACCCTGATGTTGGGAAAGATGGAGGGCACTAGAAGAAGGGGATGACAGAGGACGAGATGGTTGGACAGTGTTCTCGAAGCTACAAACATGAGCCTGACCAAACTGTGGGAGGCGGTGGAAGACAGGAGTGCCTGGCGTGCTCTGGTCCATGGGGTCACGAAGAGTCGGACACGACTAAACGACTAAAACAACAATTCCAATCCCCTATAATGAGAAGAACATGTTGGACATCTGGTTGGGTCCGGTACGTTTCCACTGCTCCAGAATTCCCAGTCAGCAGTAGAGTGGCAGTGCGTGCTTGATGTGTGAGTGAAGAGAGAGTCCATACGCTGTTTCTTTCTAAACTAAACAGCTTTATTTACACAGACAGATAAAATAACAAACACCGTCTGAGACAGCAGACATCGCGTGTGTCTCTCTTTCTTCTCCGTTGAGAAGTGAAAGTATCTCACAGACAAAGAACTCAGCTCCCGGATGTAGGAAGCTCCTCCCCAGATGCAGGACACATAGAGGTTAACCCCATAAATACGAAACCTCTCACCCCCTCTTGTCCTGTATCTGTAAGTATAACCACTTACCCCAAACACAGACCTTCACAGAACTCCCCATGACGCTGGAAGATTAGCGGTTTCATGAAACCATTCTGAGGTTCTTAGCACTGGGACAGTGTTTCAGTTGTACTAATCCCGACCGAACACTCTGGCACACATTCTGAAACCGGATGTCTAGGTGTTTGGCTCTGGCCTTAAACTGACCAGACTCTGCCAACTTCAGACAGGGTTGATTGTGTTGTGGGGTCAATTACGTCCAGGGGTCCGGCACACTTCTCTTGCGCAGCTCTGGTCTTCCCCCTGGGACCTTTGACTCAGCAGAGCGCGTAAAACACAGCGGAAGCAGAAGCAGGAACGTTCTGTCGTGTGGTAATAACTCAGGCTGAAACGCAGCAGTCTCCTTATCTTAAAGTCTTTATTCCTTAGCAAAACACAACAGCTATAAATCTCCTGGCGAGAGTTCGCCCATGTTGCTCCTTTCTCCACGGAGCTGACACGCACACTGAAAGAATACAGTAAAACACTCCCTTCAGTGTTCTAAGCCCGCCCTCAGAATGTGAGGCGTCATCACTCAGAACTCTTAACCCTGTAAGTTCTGAGCCTCTCCTAACACCCCCTCTCGAATCACGTTCTGAGAGGACTTCTGAGTGTTCAACACCTTCCCCATTGCCTTCCGCCCCTTCCTGGCATCGTTGTTAGGCACCTGTTGAACCTCACAAACCTTAGGTTCGCACTGTGCGAAACCAACCCACGCATTTGTGACCTGAAACCTCTCAGGTGGAATTCCCTTTGTAGCCCGCGATGACCGCCTGGGCACAAACTGGGGTGCTCCTCCCGACCCACTGGGGCCAGCGTGTGCGTCTTCCTCATCAGAAGACTCCCCCTCTGACTTGACACGTCTGTGAGCTTTCTCCATTATGCGCACAGGAGATGAGGGCTCACTCTTGGACACTCCCTTAACAACCTGTGGAGACGCCCTACTCTGTTCAGGGACCTGGTCTCCACCAGCAGGTTCAGGCTCTGGCTCTCCTTCCTCCTCAGAGTCAGACAGACAATCTGAGTGAACGTCAGAGCGCGCTTTGCGCCTTGCCCAACCATCCTGCTCAAAGAACTCAGCCTGTTTACTGACCAGAAGCTTGGTCTGATCACCTTCTGGATATGCGAATCTCCACCCTTTTGTCGCAGGCTCATATCCACAGAAGATCATTTCCTGGTACCGTGGGCCACCCTCCTGCTGCAGAAACTTTGGTACAGGCACCATGGCTCTGCTACCAAAAGTGCGAAAGAAATGCACAAGCGGCTTCTGCCGATGAAGCAGGAAATACGGGGTGTCACCTACCACTGCATTGTAGCACCTGTTCATCGTGAAATTGGCCGTCTTTACCGCCTCCCCCCAAAAACTTTGAGGCAAACCAGAGTCATCCAGTAGAATCTCGGATGCTCGAACCAGAGCTTTACTCCTAAGCTCTGCCACGCCACTCTTCTGAGGAGAAGTCACCTTGTGACGTATCCCCCTCTGGCGAAAGAAACTCTTTAGAGCAGACCCAGTGACCTCAGAACCACGGTCAAACTGGAAACCTTGCACCTTGGTGGAGAACCTCAGTTCCACCTCAGCAACCCAATCTCTGATCAGTTGCGCTGCTTCCTCCTGCGTTGTCAGAGAAAAAGCCCAGGAGTTCCTAGTAAAATCATCGATCAGCACCATCAGCCACTTGGCCTTGCCCAGACTTGGCTGTGGCATACCTAAAAGGTCTGCATGCACAAGCTCAAAAGGCTTTGTGGTTACTCTCTCCACCCTGGGATGATTAAATCCCTTGTTTCTGGCTTTCCTGCAAGCCTTGCAATTCAAAGGTTTACCACATTCTTTTACCTTGCAACCTTTGGTGCACTCTGATAACATCTGGACGTCCTCACAGGACCCATGTGACATCCTCTTGTGCCACACGCAAGCACACGACACATGAGTGTTCCCCGCTCCCTCCAGAGGTGATTCCAGAACAAAGAGGTTGTTCTGTTTTTTCTCAACACTTATGAGCTGCCTCCCACCTCTGGAAATTGTGCAAACATTTTTTTCAAAACTCACAGAATATCCCTCCTGTAAAAGACAAGGTACAGACAGCAGGCAATGTTTTATCTCAGGGAGAACATAAACCTTCAATTCAGCCTGTAAGAAAGAGACAAACATGTTAGAAACATGGGTTACACGTCCCTGTGAACCTGTAGCAAATTTAACTGTTTTCTCAGTTGAAACAGCCTTGCAGTTCCACATTTGTCCATCAGGTGGCGCTGTTACCAAATGGGCATTCGCAGCCGAGTCCACAACCCAACGTAGGACTCTCCCCCCTCCGGAGTTGTCCTTCTTTGTTGCCTTAGCAACTGACTTCCTGCTGCCCCCGACCTTGGGGCGTTCGCTGCAGGTGTTCTCCAAAACAGCCATCGAAGCAGTCAGCTGATAAGCTTTCTCACGCCTGCTCCCTCTGTTGCCATGGAAACCCGACTGGTTCCCATGGGAAACGACCTTGGAACCATCCTGCCCTGGCTCCCTTGCTCTCTGTGGGCAGCTGCGACGCAGATGTTCAGTCGAGGCACAAACAAAACATCGCCTAGTGGAAAACTTTGCAAACGTGCCTTTGGTCTTCTCTGCCCCCCCAACCTTTCCAGCAGCACTCCTCCTCGAGGCTTTTCTGCCGTTGGGAAAATGGCTTTTGGCTTCTGCTGTGGTTTCTCTGCAAACCCCCTCCAGCTCCTGCCAAACAGCCTGGGCGCTCTCAAGACTCTTGGAATGGCCTGCAACCCCACTCTCTGGTGCAAAGTTCTTCTCTTCTCTCAGCTGTTCTCCAGCACGCAGCTCACGTATTGGGGCATTCCGGCAGCCCTCCAACACAGTCCCAGCCCCCTCTGGGCCTCCAGCCCCCTCTGGGCTTCTTGGGCATGGTGCTTCCTCAGAGCAATTCTCAGCCCCCTCTCGCCTGGCTCCCACTGCTTTCTTCAGTGCCTGCCTTCTCCCGGCCCAGGGCTTGCTCCCGTCCACCTTATCAACAGGGATTGACGACTTCTGGCTGTCTGCCATCTCTCCCGGGGGCCCAGCTTACTTACAGGTACCTCCCGGTCCGGCAGATCTCAGCTCCTCCCAGCGAACACCTGGCTGGCACCAGCTACACCTCAGCTGGCCTTTGGCTGCTCCTCAGCCTCTTTTGCCTGCAGTCTCCCTTCCCAGCGTCTCATCGGCTGGCCTCTGGCTGCAGCCTCCTCACACGCACGAACGTTGCTTATCTTTATTGCTGACCTCCATAACCTGTTGTGGGGTCAATTACGTCCAGGGGTCCGGCACACTTCTCTTGCGCAGCTCTGGTCTTCCCCCTGGGACCTTTGACTCAGCAGAGCGCGTAAAACACAGCGGAAGCAGAAGCAGGAACGTTCTGTCGTGTGGTAATAACTCAGGCTGAAACGCAGCAGTCTCCTTATCTTAAAGTCTTTATTCCTTAGCAAAACACAACAGCTATAAATCTCCTGGCGAGAGTTCGCCCATGTTGCTCCTTTCTCCACGGAGCTAACACGCACACTGAAAGAATACAGTAAAACACTCCCTTCAGTGTTCTAAGCCCGCCCTCAGAATGTGAGGCGTCATCACTCAGAACTCTTAACCCTGTAAGTTCTGAGCCTCTCCTAACAGATTGTCCTCCCAAACCGTGACAGGCAAACAACACTCTCCGCAGATCTCTTGAACCATGCACACATAGAACTCCAATTCCCTGCAAATCTCAGACAGCGCACTAAACTCAGCCTCAGTAGAGGAGAGCGCTGTGAGGCTTTGCTTCCGGGACTTCCACCCAACCAAAGAGTCCACAAACTTCATCACCATACCAGACACGGACTTCCTGTCTGCCAGATTCACCCAATCGCTGTCTGCCCAGCATGTCACCTTGACGTTGCCCTTGGCTGACAGCTTGAGGCAAAAGTCTTTGGTATCTTGCAGGTAACGCAGCACCCGCCTGACACCATTCCAGGCTTGTACGCTTGGGCTTGTAGCTCCCCGGCTGAGCAGATTGGTAGCAAACGTTATGTCAGGTCTGCTCCACTGGGACAGATACAACAGACTACCTAGAACTGACTGAAAGAGCTCAGTGTTTTCGAACACAGCATGTTTTACTTGCTGACTGTCTTTCACGTAGCTTGTCTCCATGTGTGTCCTGACCCCTGCACATTCAGACATCCAGAACTTCTCAAGCAACTCCTTAATCTTGCCTTTCTGACTGAACAAGAAACTTCCATCTTCAGCTCTAAAAATCTCCACGCCTATGTAGATCCTTATTGTACCCAGGTTCTTGAGCTTGAACCGTTTACCAAGCTCTTTGGCAAACTTCTCCACCTGTGTACGTGTCTTTGAGACATGGACTATATCACCAACAAAGATCAAAATCAACTCCTGTGACTCACCTGACCCTTTAATGTAGACAGTTATCAGCAACACTTCTCTCGAAACCTAGCTTCTCTAAGGCTTCATTCAGACACAAATTCCAATTTCTGGCCAATTGCCTCAACCCATAGATCGATTTGTGCAATCGCCAAACAATGCCTTGCCCCTTGACCTCAAACCCTGGAGAAGGAAGCATGTACAACTCCTCCTGGAGGTCTGAGTTCAAGTAGGCTACATCCACATCAAAGTGATGCACCTCCCAACCTCTTTGTGCAGCTATGGCTAAGAGCATGCACAGAATTTCACTTCTGGAAGTAGGAGCATACACCTCAGTGTAATGCAGCCCCTTCTGCTGCGTGAACCCTCTGGCTACTAACCTAGCCTTGTACTGCGGTTCTCCGGATTCTGTGGGTTTAAGGTGATAAACCCACCTGCTGCTCACAGCCTGTTTGCCAGCCGGCAATGTTGTGAGGGAGAACACACCTAGAGATTCCATTGAGCTCATCTCCTTCTGCATCACCTCTTGCCATTTACTGGCTTCTTCTTGAGGCAATTTCTGAATATCCTGAAAACTTTCAGGTTCACACTGAGCCACCCCAACCCACACACTTGTGGCCTCAAACCTGTCAGGCGGTTTACCCTTCGTGGTCTGGGTTGATCTCCTCAGCGTGAGCTCTGGTACCCCCTCTGACCCACTAGGGCCAGCTAGACCATCCCCAGCATCAGAGAGCTCCTCCTCTGACATGCTGCATCTTTTGAACCTTACAGCTGGACCTGTGAGCGAGGATGGTTCACTCTTTGGCTCTGTCTTGGCAGCCTTTGGAGAGGTTCTAGGCTGCTCCTGCTCTGGACTCTGTTCCTCAGCAGCAGGATCAGGTTCCACTTCCTCCTCATCATCTGAGTCAAAAAAAACTCTCTGAAAGAACATCTGGGTTACCATGTATGCGTGTCCACCCACTTTGCTCACAGACCTCAGCACTGTTGCTTACTAGCAATCTGGACTGATTGCCTTCTGGATAGGCAAATCTCCACCCCTTGGTACCTGGTTCATACCCAACGAAGATCATCTTCCTGCACCTTGGTCCACCCTTTCTGCGTTTGGCCTTTGGTATAAGAACCCAAGCCTCACAGCCAAAAACACGGAAGAAATGCACCTTGGGCTTCTTGCCGCGCAGTAGAAAATAGGGCGTGTCCCCTACAACAGAACAAAACGAGTGATTCTGAGAAAACGACGCGCAGCGCCAGGCTTCGGCCCAAAAGCGCTGTGGGAGCCCAGAATCAAACAGCATAGCAGCCACAGCCTCTTGCAGTGTTCTGTTCTTGCGTACAGCAACACCATTCTGTTGAGAACTGTGTGGTGCTGTCAACCTGTGGCTTATACCCTTCTGGCAGAAGTAATTCCGCAGTGCAGACCCAGTGAACTCCACCCCTCTATCACTCTGAAAGTTGCAGACCTTTGCAAAGAATTGCAATTCTACAGCAGAGATCCAGTCTTTCACCAATGCAGCAGCTTCCCCTTTGTGTTTAATCGAGAAGACCCAAGAGTTCCTCGAAAAATCATCCAAAAGAAGCAAAATAAATTTTGCCCCACCCAGACTGGCTACTGGCATAGGGCCACACAAGTCTGCATGCACCAGCTCAAAAGGCTTGGTTGTTTCCTGCTAGACTTGGGATACGAGCACGTTTTTACCTTGGACTGATAGCATGGAGCCCGGACAGCCCCGTGGTTTTCCCCGGAGCTGAGGGTGATGAAACAATCGTTGAGACGGCTAGAGCGCCGGTGGCGGAAAACTCATTCTGAATCAGACCGGACACAGGCTAGAGCTCAACGTTGAGCCTACCAAGTGGCAATGGCGACGGTGAAGAGGGCCTTCTTCACCGCCTCCATTGCATCTGCAGAAAACAGCAGCAGGAGACTTTTTCAGGTGGTTCGCAATCTATCGGAACCACCTGCACCACCGGGGCCTGGTAGGGACCCCAAGATCTCCTGCAATGCTTTTGCAAAGTTTTTTGCAGATAAAGTCGCTCAGATTCAGAAGGAGGTAGACTCCACCGTGGGAGCAGGGCCAGGGTGGGAGAGTGCTAGAGTTCTGTCTAGTCCTGTTACATGGGATCAATTCCAATCTGTTACCTCCGAGGATGTGGACAGGCTGCTTGGACAAGTGAAACCGACCACCTGTCTCCTTGATCCTTGCCCATCCTGGCTGATAAAAGCGAGCCGGGAAGGGCTGGGCGATGGGCTCTGCGGGGTGGTGAATGCTTCCCTCTGTGAGGGAGCCTTCCCAGACCCGCTGAAAGAGGCGGTCATTAAACCGCTTCTTAAAAAAACATCTTTAGACCCAGCCAATTTGGTCAACTATCGCCCAGTCTCAAATTTACCATTCTTGGGCAAGGTGATTGAGGGGGTGGTTGCCAGACAACTCCAAGCATGCCTGGAGGATGCGGACCATTTGGATCCCTTCCAATTGGGATTCAGGCCTCACCATGGGACTGAAACTGCCTTGGTCGCGCTGGTTGATGATCTCCGGCAGGCTAGGGACAAAGGTGAGAGCTGTTTCCTAGTTCTGCTGGATCTCTCAGCGGCCTTTGACACCATCGACCATAACATCCTTCTGGACCGTCTAGAGGGGCTGGGAGCTGGGGGCACTGTTATACGGTGGTTCCGCTCCTTTCTCCTGGGCCGTGTCCAGAAAGTGGTGGTCTGGGATGAGTGTTCAGACCCCTGGGCTCTCACTTGTGGGGTGCCTCAGGGTTCTGTCCTCTCCCCCATGCTTTTTAATATCTATATGAAGCCGCTAGGAGAGATCATCAGGGGGTTTGGGCTGGGTGTTCATCAGTATGCAGATGACACCCAGCTCTACCTCTCCTTTAAATGAGAACCAGTGAAGGTGGTGAAGGTCCTGTGTGAGTGCCTGGAGGGTGTTGGAGGATGGATGGCCGCTAACAGATTGAGGTTGAATCCTGACAAGACAGAAGTACTGTTTTTGGGGGACAGGGGGCGGGCGGGTGTGGGGGATTCCCTGGTCCTGAATGGGGTAACTGTGCCCCTGAAGGACCAGGTGCACAGCCTGGGAGTCATTTTGGACTCACAGCTGTCCATGGAGGCACAGGTTAATTCTGTGTCCAGGGCAGCTGTCTACCAGCTCCACCTGGTACGCAGGCTAAGACCCTACCTGCCCGCGGACTGTCTTGCCAGAGTGGTGCATGCTCTAGTTATCTCCCGCTTGGACTACTGCAATGCGCTCTACGTGGGGCTACCTTTGAAGGTGACCCGGAAACTGCAATTAATCCAGAATGCGGCAGCTAAACTGGTGACTGGGAGTGGCCACCGGGACCACATAACACAGGTTCTGAGAGATCTGCATTGGCTCCCAGTACGTTTCCGAGCACAATTCAAAGTGTTGGTGCTGACCTTTAAAGCCCTAAACGGCCTCGGTCCAGTATACCTGAAGGAGCGTCTCCACCCCCCATCATTCAGCCCGGACACTGAGATCCAGCGCCAAGGGCCTTCTGGCGGTTCCCTCATTGCGAGAAGTAAGGTTACAGGGAACCAGGCAGAGGGCCTTCTCAGTAGTGGCGCCTGCCCTGTGGAACGCCCTCCCAGCAGATGTCAAAGCAATAAACAACTATTTTACTTTTAATGTTTGATGCTGTACTGAATTTTTTAATGTTTGATGCTGTACTGTTTTTAATATTCAGTTGGAAGCCGCCCAGAGTGGCTGGGGAAACCCAGCCAAATGGGAGGGGTATAAATAATAAATTATTATTATTATTATTATTATTATTATTATTGGACTGCTTACAAGCTCTGCAATCTAAAAACTTATCACATGCCTTCATTTGACACCCCTCTGTACACCCCGGGGCCCTCTTGACATAATTCCAATTCACATGTGCCATCCTGCAATGCCATAAGTGGGAACAGCCATCATGTGTTGGGACATTTGCACACTGCACCTGTGCTACCTCAGTGGGACTGTTATTTGCAATAGGCATCTCCACCACAAACAGCCTGTTCTTGCATTCAACACTGAACAGTTGTCTCCCACCCCTGGAAAAAGAACACGTTATTCTCAAAACAAACGCTGAAGCCGTCAGCGACTAATGCAGAGACAGACAAAAGACAACTGGACATTTCTGGAACCATATAGGCTTGAATCTCATGCTCCAAGAACGGACAGTAAAGATTCCCAGACATAGTCAGAGAGCAACGACTCCCATCTGCCAGCGTGACAGTACGTCCATTCTTAACAGCCTTGCAATCCCGAAGAAGCCCAGCAGATGGAACCAGAGAATGCGTTGCTCCAGAGTCAATGACGAAGGTGAACCCAGCTTCCTGTTTACAGCCTTTAACCGTTGCCATGGAAGCTGCAAGATGATACTGGCTCGGCTTTGCTTTCGGCTCGGCTGGAACTTTTGAACATTTTTCCACACCTTGCTGCCGTGGAAGAGCCCCTTATCTGTATCTGTTGCTTGACCTTGCATTCCTGAGCCTCTGTCGGACAGTCTCTCACGAGATGGGAGGGGGACCCGCATCTGTAGCAGCGTCTCGAAGCAAAGGCTTTTACAGACTCCTCATTGCTTCTTGCTGCACCCCCACTCCTCCTTGGGACACATCCTGCGTCTGCTCGCCCAGCTCTCAGTCTCTTCTCCTGTTCATCAACTAATCTCCCAGTAATATACTCCAGAGAAAGCTAGTCCGAAGGCATAGTCTCCATCGTCAGAACCAGGTTCTCATAACTCCTGTCCAAAGAGCTCAGCAGGGTGTATGCCTTCAGCTCATCAGGGAAAGGTACATTCAGCTGACGCAGCTTTGTGAAAATGGACAGCATCTGTGTGATGTGATCACGTACCGATTCCCCTGGAGACAGCCTCTTCTCAAAAAGAGAGTGTATCACATGGATCTTGGCACCAGCTGTGGTTCTTTGATGCACTCTGACCAAAGCTGTCCAAATCCCAATGCTAGACAATAACCCATCAATGTGAAGCAATTGAGACACCTCAAGGGCCATTACAATATGGGACATAGCTTTCTGGTCCTTCTTAACTGCGGCGTTAACTTTCTCAATCTCAGCAGCATTCGCCCCAGCAGCTGCAACTGGTGGCTCATTTTGGGTACACTCCCAGAGTTGCTTGGCCAACAGCCAATATTTGATCCACCTCGACCAGTCCTCCCAAGTGCGGCCATCCAATTGCTCAAAAGGAACATTAAAAGTCTCATGTGATTGAGATGGATTGAGATAGCATCCTCCCAGGGCTATAAGCTTACTCATGCTTCCTGCCGGCCGGTTGCTTCAAAGATGCTTCCTGCAGCAAGCTCCGCTTTCACCAGCAAGATCACAACTGCCTCTGCCCTTTCCCAGCAGCAGGCAGGATCTCAGAGCTGGACTCTGCTTTGTCTCATCCTCACACTCCGCACAAACGTGGCCTGGGACCTTCCATAACCTGTTGGACATCTTGCTGGGTCTGGTACGTTTCCATTGCTCCAGAATTCCCAGTCAGCAGCAGAGTGGCAGTGCGTGCTTGATGTGTGAGTGAAGAGAGAGTCCATACGCTGTTTCTTTCTAAACTAAACAGCTTTATTTACACAGACAGATAAAATAACAAACACCGTCCGAGACAGCAGACATCGCGTGTGTCTCTCTTTCTTCTCCGTTGAGAAGTGAAAGTAACTCACAGACAAAGAACCAGCTCCCGGATGTAGGAAGCTCCTCCCCAGATGCAGGACACATAGATTAGCTTTAGATTATATTTTGGCCTCTACCGGAGGCGTTTGTGCCCTCATGGGAACAGAGTGTTGCACGTATGTCTACAATCAAACCCTGAACATCACAGGACATTTAAACAACATACACAAACTGACCGGCGAACTTAGAGACATCCAACATGAAGGCCTTTCTGACACACAATTCTGGAGCTGGCTACCCAGGTCTGGATGGATAAAGCAACTTTTGGGGAATGGCCTCATGATACTGATCGCTGTGGCAGCTTGCGTCGCTTTATTCTGCTGCTTTCCGCTCTGCTGTCAAACATGCAACGCCTGCGTCCCAGTTCATCAGCCGCGAACGTCAATTCGCTCCAGAACGGGGCCTCAGGTATGGGATGATCACTCCACTTACATCAAGATGAGGCCCCTCAGATCTCAGAGAGATACAGGATTTGGTTTTGACATGTCAGATGTCAAATTTGTGTGGAGAGAAGGATTGTGAGGTACCCACCTTTGCAATCTTATCTCCGAAGGGGGGAACTGTCACAGGAACCGCCCCCAACCATTCAGTTTGCACAAGCATGACACACACGCACACATGACATACACGCCACTTCCTTCAATAAACTTTATTTGAAAAGCCTTCAGTAAATACAGAATCGTAACTCTATCCCCACGGAACCCCATTCACTATTTTCAATGCAGGTAGACCAGTTTCCCCATGCAAATGAACTGCTGCGCTCCAGCCAATGAGTGTAACAGAACAGCGCCCCTTGTGGCGACCAAGCAGGTACTGCAGGGCCGATGTCTTCCTCTCAATGACTGTTGACAGCTGCTAATACAATATATCCGGGTTTAATTGACCGTGACTGATCCAATCAAAATGTATCCAAGTGTTTCCTTTTTGGGTGAAAGTGTTTTTACCTCTGTAGTGTTTCTGTTATAAATTCATAGAAGATCAGCCGTACATCGGATCTGTACCGTTCCACTTTTGTTCTGCACCTTGGAAGAAGGACTATCGAAGGGGGGAGGCTTGACATAGGGCAGCCATAATCCCCCAAGCGTACCATCACGCCCGCAGCGAGCCCACCCCACCTGGCATGCCAACATTGATGGTGCCAGACAGTGGACCATTTCACTAACAAAGAACCTGCATATGGAAGTGGATTCAGTACGGACTAAAACAAAGGACAGTGACCAGCCCTTCCCTCTGGGAGCAGGAAACCGTGAACTCCTCTTTGTCCTCTGGAATGTACTCATTAAAGGAGGAATTGGATAGGTGACAGGACACACAGATTACCACCTCAACCCCTCTTTTTTGTGATGTATCAATGATGTAGTCGTGATGTAGTTATGATGTAGTCTTAGGGGTGTAGCATGGGGGATTAGTAGCTAATAAAAGTTGGGGGTCTTCTTTTGTTCGGGGCTTCCATCTTGCTTCGTCTTACAGTGAGTTGGAGTCCTGTTGTAATACCCCATTACTGGAATAACATTCCTGCTGCCTCTGGAAGAGTAACATCCAGTGAGAACATAATAGTACATAATATTATTGCACTGTACATTATTAATTGAAAATACTCCCCAGCTGTTCTATTATTTATATATACTTTTCGTATTTTCTTCCCCTCTTTATTCCTTTACAAATTATAAATAGCATTTTTATTATTACTTTCTCTTGCTTTATTTTTCTTTTACCCTCCCATCTTTTCTTTGCTTTTTTTTCTTTTGTAATTTTCTGTTTGGGTATTTTTTTTTTTGCTTTTTTTGTTTCCTTTTTTGTTTTTCTGGTTGTGTTTTTGTTTGGTTTTCGACTTGTGTGGTTTTGTCTTGTGTTGTTGTTGGGGTTTTTTGTTGCTTTTTGTTTTTGTTTTTGTTTTGATTTTTCTTTCGCTATCTATCGGTAGCTATTGCAGCTGATATTAGCATTGGATGTCATTAGTTTTGTTGCAAGGTGCTGATTAATTGAGCCGCTAACCTGTTTAAAGATTTATATATATGATCTATCACCCTGAATGAGCAAGTGAACACAAGGATTGCAATCATTTATTATATTGATTTGATCTGATGAATTTGTGATATTGCTGTATTGATGATAAGCTGTAACTAATTAGATAATGGTTCATAATCAATTTTAAATATATTTAGTGAAACTGGTGAATATAAAGAATTAGTGAATACATAGGCCGGAGATTATTATCAGATTGGTAAAATTGTCGTGATTGTATTAAGAAAGATTGAATTTAATTGATATCCAGTCTGTAAGATAGAAAGAAAAGGAACAAATTACCTTGTGAACTAATTGAATTTCATAGTGATGTCTGGTAAAAAAACAACTGTGTCAGGTTCTGTTGCAGTTTCAGCCTCACAAATCAGGAGAACTTCTGTTATTGACATGGATCAACTGCTAGATATGAGAGAATTAATTTTAAGTTTGAAGAAAGATATCCAAGATTTAAAAAATAATGTAAATGAAAAGGCAAAAGCAACAGAAGAAAAACTTATTTCAATGGGAGTTAAAATAGATGAAAATGTGAGCCCGAGCTCCCAACAACTCCCCCCCCAAAAAACCTGGACATTTCCTTTAAAATGTCAAAAATCACCCAGATAGGCATGTTGGTCCCCAAAAAGAGGACATGTCCGGGTTTCCCCAGACATATGGCAACCCTAAATTGTGGTGGAAGATGACCCTGAAAATACTGGGAAAGCCTTGTATGGTACGGCATGGAAAGGGGAACTAGAATAAAGGACTGAAGGGGCTGCATTAGTGAGGTTGTTAGAGCAAGTTTCCTTGGAATGAGGCTCAGCGGAGACTGTAGTGTCTTTGTGATATATGGTTTATTCACACACATATACAACCTGAGCCGAAGATGGAGAGGCTCACAGCATTAACGCCCCAGAAGGTCTTGCTTCTTCCAGTTACAGCCTTCGAATCAAGAAGAAATCAGGCATGGCTCTCTCTCTGTGACTTCTGCCAACTTCCAGCCCAGCTCTCTCACACACCTCTGACCTTTTCCTTTCTCATTCCCAGCTAGGTGAGGGAGGAGGCCCACCCTCATTTGCCCTCTGGCACAGAGCAACCACAAGGTACATAGGTGGCAACTATGACCCTTGCTTGGTTAATTCAACAATGGAATCCTCCATTAGATTTTCACCCTTGCAGACTAACTCCCAAACTCACAAGGCTGAGGGACTAGGCAAGACCAAGGCTATTTCAAAACCAGTTTTTAGGTGCATTTAGCTTTGTGTTCTATAGCTTTTAGCCCAATATTGATTGATGGGGAATGGAGGCTTATTTTGGGATGGTTTGTGGTGCACAGCCCTGTCTTGTCTTGTACTCTTGTATGCGTGTGTATTTTTCAAGGGCTTTTTGCTTGTTCACCAGGATCCTTCAGAAGGAAGAGACAAAAGAGTAGTGGCATTTTAGGACAACATAACAAAAACTTATGCAGGCATAGCCTTTTTGATCAGAAGCATAAAGGAGATAGTTTGAGGTATTGGCTGAGGCCAAGGCACCTGAAAAATCATATCACCCCTTATATACCCAATTGATGGCTCTGCTCTGCAGATGACGGCTTCCTGCAGGTACCATCTTATCGGGGGTCCCTTCTCTGCAATCTTTTCAATGCCTACTTAATCTTCCTCTTTCAAGAAGCCTTCTAAGTAGAGATTTTTCTTAGTCTGCTTCTGTATGGGAACTGTTTTTGGATGTTTTGGTGGTTTAACTGTTTTGTGTTTGCTGCCCTGGACTCCTTTGGGAGGAAGGGTGGGATATAAGGATGCCGAGTAGTGCCTCCTGCCCATAAGTGAAGGTTTTGTGGAGGCGCCATAGCCTCAGTGTGTCAGCACCTGAATTGCATGCAGAAGGTCCCAGGTGCAGTCCCTAGCACCTGCATTTAGAAGCTCAATGTAGGTAGGAGCCTTTCTCTGCCCAAGACCTTGGAGAGCTTCTGCCACTCAGGGTGGAAGTGGGCAATACTGGGCTAAATGGAGCAATAAGGTTTAGGATCAGGGACTTCCTTCTCTTAAATGAGCTACTTTCCCAGGTGGATGAGCCCCACTGCTCTTCACGTCCCTCTACAGCACGGGCAGAAGCCACCTTCTTGACTGTTGGACCCCCTAGTGGTCTCATCTGCTCAATTGGCCGGAGCCTGGCTGTCAGGGTTGATTCAGCTGCAGTTCAGCATCAAAACTCAGAGATGAGCAGTAAGGTGGACTCTTTATTCAGAGAGACAAAACCTGACAGAGAAACTCCACAGGCAGGACTAGCCCCAGTTGCCAGAACGGAGGATCTTAGCCTCCTCCTAAGGTAGGGCTATCATACAGCAACAGCTTCTGGGTCTTCCTTTAAGAAGCTCAATAATTTTGGGGTCTTCCTAAAAACAGCTCCACAGCTTTCGGGGTGTCTTGGTTTCTACTTTTAGAAATATGGCATCCCTATCCTAAGGCTCCTCTCCAGTCGGCTGACTGCCCAACAGTCGTGGAGGAGCTCTCTGTGCCTTTTGTTCTGCTACATGTAATGCCTCCCTTGTTCCTGGGGACAGAGGACGAGGGGAGAAGGGAACAGTGGGCATGGCAGGTGCCTGGGGATCTGTTGCAGCCTCAGCCTCCACCTCCACCTCCTCCTCCTCCTCCTCAGCTGCCTCAGTCTTACTTAAACCTGTTGCTTCTTTAGCCTCCAACCCATCTGCTCCCTCTTCTTCTTCTTCTTCTTCTTCTTCTTCTTCTTCTTCTTCTTCTTCTTCTGACCTGTCTCCTGCATCCCACCAGCAGTCTCCTGGCTCAGAGCCTTCCCACTGTGATGCTTCTCGGGGGGGTTCCCTTGCTGTAGTCTCCCACCATTCCTCTTCCTCTAGCCAGTACCCGACACTATCTTTGCATGCAGGGGAAGCCCCTAACTCACTGAGGGTTTGAGACCCATCAACTCCCCTCACCTGGTTAGCCTGCCAGTTGAAGCCGTTCCTGGGGTGTGGCTGCTGCTGCAGGCTGACAGTTTCTAAGAGCCACAGGTGAGAGCTGTAGTGACCAAAGGTGGACAAACTACCCCAGAAGGAGCACAACGTGTCCCCCCCGAGATACTACCCCTCCCCTTGCACCCTTGAGTCGTGAAGGACAGAGAGTGGAGAGTTGAATGTGTGTAGAAACCAGCCTCCCTTAGGAAAGCAAAGTTTACATTCATCACTCCACCCACTTTCACCTGTGGCCCTTCCCACCACAGGCACACGGCCCCTGGAAGGCTTCCCAGAGGAGAATATGGCCCTTAAGACTGAAAAAGAGTCCCCAACTCCGAACTAGTGACGAATTGCCATTGATGGCTCCAGCTGGATGTTGAAATCTCCCTCTAAGCTCCTTCTCAGAGCCAGGGAGAGGTTCAACATGGCGCCGATGTAAGACGCGCTTACCGGTGCGGTTCGGATTTCTTTTAATCTTTTAATCTTCTTTTAATCCTTTATATTTTATCTTAACTGACCCAGTCAGTCTTTGAAGCATTTTATAATTGCTGCAGCTACATGCTATGGCAACTTTCTGAGAGATTTGGCCCTGCTCCAGATTGTTGCAGACTGCTCCTTGTTTCTCTCTTATCTGCGGGCCGGCCTCGGCTGCTAAAAGAGAAGAGAACGCCATTATCCTAATTGGAGAGAGGGTTATTATGTTATTTTAAGAATCGTAAAATCCTTGGCCTGAGGAAAGTATGGGTCAGAACAAACGCTTGAGAGACTTTGGCGAGCCCCTATCATCCCCTAAACCAAAACTATCAAGGTTGGTGCCTCACCGGAATAGAAGAGGGAGTGACAATGCTGAGCATTGCTTTGCGGTGGAAACCCAAAATCGCTTCCTACCTCTAATTGATTTAGAAGCCACTCCAACTCTGACAACTCAAAATTTTTCAAAAGTAAAGCCTGTAAAGGAGAATACGAAAGAAAAACTCTCAACACAGGATGATGCTTTAACATCTGATATGGGGGAGTTCCCCAGTTGTGAGCAGTTACACTTAGTAATTAAGACCCTTCACTGTATCTTTAAAAGGCTGGATGAGGTATCTTCACAATTATCCAATATCCTACTGAAAGTCGAAAAACTTGAATCAACAACTCAATCTTCAGTTTGTGAGGTCAAAAACTTATTGCCTCACCCCAATTCAGATAAAAGAAAGGAGACTAAAATTAAATATATCTTAAATTCCCAATTGAATAATCAGATATTAACTCTGCAACCCAAGAAAAGTTGCCTTTCTGTCAGGTCGGAAATAGGAAAATGGTCATCGCTAGAAGGGGCTGAAGACTTAAGCAAACTTTTAAAAATTAAGAAACACCAGATTGACCTATATGCGGTGATGCCCCTGTTCCGACAGACCAACTTCTTGAAGGTGATACTTGCGTTCCACTCTGAAAAGATACCATCTATTATTGTTAGGCGGAAAACGCTTTTGTCCATGGCCGATATCGTAGCAACGAGGGTTTTTGCAGATAGCAAGATCAAACCCCTTCTAAATAGGTGCCCTGGCGGTGAGGACATTAGGACAAGAGACTCTGCCTTACTTCAAAATACTGTTAGGCCCCACTGTGATGATTCTGCAGCGTGCCATTCTCGACCAATCTCAATACCCTCTCAAACAGCCATATATGAGGACGGAAACCTGCAGACTGCCCTTGATGAAAGGGAACTTATTGATTCGTTCAGAGCCCTCCCTCCGAAAGAACAGTCGGTGATGATGCAAAGATTTGACACGCTTAAATCGCAGCTTTTGCAAGTCCAACACAGAGGGGAAGATACTAACGATGCTTCAAACAACCCCACTTGGGTTCACCGGACAGAAGTGGTCGACCTTCTTCAGCTCAGCCCCACTTTGAAAACAAAAACCATCCTGCAAGACTCAAATCTTCAAGTTGTTTCTGCCCCCAGTGCTATTCCACGAGACGACCAGGCTCTGCCATCCTCACTTAACCTTCATCTACATCCATCGACCAACACACCTAAGGACGAAACTCTGATTTCCCTGCCTGACTCAAATCCCTCTTTAACTCACTCATCTGTGCCAGAGCTAGAATCTTCTCCAGTTTCGACCAGATATAGAAGTAGTCCACAAGTGATGCCCCTGAGAGAGTCTTCTGCAATTACCGCCCCCGTGATGTCCCCTCAACTACCCTCTTTAAAGGAAAATGTGAATGTTACACTTCGGGACCCATCGTCGGAAACGATTGAAGACCCGATGGGACGCATCAATAAAATCATCCTAATGCCTGATGATAAATCTGCTAGAGGGTTTCCTCCGACGGACTTAATTTCTCCCTCTCTGGGTATTTCTCTGTCAAGTTGTACAAAGAATTTCGAAATGAAGAAACCTCCTGTTCAGGGATCTACTTCTAGTAGATCATCCTCGGTGTTCCAACAGTCGAACCAAATTGTTAAAAAATTTAATTTGGAGGGCTCCTCACAGTTACCATCTTCCCAATGTAAAATAACTGATTTTTTTGTTACATCTTCTGTCTCTTCTAGAGAGCCTGCCCCTCCTTCGCTTTGACTGTTAAAAGAACAACACAGAAGTCCCCAGCTAGCAGTCCTAAGTTGGAATATTGCTGGCTGGAAAATGAAAAGATTAGATCCCGAATTTTTGTCCTATATAAACTCTTTTCGGATAATCCTTTTGCAAGAAACATGGGAAGAAGAGAAAATAGGCATAAATGGCTTTGAACTGATATCACTTCCAGCTAGTCCCTCCCAAAAAGGTGGCCGGTCCAGAGGTGGTCTTGCAATCGCCATATCGCTTAAAATGAGCACTAAACTCTCGCTAGTTCAGACTTTTCCTCCTTTTGCCTTTACAGGTCTGATTTCAAGCGAAAAATTCTCCCTATTAATCACCAATGTCTATCTTCTTCCAGGTGGTCTTATATCGGACCTCCATTATAGATGGGATTCTCTGGAAGATCATTTATTGGCATGCTATGTTATGTACCCTAATATTCCATCGATAATGGGTGGTGACTTTAATGCACGTACAGCCGCCAATTGGGATGGGATAATCAAGGCCAAGTGGTGGGTTCCTCCCCCCTACCCAAAATCTGATTTAATCTCTTTTACATCAAGAAGATCTAAGGACATCAGAGTGAATGAGGCGGGAGTCCTTCTTTATCAATTGGCCATTCGTATGAATTTGAACATTTTGAATGGCAATTGCCCTCCGGACGTGCCAGGTGAATTCACTCATTTGGGCACAACATCAAATAGTGTCCTAGACTACCTTCTAGTTTCAGAAGACCTATTCTCAAACTTCTTTTATTTTAAAGTAGACAATGTACAATCTAGTGACCACCTACCTCTAGCGGCCAAGCTAACGCTTGACTGGCACCCAGTTAGCGGTTCACACCCAATTCATGTAGGTTTAAATGCCGCAGCTCAAGTAAGAAGCATTAAATGGTCTATGAAACAGGCCCCAAAATACGCAGAATTCTTCCAGAGGAATATCTCCGAACCCCCTATTGTTTCAGTGGCGGAGTTGTCTGAACCGAATAGGATATTGGAGTGGTTCTCCCACCTCTCTGTAGATTTAACTAGCTTCTTTACGATGCCGACTCACCTGGTTAACCGAGATCAACCCAGGTTCGGTGCACCTTGGTTTGATTCCAAATGTAAGCAAGCTAGACTCTCTCTCTGTTGTATCTACAACAGATATAAATCTTCTGGAGCTGAAACTCTTCCCCCAGAGTACTTGCAGGCCAAAATTGCTTACAAACAGGCACAGAAGTCAGCCAAGCATGAATGGCAGCTAAGACGTTGGCAAGCGCTGATTGCTGCCTCTAAGCTTCGCAGCTCTCGTGGTTTTTGGAATTTAATCAACAAAAGATCGAGGAAATACCCATTGACGGTTATACCAGCCCCGACATGGGAACAATTTCTAAGAAAATATTTCTCCCAGACAGTTATCTCTAACATTCATTCTGATACTCTTTCATGTCACTTGCCCATATGGCCAGATACTGACCCGGAGGAAATAGCTGATTTAATTGCTAAACTGAAAACTGATAAAGCCCCAGGGCCCGATCTGATCCCGGCGGAAGCTATTAAACAACACCCAGCATGGTGGGCCAAAATTCTTGCAAAAATCTTTGATGCAATTAATGCCACGGGCCAGATACCTAGATCATGGAAGGAGTCCATCATAATTCCTATATATAAAAAAGGACCACCAGAGGACCCAGGAAACTATCGTAATATCAGTTTATTATCAATCATCGGAAAAATCTATACTCGCTTCCTGCTAACCAGACTAACCCAATGGGCCGAAGATTCCAATCTGATAGGCCATGAACAGGCCGGGTTTAGACCTAATCGTGCTTCTATTGACCATGCAATAATTCTACATCATTTGGCGCGGAAGTATTCTTCCCCCACTCATGGTCTTTTATGTGCCGCTTTTATAGACCTGAAGGCGGCTTTCGACAGTATCTCTAGAGAGCTGCTATGGGAAAAATTGGCAAAGTGGGGTATAGATAAAAGGCTGTTGTGGCTAATGATTAGATTACATGAAGAGACGGCCGCTAGGGTGAGGTTAACACCTGAGGGCGATCTCACAAACTCTGTTCCAATAAATAAGGGGGTACGACAAGGGTGCATCCTTGCCCCCTATCTCTTTAACCTCTATATTAGTGACATGAGAACTCCCCTAGTTGAGGCCCAAACCACCATTCATGCACCCAGGCTTGCAGACTATCGCTGCCCCTTACTATTGTACGCTGACGATGCGGTGATCCTCTCATATTCAAGAATCGGTTTGAGGAGGGCCTTTAAGATCTTCGCGTTATATTGCCAAACAAATTTACTTACTATTAACCATTCCAAATCTAAAGTCCTAATTTTTTCCAGGAGTCGTAAATTGTATAGGTGGGAACTCGAGGGGAAGCCAATTGAACAAGTCTACAAATTTCAATATCTAGGAATTTACTTTCAGTATAATATGGGATGGAAAGCACATATCACATACTTACAAAATAAGGGCAAAGCCCTTATCTACGCTCTATTACGCTTTTTCTTTACAGAGGGGGCTATGCATGTTCCATCTGCCTTAAAAGTTTATAGTGCAAAAGTGGTTGCAACTATGGCCTATGCGGTCCCTTTATGGGGCGCTTTTGTAAACTTCATGCCTCTGGTGACATTGCAAAATCTTTTTCTCAGGCGCCTTTTGAAATTACCCTCTTGTGTAAGCAACTCGGCTATTCGCTTAGAACTTAAGACCCCCTCCTTAGAGATCCTGATGTGGAGACATGCCTTTAATTACTGGCTGTCCCTTTGGCATAAATTGCCCAATTACCATCTTATTCAGTGCCTTTGGAGAGATGAATTTACCAGCCCATGGGCAACAAAAATCCATTCCAAACTGTTGTCTTATAGAATCTCTCCTTCCGATATACTAAATTTAGATCTAATTACAGCAAAAAAGGTCATCAAACAAAGATTGGAGGAGGTTGATTTGCAACAAAATCTTACTACAGGTGGAGGTACATGTTCCCTGATAAATCAGGGCATTACATTTATGTCCCAGATACCTCGATATCTGTCTACCTTATCGGTTGCGTCGCATAGATTCGCTTTTGTTAGAGCCAGATTTAATGTGTTCCCCTCAAATGTGCTGAGTAATAGATTTTCTAACGGTAAAACCTCTGTTTTATGCGCATGTGACAGCAAATCAATAGAATCCCTTTATCATATCTTGTTTAATTGTCCTTTATATATTGTTCCCCGATCAAGGATTCTGAGTTCAATCATCTTGGAAACTGTTGCTAAACCACCTGAATTACATCTAGCCTATTTACTCCAGGACATTGACTCTTATAGAACATTACAGGTTGCCAGATTCCTGAATTCAGTTCTTTCATATAAAAGACTTCATGGAATGCTGCATGACTATTAAAAATCTAGTAAACTCTATCCACCATCTTTATATTCAAGGCCACAATATGGTACATCTAGAGATTGTATGTAACGTGAAGGAGATTATGCGTTGAAATATTTTAGTTGATATTTTAGAATGTAAAATGCTATTTTATTTATTGATTGGTTTTACCTTGTGGGCTTATAGCCGAATAAAGTATTATCTATCTATCTATCTATCTATCTATCTATCTATCTATCTATCTATCTATCTTCTCAGAGCCATGTTCCCTTTCAACAACTGGCTTCCTCCTGCAGGTCAAACAGTCCCCTCAGTTCAAGGACCCATTGTTTCTCCATGTGCATTTTCAGCAGCCTCTCATGTGACTGCCAGTGATATCATTTTCCCCATCCTCAGATTTTGCCCCACCCCTGGCAGCCTAAAATTCTCATCAGATTATATCTTCAAAGGAAATAAGACATCTCCAGCTGAGCAAGACCTGGTATTTCCCCCTCTTCAGATAGCTCTGGATCTTCAGCTGCAGAGGAAAAATGCCCACAGTCCTTTCAAAATTTCCAGTGTATTCGTAGGAACATCACCTGTCTTGGAAAAAAGGAAGGAACAAATGTCTCAGATGCAAGCCCTATAATCTGGAATTGCTATTCTTAACTTCATGTGGCTGGGGTGTTCTGGGGCTTCTGTACCTTGAACTAATAATTTCTTGTTTGCATGTTCTACCCCAGCTGCTGCTCCCTGTTCAGTTCAGCTGGGGGATTAATTATGCTTTGTCATTTGATTCGTCAGGGTCTGTTCCATACATGCCGGGTGGAGAGAGAAGTGTAATTTACTGTTTTCCTGCATGAGCTGTTGAGGGGCGGGGTGTGGGAGTGTGGAGTGTGGAGATAATGAAAAGAAACACATTAAAGCAGCATGGAGAACAGAAACCAAGTAGTTAAGGGGCATTTCATCAAATAATCCCCCTAGTTGTGCAGAATGAGAAGAACTGGGGCAGCTGCAAGGATAAAACTACTAATTCATGTCATGTCTAACTGGTTTGAGTGAAAGGCTTCTCAGAAGCTAGGGCATGTCATAAAATACAGCAATGTACAAAAGCGGGTGGACGGTGACATTAAAATCAGTCAATAATAATAATAATAATAATAATAATAATAATAATAATAATAATAATTTTTTATTTATATCCCGCCCTCCTCAGCCAAAGCTGGACTCAGGGCGGCTAACAGCCTTCTCACTGATTCAGTCACTTTTGCAGACAGCTCAACTTCTACTACCAATTACCTCCTGCAGAGTGTAGCCACAAAAGAGAGTTTTGGGAGGACTGTAGGACAGGCTTGCAGTTCATTCAGGTCCAAGGCGACCCCCCAGATACATCGTACATACATCACAGAAAGGGCGGTCTACAACAGAAATCTGAGTGTGTTGTTTACCTCCTGTCTGGCAGGTTCCCTGTTAATGCTCACTTGATTGGATACCCTGGGGAGCCTGGCCAGTCTTTTGTAATGACAAATACTTAGTTCCCTTTTTTTAAGCGTTTATTAATTTTCCAATAAGAACATCTAATTAACATATCAAATCAAATCAAATCCAATAAAAATAAAAAACTAAAATGAAAAATTCCAATTGCAGCAGGAGACTTTTTCAGGTGGTTTGCAAATTAGCGGAACCACCTGCTACATCAGGGCCCAGTACGGGCCACATGATCTCCTGCAATGATTTTGCAAAGTTTTTTGCAGATAAAGTCGCTCAGATTCGGGAAGAGGTAGACTCCACCGTGGGAGCAGGGCCGGGGTGGGAGAGTGCTAGAGTCCTGTCTAGTCAAGTTGCATGGGATCAATTCCAATCTGTTACCTCCGAGGATGTGGACAGGCTGCTTGGACGAGTGAAACCAACCACCTGTCTCCTTGATCCTTGCCCATCCTGACTTATAAAAGCTAGCCGGGAAGTGCTGGGCGATGGGCTTTGCGGGGTGGTGAATGCTTCTCCTTGTGAGGGAGCCTTTCCAGACCCGCTGAAAGAGGCGGTTATTAAACCGCTTCTTAAAAAACCATCTTTAGATGCTGCCAATATGGCCAACTATCGCCCAGTCTCAAATCTTCCATTCTTGGGCAAGGTGATTGAGCGAGTGGTTGCTGAACAACTCCAGGCACGCCTGGAAGAAGATGACCATTTGGATCAGGCCTCATCATGGGACTGAAACTGCCTTGGTTGCACTGGACGATGATCTCCGGCGGGCTAGAGACAAAGGTGAGAGCTGTTTCCTAGTTCTGCTGGATCTCTCAGCGGCCTTTGACACCATCAACTATAACATCCTTCTGGACTGTCTAGAGGGGCTGGGAGCTGGGGGCACTGTTATACAGTGGTTCTGCTCCTTCCTCCTGGGCCGTGTTCAGAAAGTGGTGGTGGGGGATGAGTGTTCAGACCCTTGGGCTCTCACTTGTGGGGTGCCTCAGGGTTCTGTCCTCTCCCCCATGCTTTTCAACATCTACATGCAGCCGCTGGGAGAGATCATCAGGGGGTTTGGGCTGGGTGTTCATCAGTATGCGGATGATACCCAGCTCTACCTCTCTTTCAAATCAGAACCAGTGAAGGCGATGAAGTTCCTGTGTGAGTGTCTGGAGGCAGTTGGAGGATGGATGGCGGCTAACAGATTGAGATTGAATCCTGACAAGACAGAAGTACTGTTTTTATGGGACAAGGGGCGGGCGGGTGTGGAAGACTCTCTGGTCCTGTCTTGCCAGAGTGGTGCATGCTCTGGTTATCTCTCGCTTGGACTACTGCAATGCGCTCTATGTGGGGCTACTTTTGAAGGTGACCCGGAAACTACAATTAATCCAGAATGCAGCAGCTAGACTGGTGACTGGGAGCGGCCACCGAGACCATATAACACCGGTCTTGAAAGACCTACACTGGCTCCCAGTACGTTTCCGAGCACAATTCAAAGTGTTGGTGCTAACCTTTAAGGCCCTAAATGGCCTCGGTCCACTATACCTGAAGGAGCGTCTCCACCTCCATCGTTCTGCCCGGACACTGATGTCCAGCGCCGAGGGCCTTCTGGCAGTTCCCTCGCTGCGAGAAGCCAAGTTACAGGGAACCAGGCAAAGGGCCTTCTCGGTAGTGGCGCCTGCCCTGTGGAATGCCCTCCCACCAGATGTCAAAGAGAAAAATAACTACCAAACTTTTAGAAGACATCTAAAGGCAGCCCTGTTTAGGGAAGCTTTTAATGTTTAATAGGTTATTGTATTTTAGTGTTTTGTTGGAAGCCGCCCAGAGTGGCTATTATTATTATTATTATTATTATTATTATTATTATTATTACCTCCTTCAAAGACTCCTTGTTGATTTATTCTTAAGCAAACTACTTGCTATGTAGCCATATATCAGACATGACGATCAATTATAATAATAATAATTTATTATTTGTACCCTGACCCTGGCCTGCCAACCTAGCAGTTCGAAAGCACCCCCGGGTGCAAGTAGATAAATAGGGACCGCTTACTAGCGGGAAGGTAAACGGCGTTTCCGTGTGCGGCTCTGCCTCGCCAGGGTAGCTTCGTCACACTGGCCACGTGACCCGGAAGTGTCTGCGGACAGCGCTGGCTCCCGGCCTATAGAGTGAGATGAGCGCACAACCCTAGAGTCTGTCAAGACTGGCCCGTACGGGCAGGGGTACCTTTACCTTTACCTTACCCTGACCATCTGGCTGGGTTTCCCCAGCCACTCTGGGCGGCTTCCACAGAAACCAAAATACACTAAAATATTAGCCAGGATGGGCAAGGATAAAGGAGACAGGTGGTTGGTTTCACGCGTCCAAGCAGCCTGTCCACATCCTAGGGGGTAACGGATTGAAATTGATTCCATGCAACTTGACCAGACAGGGCTCTAGCACTCTCCTGCCAAAGCCCTGCTCCCACGGTGGTGTCTAGCTCCTTCCGAATATGAGTGATTTTATCTGCAAAAAACTTTGCAAAATCGTTGCAGGAGATCTTGGGGTCTTTACAAGGCCCCGGTGGTAAAGGTGGTTCCGTTAAACTGCGGACCACCTGAAAGAGTCTCCTGCTACTATTTTCTGCAGATGAAATAGAGGCGGTGAAGAAAGTCTTCTTCGCCGTCGCTATCGCCACTTGGTAGGCTCGACGTTGAGCTCTAACTTGTGTCCGGTCAGATTTGGAATGAGTTTTCTGCCACCGATGCTATAGCCGTCTCAGCGATTGTTTCATTGCCCTCAGCTCCGAAGAAAACCAGGGGCTGTCCGGGCTCCATGCAATCGGAGAGGGCGCTTCGGAGCCAGACAGTCGATAGCCCTGGTTAACTCCGCATTCCAGCGGGCCACCAGGGAATCAGCTGAAAGGCCATCAACATGGGATAAAGCATCCCCTACCACTCTCTGGAAAAAATTTGGATCCATTAAGTGGTGGGGGCGGACCATCCAAATTGCTCCCACCTCCCTGCAGAGGGGAAGGGTCGCGGAGAAGTCCAGTTGCACCAGGAAGTGATCTGACCATGGCACTTCTTTTTTTTCTTTCTTCTTAAAATCTCTTTTGAGTTTGGTTTTGATCTTAACTTCTTCTCTCCTTCTTTTATTTTCTCCAAAATTTTCCCTTTTTTCTCATTTTGAGATCTCTTTTTTATTGCATTCTGTTGAATCAAGAACCCTCTCATGACCGCTTTACTTGCGTCCCAGATTACTCTTTTTTTCCACCGTGGTTTCCAGATTTACCTCAAAATAGTCTCTCAAGGTCTTTTGGGCCTTCTTTACAATCTCTTGATCTCTTAGCAAGGTGTCATTCATCTTCCATCTGAAGAAACCGATATGTGTTAGTTTCATTTCCATCCTTACAGTATTGTGGTCGGAGCAGGTTTTTGGGCAGATTTCCACCTTTTTTATCTTTGGTGCCAGTCCTCTAGTTATCCATATTTGGTCAATTCTTGTCCATGTCATTTTGGCTTCAGAAAAGAACGTCCCTTCTCTACCTAGGGGGTTTTTAGTTCTCCAAATATCAATCAAGTCCATATTGTCAGTCAGTTCAAAAAAAGTTTTCGGTAGTCTGTCCTCTTTCGTTACAGTCTGTCTTTGTGCTTTGTCCATATTCGTAGATACCACTCCATTCATGTCTCCCATCATAATGATGTTATTATAATCCATAAAGTCCAGCATTGTCTCATGCAACTTCTTATAAAATTCCGATTTCCCCTCATTTGGCGCATAAATTCCTAAAATCAAAAATTTTTCTCCTTGAGTTTGAATTTCAATTGCCAAAATTCTTCCCTGCTCATCTTTAAAAAGAAATTTTGGTGATAGGCTTTCTTTTGCATAAATAACCACTCCTCTCTTCTTTACTTTGTCTGATGAAATAAATTATTGGCCTAATTTTTTATTTATTAACACTTTCCTGTGAAGCCTAATCACATGTGTTTCCTGCAAACAAATTATGTCCAATTGTTCCTTTTTTAATAAGTGAAAGATTTTTCTCCTCTTTTCCGGGGAATTCAAGCCATGAATATTCCAACTTAATAGTTGCAAGGACATGTTGAAGTAATTCTATTTTCCTCCTGTTGCTCCCAGAAGTGGTGTCTCTTTCTCAGGGTCTTTCAACCCCCCAGGTGTAGGCATTGAACTTAATAGTCCAGGTCCTAAGTCTCTTGTTTCTTCTACAATCCCTTTCTGAAGGTCTTCTCCGTAGTCCTTCAAGAATTTTTCCTTGTCTTCTTCAGATTTAATTTTAACTTTTTTCCCTTTAAAAGTAAAGGACATCCCCTGGGGGAATTCCCATCTGAAGACAATACTGTTACTTCTCAGTAATGTCACCAGATCTCCGTAGTTAGCTCTGAGGTCAAGCAGATGTTTCGGAATATCCTTGTAAATTTCCACCCTTGAATCTTTGATCTCTATAGGCTTCTTAAAGTGCGCACTCAGAATCTTATCCCTTTCTTCCTTCGTTCTGAGGGAGATCAGACAGTCTCTCGACTTAATCTTCCTCCCTCCCTTTCCCAATCTGAATGCACTTACAATTTTAAAATCCTTCTCTTCTTCCAGAGACCAAAATTCTGCAAATTCCTTTGTCAGATAGTTAGTTAGGTCTTCTTTATCACTTTCAGGTACTGACCTTATTCTCAAGTTATTTTCTTTATTTTTTAACTCTATCATAGACAGAAGTGCCTGATGTTCCCCAATCTGTTTACGCATAGGCTTGATTTCTTCTTGAACTTCCTCAACTTTCTGTTTGGCCTCCTCAGCTGTTTTGCGATTTGCAGTAGTGTCTTCCAATAATTTCCCAATGGTTTGGGCATTTAAATTGACTTGCTGAGTCAGATTGTTAATGCTAGCAGTATTTTGGTCTATTTTAGCTGACTGGTCAGTCACTTGCTTGCTTAGACCCTCCAATTTTTCAAAAATTTTATTTAACACTGAGGTAAAGTCCCCTCCTGAGGCCATTCCTTCAGGCCTAGTTTGGTCTAAATCTTCCTCTTGTGTCACAGAAATAGTGGGAACAGATGATCTGCGAAGCTGTGAAGTTATAGTAGTCTGCAGTGTTTTGGCTTTAGCTGATCTTGTCTTCCCACTCATCCCACTTCTTGTCTATGCGTCAAGGTCAGTCCCACAGTCTGTTTTTCTCATGGAAATCCCCAAATCCACAGATGGAAAATTCCCCCAGTGTGTTGTCAAACTTCAATGCACCACTAGAGGGACACTATGTTTAAAAATGTCGCAGTTAGTAAAGTTTTCCCCCAAAGTCACAAAGTACCCCCAACAAGTTTACAGTAGCCAGTTACCAAAGGACCTTCAGAATCCTTTAAGATCCTTTAAGTTTTCGCAAAGTTGCTCATGAAGAGTTACAATGTCCCAAAAGAAAAGTGCGAGATACAATATAGCAGTTCCAAACAGCCTTCTAGTTCCAAAGTTGACAGCCCGATAACCGGGAGTCCAGTTATTTTATAAATCCAGAAATGAAGAGGAAAGAGTCAATTTTCACTTTCTCCACCCCAAATAAATTGAGGTGGGGTCTTCTGCTTGATGTGCAAGTTTAATTCTTTTAAATTCCCAATTCCAAAGCATAGGTTGTTTAAACGTCGTTGCTTTAGTCTTTAAACAAAGCCAAGAGACGGACTTCCTGGTTGCGTCTCCCGCTTGTATGCCAAATTAATTTATTTTTAATCCTGATTCAGTCACCTACTCACGGGTAGTAGTTTTCTTTTCAGCCAAATGGTCCCAGGAAAAGGGTCAGCGCTCACCGACAGCAGCTTTGCGGCTTCACCCCACAGAAAGAGCGATCAACTCACAGCACTGCGCCAGCCCCGTCACGCTCCGGAGCCCCTTGCGGGGTCCCTTTGCGTTTTCGGGGGGCGCTAAAGGTGCCCGTCGAGTCCCACGACCGCAGGCTATCACTGCCTGCGGGTTTCCAATGAGGGTCTCCGCTTCGCCATAGCGGACGACCCGTTTCTGCGGAGCTTCCCCTTCACAGATGAAAGGGGACCGCCATTGCCGTTCGCGCCGCCCCCGGAAGTCGGCACTTCTTTTGTTTCAATTAGCCTTTGGAATCCACCAAGTCCTTCCTCCGGGCCCTGGAGGGGGGCTGTCAGACATCCATTTAGCATTTTATCTCGCTCATGATGCGAAGAAAAAAAAATAAAAATCTTTTTGCAAACAGTTGCATATTTAATATTGTCTCTAATCTTTATAACCAACCATCGGTTAGCTCCTGTTTCTCTTAATCAGGGAGGTATTTCAGATATTCCATAAGTGCGTAGTGGGTAGGCGCCATTTTGTTCTTTGTTTTCGTCTTTAACGGGCATTTCAAATCTTAAAAGAAAAGCGGCTGCGAATAAGTCCCAATTATATATAAAAGTCCATCTGTACTCAGTTTTTGAAGAGCAATTTAGGTTCTTAATGAGGCTTGGCATGTAATGTGAATTGTTACTGTTAGAAGAAGAAGAAAAAACATACCAAGCCCCTCCAGATTCCAAACATCATGATGAGGATCTCTTTGAAGTTCAAGCTTTTACACCAGAGACTGTATATTATGTAGGTTTTTTCCCAGCTTCGTCGGTTCAGAGCATGTCTGTTTCTTTTTCAAATCTTTATATTTTCCCAAACAGATGCATCCAGCTATGGGGTGGCATCGCAGGAGTGTCAGCCCCTCCCTTGCTCCGTGACCCAGTGCTCCTGCCGTCTGGACAAATACTTAGTTCCTGAGCCAGGTCACAGGCTCACCCTATTCATACACAGACATACCCTTAAGACAGGATTTGTGAACGAAAAGACAATGGGGAGGCTTTTCCCTTTTCCTTCGACCTTGCAGAGAAATATTTGAGGTCAATGTGGGAGGGACAAAATGGTTTCAGGACTTTTTCTGTGGGGTTTCAGACATGTGGTTTATATATGCAGTTATGACCATTTATCATTCATATATATATATATATATATATATATATATATATATATATATATGATATATGACCTTAAATTTTTTTATTTCAATATGTTTACTCAGAAGGAAGCTGCAACTCTACTATGTGGGGAACGCTCTGTGGAACTAGGCGAGGGCCTTATTGACACATGGGATTCTTCTTCTGGATTTTAGAATGGTGCAAACTGCTTGATTTATTTGTGAAATAACGACAGAAAAAAATGACAGCGAATACTGTACAATGACAGAAAAAAACAAGGTTTCCTTCCGCCTGACGGAGAGACTGTAAAATGAGCCTCTCCCCCTCTGACCCACTAACAGCCAATGGTGAAACCAAAAGCCCACTCTTCCCCCCACCCTTCCCTTTCATTTGTGAGCATGCACGGCTCTTCAGTTCCATTCCCCGCTTACACTTTGGGTGAGAACATCCCCCCTCCCTCTACATTTTGCATCTGAAAGGAGGGGGGCGCGAGCAGTTCACGCATGCTCATCCCGAGACCAGCGCCGCTCCTGCCAACGGTGGGAAATGACACAGCCAAGCCTTTTCTCTTCTCCCGAGCGCAGCCCCTTCCTTCCTTCCTTCCTTCCTTCCTTCCTTCCTTCCTTCCTTCCTTCCTTCCTTCCTTCCTTCCTTCCTTCCTTCTTCTAACGGCCCCGCCCCCACCCCACCCCAATCACGATTTGCTCCTGCACAGGGAAATATTTTTTGAACTGAACGGCAGCTACTGAGGAGGGAGTTTTTTTGTCGGCGCTGGTTTTGACGGTACGAGTGGGGAAGGAGCAAGAGGTAGGTGGGCCTTGAATGGCTGGGGAATGGCGCGAGAGGAGAGCGGAGTGCTGGTGGGAAGGAAGGAAGGAATGGTTCAAATATTTTTTCAAGGGCTGTTTGAGGTGAAGAGAGCTAGGCTGTGGAGCATGCCATACTTGAACACCATAAACTAACTATTCACTTGAAACTTGGGAGCCAAGCTTTCAAACCCCTCCCCCCTCCCCTCCTACATGTCTTGGCCTATGGCAAGAAGGGAGCTGTTTATGGTTTTCTGTTGTTGATGGGCTCCATGTCTGTCTCCTCTGATTCCACTTTGAACAACAACAAAAAAAGCAAAACCAAACCGAAATATCTGTATAATATTTTATGAACTCTTCCAAAGAAGACTTTTCGGGGGGGGGCATCACTGAGACACTGGTTCCGTCATATTGCTATTGCCCTGTTATTATTGTGTTCATTGATGTGCCTAAGGCACCTTTGTTTGTTTGTTTTCAAAGGTAGCTCTCCATTCTTAAAGAAATGGGAGTGCCTGATCACCTCATCTGTCTCCTGAGAAATCTGTATGTGGGACAAGAAGCCACAGTTAGAATGGGATATGGAACAACTGACTGGTTCAAAATTTCCATTCCACCTTAAGGAACAGGCATGTGGAATTGTTGTGTGTCACATGTCTGTTTACATTCCAGCACAGTATGCTGGGAACTTCCGTTTGTGCATAGCTTTTGCTTTTGCTGTTCTCTCCAAGACGACATGAGAGAGAGACGACATGTTTCTTTGTCCTGATTTCTGTTTAATAAATCTGTAGCTGTAGAATGACTTCACAAGCCTCACGCCTACTTCTGTGTGTGCAGCACACTCTGCTAATAGCATGCCCTGGCTTTTGAAGTCCAGGTCGCTGATTTATGTCAGAGGACGGGCCGATGGAAGGAGACGTCAGAAGGGGATTCAGCATGACCTTGCAAGACCAAGATCTTCATGGAAGAATGGACTTTGCGAAAGGGAAAACCAGACTTTGCTACAAGGACTGAAGACCTTGTTGCATGATGTCAATCTTCCTGAGGAATACTGGGCGGAGTCGCTGAATTGTTTGGTTTATTGTTTTAACAGACGATTTTCTGCACCCATAGGTTGTACTCCCTATGAAAAGATGTTTGGTAAGAAACCATACGTCAGGCACATGAGAAACATTGGACGCCTGCTTCTTGGGAGAAAAGCAATGACAAACCTAGACAGCATCTTAAAAAGCAGAGACATCACCTTGCTGACAGAGGTCCGTTTAGTTCAAGCTATGGTTTTCCCAGTAGTGATGTATGGAAGTGAGAGCTGGACCATAAAGAAGGCTGATTGCTGAAGAATGGATGCTTTTGAATTATGGTGCTGGAGGAGACTCTTGAGAGTCCCATGGACGGCAAGAAGATCAAACCTCTCCATTCTGAAGGAAATCAGCCCTGAGTGCTCACTGGAAGGCCAGATCGTGAAGCTGAGGCTCCAATACTTTGGCCACCTCATGAAAAGAGAAGATTCCCTGGAAAAGACCCTGATGCTGGGAAAAATGAAGAGACACAAGAATTCTAAGGTACCAGAACAAGCTTTGCTGGCTACTGGTAGTAAACAAACCAAAAGAGACAGAAGATGACCGACTTTCCATTGAAGAAGCCTTGAACCATTTGAATAAAGGTAAGAACAAAGATAGGGCTCAGTGCTTATGCCCCAATCCAGCAAAGAAGAACAATGCATGTAAATCAGCTCTTGTATGTTTGTCTCTTGCTGGATCACAAACTGGGAATAAAGCTGGTGCATATCTGAGTGTTAGTACTGAACTGCATTGTTTCCAATATGATGTGCTTCTGAATGGGTACTCCTATCCATCTTTTAGCTCATCAAGCCATGCTTTAAAATGGTGTTTACATGTGACTAGGGTTGGGTAAGGTCCTTACTGTAGGGATGTTAATACTTGGATGCTCAGTTGAAGTTTATCCCCTTCTCTTCAGCTGTTTAAGGACTGCCCCTCTTTCTGATTTACTGCCGCTGAATTTTGTGCCATCTGCAGATTTCAACATGCTTCTACTTAACCAGACCAAAACCATTGGTTGCCTTTCATTGAGTTCTGTGGACATAGTAAAAAAAAGCTGCCATCTGGTTTTTCTCTGGATGTTAGGATTGTTGAAAACAGATTTGCTCTCCACTGTAACAATGTCCCTTTCCCCCCAGATAGATGGCTACTATTCACTTGTAGGAAGATGTGCTTATTTAGATTACAACATTGCAGTGGGAGCAAAACCCACCTTTCTTCTCTCAAGAGGGTTAGTCTAGTTTCTGTTGTTACGGAAAAATCCAGGTGGGAGGCTGCTCAGAGCCCGTGGGTCCCTGCGGAACAAAGAAGGAGACCAGCCACCAACCGGAGCAAATAGCGTAGACCAAAGTTTATTGCGCAACAGGTTCAAAGAGGAATTGAACCCCGAGAACGGGGTGACAAGGACTTTTAAAAGTTCCTATCTTATCCCAGCAGACAGTTCGCTAAACATCACCACTCCATCAGAAAAGGGGAGGGTTATACATGATTAACATAGGAGGAATGTGTTGGGGTAACATGCAAATACAGGATATGTCTTGGGAAGTACATTTTAAGCACCTACTGCAAGAGGAGAATAGAACTTTGGTTTGCATAGTCTGCCGCCTGGGTAAGTCCAGAGGAGAGCTTGTGCCCAGCGATTGTCACCTACGAGTAAAGTACCTTTCTGTGAGTACGTGACCTCCTGCTTGGGGAATTCTGGTGGGGACCGAGGGGTTCCCAAGTCCTTGGCCAACGAAGCAGACTGGCGGTGGAATGAAGAGAACCGGTGAAACCAGTGATTTGCTATGAATTTCCAAGTGTTTTTAGGCGTTTTTAATACAGACGGTTCTTTTCGGAAGTGGCCTGGCCTGACATTGCTACATTTTTGCCAATAATCCTGCCGTCCAGTCAGCGCTCCCCTGCGTAGCTCTGCTGGGGCTGACCTGGGCAGGAAAACAGAGTTGCAGCGGTCCTGCAGTCCGTGTGAGATAGAGGGATAAATCAGTCCAGAGACAGTTCGTTGCTATCTCTAAAAACGTTTTATTTACAAGCCATAAATCAGTCTCATTCCATCGGAGCTTTCTGGCATCTTTCCCGTGCTAAAGCACACACAGTATCTCTGCTGCGTCTTTCAGTCTAAAGTGAAACCAACTCACACAGACACAGACGGACAAAGCGTCTGATGTATGGCCCTGCGTCAGGCCCCTCCCCAGATACAGGACACCAAGGAGTTTTAACCCTGTAAACTCCAAACTCCACACCCCCTCTTGTCCTGCATCTGGGGGAAATAAGCAACAATGCTCACCCCAAACACAGACCTTCACAAAACTCCTCATGCTTCTGGAAGGTTAACGGTTTCGTGAAACCATCAGCAAGGTTCTTGGTTGAGGGACAGTATTTCAGAGCAACTAGCCCCTCACGAACGCTCTGACACACATTCTGAAAACGTATGTCCAGATGTTTGGACCTGGCCTTGAATTGACCCGTCTCGGGCAATTTGAGGCACGGCTGATTGTCTTCATGCACCACGATGGGTAGACAATGTTCTCCATAGAGTTCCTGGACCAAACACGCATAGAACTCCAGTTCTCTGCAAACCTCAGATAGCGCACTGAACTCAGCTTCAGTAGACGAAAGCGCTATGAGACTTTGCTTTCGGGACCTCCACCCAACTACTGAGTTCCCAAACTTCACCACTAGGCCTGACACTGATTTGCGGTCCTCAAGGTTAGCCCAATCCGAATCCACCCAGGCAGTAAGCTTGACACCACCCTCAGCTGACATCTTGAGGCAAAAGTCTTTGGTATCTTGCAGGTAACGCAGCACCCATTTAATACCATTCCAGGCCTGTACACTTGGACTCGAAGCATCTCTACTGAGCAGATTGATAGCGAACGCTATATCTGGTCTGCTCCACTGTGACAGATACAGTAGACTACCCAGAGCTGATTGAAAGAGTTCAGCATTTTCGAACACAGCGCGTTCTACTTGCTGACATTCTTTCACGTATCCAACTTCCATGGGAGTTTTGACACCTGCACACTCAGACATTCTGAACTTCTCAAGCAACTGCTCAATCTTACCTTTCTGGCTGAGTAAGAAACTTCCATCTTTTGTTCTAGTTATCCCTACGCCTAGATACGATTTGACATCTCCAAGCTGCTTGAGCTTGAACCGCTTTCCAAGCTCCCTAGCAAACTTCTCCACTTGTTTACCTGTCTGTGCTATGTATAAAATATCATCGACAAAAATCTGAGCAGCTTGCTGTGTCTCACCTGAACCTTTAAGGTAGAGAGAGCTGTCAGCAACACTTCTCCTGAAACCTAGCTCTTCTAAGGCTTCATTCAGACACATATTCCAATTTCTGGCAGATTGGCGTAATCCATAGATGGATTTGTGCAACCGCCACACGATGCCTGGCCTGGCCCACTGACCTCAAAACCTGGAGGAGGAAGCATGTACAACTCCTCCTGGAGGTCTGAGTTCAGATAGGCAACATCCACATCAAAATGGCTCAACTTCCAATCTCTCTGTGAAGCAAAAGCTAAAAGCATCCTTTTTTTAAATTAAGAGATATTTATTAAGATTTTCAAAATATAACAAAAAGAAAAAAGAAAAATACAAAATAAAAATAGTTAAAAACAATTCAATCTTTCCATTACTTATCTTTCATTTGCTTGTTTCCCGGACCTCCTCACACCTCCCTTTTTTGTATTCCAATTCAATTTGTTAGTTCAGCAAATCCTTTCCCTCTTTGTTTATCCTAGTCTTTAATCATAAAGTATTATAACATTAAATTTTTACCTGTTAATAATCCATTTTTTCATATTCCTTTATAGCATTACAGCTAAAAACCACTTAACTTCTATCCAACATCATTCTAACATTCATTAATTTTGCAATATTTCTGTAAGTAATCTTTAAACTTTTTCCAGTCTTCTTCCACCGACTCTTCTCCCTGGTCTCGGATTCTGCCAGTCATTTCCGCCAGTTCCATATAGTCCATCACCTTCATCTGCCATTCTTCCCGGGTGGGTAGATCTTGTGTCTTCCAATACTTTGCAATAAGTATTCTTGCTGCTGTTGTGGCGTACAAAAAGAAAGTTCTGTCCTTCTTTGGCACCAATTGGCCGACCATGCCCAGGAGAAAGGCCTCTGGTTTCTTCAGGAAGGTATATTTAAATATCTTTTTCATTTCATTATATATCATCTCCCAGAAAGCCTTAATCCTTGGGCACGTCCACCAAAGGTGAAAGAATGTACCTTCCGTTTCTTTACACTTCCAACACTTATTATCAGGCAAATGATAGATTTTTGCAAGCTTGACTGGTGTCATGTACCACCTGTATATCATTTTCATAATATTCTCTCTTAAAGCATTACATGCTGTAAACTTCATACCTATGGTCCATAACTGTTCCCAGTCAGCCATCATAATGTTATGTCCAACATCCTGTGCCCATTTAATCATAGCAGATTTCACTGTTTCATCCTGAGTATTCCATTTCAACAGCAAGTTATACATCCTTGACAAAGTCTTAGTTTTGGGATCTAACAGTTCTGTTTCCAATTTTGATTTTTCCACCTGGAATCCAATTTTTTTGTCCAAATTGTATGCCTCCATTATTTGATAATCATGAAGACAATCTCGCACTTTGTTTTTTAGTTTTTCAAAACTCTGCAATTTCAGTTTGTCTCCCACTTGTTCCAAAATTTCCCAATATTTCGGCCATTTGGCCTACATATTGAGCTTTTTCTGAGCCTTCGCTTCCATCGGTGACAGCCATCTTGGGGTTTTATTTTCAAGCAAGTCCTTATATCTTATCCAGACATTAAACAATACTTTCCTGACAATATGGTTTTTAAATGCTTTATGTGCTTTGACCTTATCATACCACAAATATGCATGCCATCCAAATACATTATTAAAACCTTCTAAATCCAAGATGTCTGTGTTTTCAAGAAGTAGCCATTCTTTCAACCAGCAGAAAGCTGCTGATTCATAATAAAGTTTAAGGTCTGGCAGGGCAAATCCACCTCTTTCCTTTGCATCCATTAATATTTTAAATTTTATTCTGGGCTTCTTGCCCTGCCAGACAAATCTAGATATGTCTCTCTGCCACTTATAATAATAATAATAATAATAATAATTTATTATTTATACCCCGCCCATCTGGCTGAGTTTCCCCAGCCACTCTGGGCGACTTCTTGAAACAATCCATTTTATCCAGAATTTGCAATGTTTGAAACAGAAATAACATTCTTGGCAATACATTCATCTTTATCGCAGCAATACGGCCTAGCAGTGAAAGCTTCAAATTTGACCAAATTTCTAAATCTTTTTTCACTTCCGTCCAGCATTTTTCATAATTGTCTTTAAATAAGTTCCCATTTTTAGCTGTCATGTTAATCCCCAGGTATTTCACTTTCTTAACCACTGTTAAACCTGTCTCATTCTGAAACCTCTCTCTTTCAATCACTGTTAAATTTTTCTCTAAAACCTTTGTTTTTAACTTATTCAGTTTAAATCCTGCAACCTGACCCAATTCTTGAATCAGTTCCAAAACTCTTTTAGTACTAGATTCTGGCTCCTGTAATGTCAATACTAAATCGTCTGCAAATGCTCTCAATTTATACTGTTTAGCTCCGACTTTAGCATCCTCAGAGTCTCGTCCCTCGAGGTCAGCGAATAGACCTCCGTGAAGTGGACCCCTTTCCCCTGAGTGAATCCACGAGCCACTCATCTAGCTTTGTACTGTGGTTCTCCAGCTTCTGTGGGTTTAAGGTGATAAACCCACCTGCAACTCACAGCTTGCTTGCCAGCCGGCAATTGTGTGAGTGAGAACACACCAAGAGACTCCATTGAGTTCATTTCCTTCTGTATCGCCTCACGCCATGTGCTAGCTTCTTCCTGAGGCAACTTCTGAACATCCCCAAAGGATTCAGGTTCACATCTAGCCACACCTACCCACACGCTAGTGGCCTCGTACCTTTCTGGTGCCTTTCCCTTGGTTGACCTTGCTGACCTTCTCAGCGTGAACTCTGGAACTGCGCCTGATTCATTTGGGCCAGCCACACCATCCCCTGTGCCAGAAACCTCCCCCTCTGACCTGCTGCGCCTTTTAGGCCTCACAGCTGGTTCTGCAGGCGAGGATGGCTCACTCCTGGGCTCAGACTTGACAGAGACCTGTGGAGGGGTCTTGGGACTTCCCTTTGGAGAGGTTCGGAGCCTCTCCCTTGGAGACCCCGGCTCTGGACTCTGTGGCTGTGGACTGTGCACCTCAGCAACAGGTTCAGTTTCATCCTCCTCCTCTTCCTCATCTGAGTCAAACAGAACATCCGGGTTCCCGTGAAGACATTTCCACCCACTCTGCTCGCAAAACTCAGCACTGCCGCTAATAAACAGCTTAGACTGGTTGCCAGTAGGGTATGCGAAACGCTACGCCTTTGAGCCTGGCTCATAGCCAACAAAGATCATTTTCCTAGATCTTGGTTCACCCTTTCTGCGAGTGGCCTTTGGAATGAGGACCCAAGCCTCACAGCCAAACACATGCAAGAAATCCACTTTAGGCTTCTTACCATGCAGCAGAAAATAGGGCGTGTCTCCCACACTTGAATTGAACACCCTGTTCTGTAAAAAACATGCAGTCTTATAACTCTCGGCCCAAAAGCGCTGTGGCAGACCTGAGTCTGCAAGCATAGCATCCGCTGCTTCCTGGAGCGTGCGGCGTTTTCTCTCTGCAATCCCATTCTGTTGCGGACTGTAGGGGGCAGTCAATCGATGACTGATACCTTTCTGCCTGAAGAAAGATTGCAGCGCAGAACCTGTGAACTCCGTGTGGAGAGAATCAGAACTTACAGGGTTAAGAAGTTCTGAGTGACGTCTCACATTCTGAGGCGTGGTTTAGAATACTGAGGGGAGTGTTCTACTGTGTCTCTCACAGTGTGTGTATTGCTCCGTTGCGAGAGAGGAGCAAGATGTGTGCTTTGTCACCAGGAGAGTTATGAACTGTGTTTTGCTACGAGAATAAAGCTGTTTCTAAGATAAGGAAGACACCGTGCGTTAAGCCTGATTTATTACGCACACACGGCAACTGTTCCTGTTTCTACGCTGTGTTTACACTCTGCTGAAGCTGTGAGGAGCCCTTCGGAGCAGAGCGCCGCGCAGAGGAAGCGTGTGGACTCCGGGGGGCTGGTAAAGCTACAAATAAATCATCCCATACTCCACCCCCCGATCAGATTGAAATGAAACCACCCTGGCGGAGAAACGCAGCTCTACCGCTGTGATCCAATCCCTGATCAGTGCAGCCGCCTCCCACTTGTGTTTAAGTGTAAACAGCCAGGTGTGTCTCAAAAAATCATCAATCAGAACCAAAACATGCTTCAATCCACTTAAAGAAGCTACCTGCATCGGCCCACATAAATCTGCATGAACCAGCTCAAAGGGTTTGCTGGTCCTCCTTTCTGACCTGGGATATGTGCATGTTGCAATCTTTGATTGCTTACAAGCTTGACAATCTAAGTATTTATCACATGCTTTGAACCCACACCCAATTGTGTTCTCAGTGGCTTTCTTAATATATGACCACCCTGCATGCCCAAAGCGTCTGTGCCAGAGGTGTAAACAATCATGGTGTGGTGGTACATTTGCACACTGCACTTGTGCTTCTTCAGGGGACTCTGCAACAGCCACATTTGCAACAGGCATCTGCACCAGAAAAAGCCGGTCCTTCCCCCTCAACGCTGTGAAGCTTCTTCCCATCCCTGTAGAAATAACACATATTGTTAGTAAACAACACATCAAAACCGTCAGCAATCAGAGCTGATACACTTAAAAGAGAATGAGCAAGCTCAGGCACCACAAAAGCTTGCACCTCATGATCTATAAAAGGACAGTATAAAAAACCAGTCTCAGTTAACTGTCTCCTAGAGCCATCAGCCATTGAGACAAAACGTCCAGTTTTAACTTTCTTGCAATTTCTCAGGAGCCCACTAGATGGCACTAGGCTGTGGGTGGCTCCTGTATCGATTACAAGAGACAACGTGGCTCTCTGGCTGTCTTCCAAGGTTGCCATGGCAACGTTCTCCCCCCGACGGGGGCCTTCGCAGTTTCCCAGAGACACCATCGCAGCTGTGAGATGATAAGACGACTTGTCCTTGTTTTTCTCCTGGCCTGCTCCTTTCCCACGTCTCTGCTGGGAACCAGCCCTGGAACCGCTGCTTATCTGCTTTGTTGACATTCCTTTCCGGCCAGTGTCCTTGCCTTCCTGGGCCTCTAGCAGACAATTGCGGACCAGATGTGTATTGCTACCACACCGATAGCATCTTTTGGAGGCGAAAGCTTTTACACAGTCTTCGCTGCTCCTGGCTGCTGCCCCCCCACTCCTTCTTGGGGTGCAGCCTGCGCCCTCCTTCCCAGCCCTCTGCCGCTTCGATTCTTTGTCAATTAGACGCCCGCTAATATATTCCATCGTTAAATCATTCGGCGGCATCGTTTCCATCGTTAGAACCAAGTTCTCATAACTCCTGTCCAAAGAGCTCAAAAGCGTATAAACCTTAAGTTCGTCTGGGAAGGGTACATTGAGCTGATGCAGCTTGCTGAAGATAGTCAGCATCTGAGCAATGTGATCCCTTATCGGTTCCCCTGGGGACAGCCTCTTCTCAAACAGAGAGCGTATCACATGGATCTTTGCCCCACCTGTGGTCCTTTGATGTATTCTAGTCAAAGCGGACCAGATCTGATGACAAGTACGTAAGCCATCAATATGAGGGAGTTGCGATGCTTTGATCGCCATCACCACATGAGACATAGCCTTTTTATCTTTCTTCACCGCCCCTGCAGCCCTCTCCACCTCTGGAGCTGCAGCACCGGGCTGGGCAAGAACTGGCCTGCGTACATTCCCATAGCTGCTTCCCTTCCAGCTAGTAGTACATGCGCTTACTCCAGTCTTTTCAATTGGCCCCATTGAGCCTTTCAAAGGGGATATTGTAGCTCTCATGGCCTTGCTGTGGCTGAGCAGCAGCCATCTTCCCCCCCCCCCCGCCCCCCGGGGCTTAAGCGTACTCACGCGTTGCCAGCTAGCTGATCCTTCAAAGCAGCAGCCTTCTCTTGGCTTCGCTCTCCACCAGCGTCTCCCACTGCCCTTCTGGTAGGAGCTCAAAGCAGCTTACAGCTGGCAGCCTTCTTCCCTCCTCACACTTGGCAGGAAACATGGAAGACCCGTCCAGTCAGCGCTCCCCTGCGTAGCTCTGCTGGGGCTGACCTGGGCAAGAAAACAGAGTTGCAGCGGTCCTGCAGTCCGTGTGAGATAGAGGGATAAATCAGTCCAGAGACAGTTCGTTGCTATCTCTAAAAACGTTTTATTTACAAGCCACAAATCAGTCTCATTCCATCGGAGCTTTCTGGCATCTTTCCCGTGCTAAAGCACACACAGTCTCTCTGCTGCGTCTTTCAGTCTAAAGTGAAACCAACTCACACAGACACAGACGGACGGACAAAGCGTCTGACGTATGGCCCTGTGTCAGGCCCCTCCCCAGATACAGGACACCAAGGAGTTTTAACCCTGTAAACTCCAAACTCCACATACATTGTATCTAGTTTTCGTTGGATTAACAGGGTAACGAGGTTTCGATTGACTCAGTCCATTGTTCTCGCAGCGGGAGCTGTCATCACCTTGTCAGCGCTCAGTGGAGCATGCAAAACAGCTCGAGCTGAGCTGCCTCTGCAGAGCCATGGCATTGCTGCGATTGGCTGAAGGGCTACATTCAACACAATCGGATTGGCTAGGGCGCATCCTCATGCAAATACATTGTTCATTCATAAAATACATCAATTGTGTAAAGCATCAGGATACGGGGTCAGAAATGGCGCTTTATTCTTGGGGTTTTGGAGAGATCTATGAGAGATCTTCGAAATATGTGGTTTCCAAATCCTTTATGGACTTTTTTCTTATCATACCATAGATATGCATGCCAACCAAATCTATTATAATAACCTTCCAAATCTAACAATTCTGTATTTTCTATTTTCATCCATTCCTTCAACCAACAGAGGCACGATGCTTCATAATATAATTTCAAGTCCGGCAGGGCGAAGTCTCCTCTTTCTTTAGCATCTGTTAATAACTTAAATTGTATTCTTGGCTTCTTACCCTGCCAGATATACCTTGAAATTATCTTTTGCCATTCTTTAAATATTGCTGCTCCTTTGATTATTCGAATTATCTGAAACAAAAATAACATCTTTGGTAGCACATTCATCTTTATCGTTGAAATCCTTCCCCAAAATGATAACTTCAACCTTCCCCATACCTCTAGATCTCTTTTGATACTATTTCACATTTGTGTATAATTGTTTTGAAATAAATCAATATTTTTGGGAGTTAACCAAATTCCTAAATATTTAACTTTCTTAACCACTTCTATACCTGTTTGTTGCTGCAATGTTTCAACCAATTCCTGTTCCATATTTTTGGCAGTTATCTTAGTTTTCTTTTTATTCAGTTAAAACCTGCCACTTGACCGAACTGTTCTATTTCCTCTAATACTTCTTTAATACTTAATGATGGTTCTTCAATTGTTAATACCAAGTCATCAGCAAAGGCTTTTATCTTATATTCATTTCAACTGACTGTCACACCCTTTATGAACTCATTTCTTCTTATTGATCTTAAAAAAACTTCCAGTACTAATAATAATAATGAATAATAATGGTGAAAGGGGACACCCTTGTCTTGTGCCTTTAGTAATTACAATATTCTCTTTTTTAAAAAAATATAATTTTTATTAACAGGCCAATCAAATCACATTAATTCCAAATCACATTAAATCCAAATTATACAGCCGGATTTTTAAAATTTTTGTTGGGGGTACCGATACTTCAAGTTCCGAAAGGGGTCAAAACATCACTCTTGCTGCTGCCTTGATCAAACAGTTCTATCCAGTTCTGTCCAGATAGACTTTTTGTTATTTTCTTCATCTTCTTATTTTCTTCATCTTCTTTCACAAGCGGGTGAAAGAAACATCTCCTGTGTGGGTTTTACACTCTCCAAAAATCATATCACATAAAGGACAGACACCATTTCCACACCTCCGTTGAAAACATTCCCACAGTCTGTCCGTTGATTCACAGGCTTGCGAATCTATATCTCAGAGGGTCCTGCCAGGTCAAGATTACGTTCCGATAACCATACATTCACATTCCAATGACCCTGGTCCTCCTCCCTCTCGTCCTCCTTAGTCAAGCCTGCTTCACGAAACTCCATTTTTAACTGTGTCATAAAACTTTCCTTTCATTCCCCGGTATTTCCACCAGTCCTCTCCTCAATCAATAATTCATTCCCACACAGTTCTTAGTCTCCTGCTTGTGATTAATAATAGCAACGATTCTTCTCTCTATCTGTCTGGAGGGGAGGGTTATTGGTACTCACATAAGGCAAAAAAAGAAAAAAAATTTCCTCCCCTCCCTTTCCGTTTCACTCCAACATACCAATCTCTTGATGTTGATTCTTCATTTGATTTATTTTCACGCCCGTCGCTCCGCTCACAGAGATCCCATTAATCAGCAGTCTTTACTCCCGATCTTCACTTGATGTATGTGCATTAGCTTCTCCAATTATGTATTTCCAATTAAATATTTCGAGCTAATGCGAACCAGTGCGCTAATTGGAGACAGCGTCAGGAAGAGCCGACTTCACTCGAGGGCTTCATGCCAAGTGTCCACACCCCCTTCTTTCGAGTCCGGGGGTGAATTATGGACACCGCTGGCAAGGCTGTCCCCCCCATCCCCGTGGGGGGGGGGCAAGGAAGGCTGCATACTTCCCATAGCAGCCTCTTAATTACCTCGTGTGGGTCGGAGAGATGTTATTGTCGCCCATCTTCCAATGCGCCCCCTGGTGGCCCCCCGTAATTACAATATTCTCTGTTGTTATATTATTTACAATCAATCTTGCTCTTTGCTCTGTATATATAGCTTTTAGTCCATTTAGGAAGAATTGACCCATACCCATAAATTCCCATTTTTTTAACATAAATTCCCAAGATATATTCTCAAAGGCCTTTTCCGCATCCACAAAAATTAACATTGCTTGTTTATCATTCCTGGCTGTCAGATATTATATTAACTATATTTCTTATATTATCTTTCATCTGTCTGCCAGGTAGAAAACCTGCTTGGTCTTTGTGTATAATTTCTTTCAATATTTTTTTCATCCTGCTCGCTAATATGCTTGCGAATAGTTTATAATCATTATTTAACAGCGAAATCAGCCTATAATTTTTTATTTGCGTTAAATCTGAGTCCTGCTTCGGAATAAACGTAATATATGCTTCTTTCCATGTTTCTGGTAATTCTCCCTTCTTTAAAATATTGTTCATAACTTCTTTCAATGGCACGAGTAGGATGTGTTTCATTTCTTTGTAATATCTTGCAGTGAATCCATCCGGTCCCGGTGTCTTCCCACTTTTCAATTCCTTTATAGCATCTTTAATTTCCTCTACCTCAATTGGGTCATTCAGTCTGTCTTTTTTATCAGTCGGGATTTTCTGCACTGCCTTTTTCCTCAAAAATTCCTCTATTTTTTAAACATTACCCTTCTCAGTTCTTATTGGACTTCTGCCTGTCCAGTGCGCTTCCCTGCGCCAAAAACACTGCTTTCTCTCAGTGTAATCTTCTGGGTAAAACTTCACCTGAGGCAGAAGTAGTAGCAGAAATGCAGCGGTGTTGCTGTCGCGGGAGAATAGAGAGTGAAACAGTCCAGAGACAGATTCTTCTTATCTAGAGGCTTTATTATCTACAAGCTGTAAATTATACCGTCAGAGCTTGCACACATCTTTTCTCAAAGCTCAAACACACTCTGACTCGACTCTGACTGAAAACGAAACTAGAATCACAGATCAAAGAAACAGGGACGTGACATCCTGACTGACTCCTTATAGAAAAAACCCTCCCTCAGACACGAAGCACCAAACTCTATAAGTTAACCCTATAATCACCAAACTCTACAGTTCTTTTATATAAATGTCTATAAAAATCCACAAACCCTTTTCTGATTCCTTTCGGATTATCTATTTCATTACCTTCTACAATGATTTTATTAATTGTATTCTGTTCCATTCTTTTCCTAATTTGCCATGCCAGCCATTTTCCAGATTTATTTGCAAATTCAAAATTTTTCTGTTTCATTCTTTTGATATTCCATTCTACTTCTTTATTTATTATCATTGCAAATTGGGTTTGTAATATTTTAATATTTTGCTTTATTTTCAAATTGTTTGGTTTTTTAATCAAATTCTTCTCATTTTCCATTATTTGTTTTAAGATTTCTTTTCTCCCCTTTCCCCTAAATTTATTTTTAATCGTATTCTGCTGAATAAAGAAACCTCGCATCACAGCTTTGCTGGCACCCCATACTGTACTCATTTTCGTACCCTTGTTACAATTGTTCACAAAATAGTCTGTCAAGTTCTTTTGTGCTTTTTCTATTATTTTCTGATCGTCAAAAAGATTCTCATTTATTCTCCATCGAAAGGATTTTTCTTCAATTCCTTTTATTACACACTTTATCGCATTATGATCTGAAAGTACCATTGGTTGTATCTCAATTTTTAAAGCTCTTGATGTTAATTCACTAGAAATCCATACCTGATCGATTCTTGACATTGACTGATTTGCTTCTGAATGAAAAGTAATTTGTTTTTCTAATGGGTGTCTTAATCTCCAGATATCTGTCAAATTACAATTCTCAATCATAGAGAAAAAAGTCTTAGGCAATTTCCCTTCCTTAACCTTCCCACTTGTTCTTAGTCTATTCATTTCCATTGACACCACTCCATTCATATCACCCATTATTATAATCTTCTGATCCATAAAATCAAATAACTTTTCCTCCAAGTCTTTATAGAAGTCAGTTTTGTTTCCATTTGGTGCATATACCCAAACTATTATCAATTTTTCGCCTTGCCATTTATATATACAATTTTTATATACAAAAAAAACTCTTCTTGCTTCTGTCTGATGAAATAAATTCGTTTCCTATTTTTTTATTAATTAATACTTTTCTGAGTCTCCTTGCCCCATGAGTCTCTTGCAAGCAAATAATGTCCAAATTCTTCCTCTTCAAAAAATGTTCAATTTTATTGTGTTTTTTCTTATCGTTCATCCCATTAATATTCCAGGTCCATAATTTCAGCGCCATCTTGTACTCTTTTTATAATAAAAATAAAATAAAGTCTTAAATCTGTTCTTCTTCTTCTTCCTTTTCCTCCTCTTCTTCTTCTTCCTCTTCCTCTTCTTCTTCGTCCCCTTCTCCTTGATCCTTTTTATGACCCTTCTCCCCTTCTCCCGATCCCGCCGGACCTCCAGCCCCTGCTCTCGCTCCTGCTCCAGCTACCTCTTCTTCTTCCCTTCCCAGTTCCTTATATCTTCTCAAAAACTTCTGTGTTTCGTCTGGATTTGTAAATTTAAACTTCTTCCCTTTGTAAAAAAAAGGAGATCCCTTCTGGGAATTCCCATTTGAATTCAATTTGATTTTTCCTCAAAGTCTGTGTCAATGGTTTGTAAGGATCCCGTTTTTTTCAATAAATGAAGTGGAATGTCCTCTAAAATAATTATGAAGTTTCCATCAATGCTCAGCCTTTTTTCTCTATTCTTCTGTAATATCAAATTCCTCATTTCTCTATCTTTAAAAATAATTAAACAATCACCTGGAAATTTCTTTGCTTTAGTAGATCTAATTTTAATTAGAAATGCATTTTGAATTGTTTTAGCAACTTCATCCACTTCCATACCTAACCATTGAGCGATTTCTGATGTCAGTTTCTCCCTTATCTTCTCTCCTTGTACCTCAGGCACTGATCTCAGTCTCAAATTCATCTCTCTTTGTCTCAAAACATTCATAGCAATCGCATCCCATATTTCTTCTTGCGTTTTATTGATTTCTGAAACCTCCACTTTGATTCTCTCCTCCTCCTTCTTTACCTCCCTCATCTCCAATTTTGTTCTTTTCATTCCTTCCTCTAAGCTTTGTGTTCTTTTTGTCATATCCTTCATTTGTCCCTTCAATTCATTAACTGTCACATCAATTGTTTTGTCCATCTGCTCCAACCTTGTCTCTAAGTTTTTCTCACTTTGTTTAATGTCTTTCTTTATTTCTGTAAACATCTTTAATATGTCTCCTTTAAACTCCATTCCCTGCTTAGGTCCTCTTCTTTCCCCATGTGTCGCTTCTTCACCCACTTTTTTCTGTGTGTGAGACAATTTCTTAACTTAATAAATCCCAATCCAAATTTATAACATCCATAAATTTTAAAAAAATTAAAACTTCTTGCCACTTGTTTGGCTAATCCAACCAATGTAATTGTAATCCATCAAACAAAAGGTTTCTTGCCACTTGTTTGGCTAATCCAACCAATATAATTGTAATCCGTCAAGCAAAAGGGGAAAAGTCCAAAGAGAGGAATATAAAGAAAAAAGAGAATTCAACAAAAAAAATCTGCCTCTTAACAGGCTAATCCACTTTTGATCCAATTGTAATCCTTATTTTTATAAATAAAAATTGTAAATAAAATTTATAATCCAAATTTAAAGCCACAATTTAAAATAAAGGCTACAAAACCCAAAAAGGGTTGCAAAATCCAAAAAAAGAAAAATAGGGAAAGAAAAATTTACTAATAATATACTAGTAATAAAAAGGGGGAAAAAGAGAAAAGAAGTAAAAAAAAAGAGCAAGCAGACTGCCAGGGAACTGCAGGCAGCGAGGGAGGAAAGAAAGGGAGGATATAGAGAAGGATCCCCTCTGATTAGCAGTTTTTCGTCCTCAGAGGAGAGAGAAGAGGGGAGTGAGTCTGAGCGGGAGGGGCTACTTCTGAGAGAGAGTGGTCCTCGTCACAGGGAAAGAAGGAAGGGGTTGGGCAAATGGTTGTGCTGGGGGGAGCGAGGGAGAAAGAACGCCAGTCAGAGCAACGCGTCATGACGTTCAGATCACTTTGTTTATTCTGCCTGTAATTGAGTGAAGAGGCAATAAAGAGTGTAATTTATGGCCGGCTGCCTGGAATGCTTTCTCTGCTGAGCGCAGCAACACAAAGCAGCTGGAAAAGCTGACACAGACAAAAGAGAAGGTAAGTTATAAAATCAAATCAGAAGACAAAGAGGGGGAAATAGGCAGAAAAGGGAAAAAGTAGCCACCTAAAAGCACGGTTGAAGGGAAAAAGTAAAAAAATGTATACCACATAGGTTCCAGAAAAATTAAAAAGGAGATGAGAAGAATATATAACATGAATAATAATAAGAAAATAATATAATATAATAATAATAACATGAATAATAATAATAAGAAAAGATAAAGAAATGGGAAGGGGAGAAATCACAAGGGAATTATAGTTTTCAGTGCAGAAAGAAGTGCACGACCTTTTCAGGGCAACCTCCGAAGGGGTAGGTCGGCATATAGAATTAAAGAGAAAGAAAGACCACACACAACCCTTGTCTGGACAAACTTCGATGGACTAGGGTTGGTGTTGAGATTGAGGAGACAGATAATGAAAGGAGTCAGTTTCAGGGCTTCAAGGCAAGGAAAGAAGTAAGAATTTTTTTGAGAAAAATAGGTTGCTGTGGTTATAGAATCCCACCCCACTACCCATGTACTTATACTTTTCCGGGAGCCTGTGGGTTCTGGTCATGGTAAAGCAAGAAAAGGGGGGCCACCCTTAGGTTACCCTTATGCTATTCATATAATCAGTTATCAGTAATCAATATATTCACACATGCTCACACATAACAGGGCTTACAGTGATTTTTATAATCCATTTTGAATCAAGAAAGCTTTTGCCTAAGCTAACTGCAAACTGCTTGGAACCGCAAGTCCAGAACTGACCTTTCACCTAGAAACATCCTTGTACCCTAAAGGAAAAGGGAAGCCATGAATCAGAAGACATTGGTACAAACTCCCCCTCAAATCCAGGCTAAAATGGTCTACAAAACAGGAAGGGCCAAACCACAAAAACTCCCTACATGAGGCAGAATGCATAGGGGGAGGTAGGCCAGGAGATTCCCTCCCTGAGTCTCATTTCCCTGTTCTGTCAGAACTAGGGGAAAGGTCAGACTGTGCATCATTGTGCAGACAATGGAAAGCAGAAGTTAGGGAGTGAACTCTGCGCACGGCCAGGAGCCGGGAGCATGGCAAGAAGCGCGCTAATTGGTTATTTTTCGCTGGCGTTCGTGACTGTCTTATGATTGTCTCATGATCTGTGATTTGATCAGGTATAAAATCTCAGGACTTGTATGCATCGGGGTCCCAGTCTTTTGGAAAAGATTCCAACTGGGTACCTTATTGCTCAGCAATAAAACCTCACCTTCTTTTCTCCAAAAGCTGTGTCTGTCTGGTCCTTATTCCACCCTAAGTGGATACCACTATATTTTTATGTGCTTCATTGGCAAGCCTGAGGAGAGACAAGAAAAACCAAAAAGAAGAAAATGGAAAACACACACACGCAAACACAAACACACACGCACACACAGCCGGCTGGATCACCATTGCTTTTCCTGGTTGGTCCCGCTGAGAATTCCAGTTATAGCCAGGACTCAGGGTCCGCCGGGGAAGGATGAGCCCCCCTGCAAGAGGCCGGGTGCGCTTGAGCTCTCTGTCCTCGACAACCCAAAAATCCCAGTAAAACTGGAAAAATTCTCCTGGCTGGTTCGCCAAAAATGAAATAGGAAAATTAATTCCCTATAAAGGGGTTGCATCCTCGTAGGGAGGACCAAAACCCTCGGAAGAGCACTGTTGGTTAGGCTCCGCTCCGGTCGGGAAATGACAGAGACCAACATCAGGATTCAGGAAAGCAAAGTCTGATCTTTATTGAAAGAACAGGAAAAAACTGTTGCAACTGTGTCCCCCCCTCACGTAACAAAGGCGGAGTGAGAACCTCTAACAAAAGAGCTGCCTAGACTTTTATACCTTTTGGTTTCCATACAGATCAATGACACAGAAGAACAGCAAGGGTGGTGGGAAGCAACATGAATGGCGTGAAGAGAGGATTAACATAAGGTAAGTAGGATGTTGTGAGACCTTGGTTGGTGTTAATGGAGGTGTCATTTTTGCTGGAGGGCTGAATTAATATGTGTTGAGCTTCTTCTCATTTATCTTGAATCCAGGTTAATGGCTTTTTCCTTTATCTACAGGAAAAAACTCCAGAGCTGCTGATAATCAGTATGCAAATCGTGAGGCTGGATATTCGGGAAATGGCTTCAGTGTTGGTGTGAAATCCTGTTCTGCATAGCTATCAATTCGGGTGTGATAGTCTTATGTTTGCATACTTATTGGAAAATAAAACTAATTTATTTTAGAGCTTGTATTTGTGTGTATTCATGGTATTATTTGTAGACCCAGTAGATGGCAGTGTGGTGTGGAGAGTGTTTTTGGCAGCTCGTGAAAGGATAGAGGGTGGAACGTTTACCGTTCAAAGGCACTATAAACAATATATATATATATATATATATATATATATATATATATATGTCAGGGAACTGCCATCGGAAGAACAGGAGGTGAAAGGGCTCACAGAGGTTGGGAGAGACTTATCAGCTGAGGAAGGAACCAGCAGGGGGAGAGAAGGAGCTCCAAGGGAAAGTGAGTCGGAGGGATGGCTCAGAGACACTTCCAGCGAAAACAGTGGGGAGTTTTCAGGACCTCCTATAGGGACACCCACTCCTCGCCGGAAACTGTCGCGCCGAGAGTCCAGAAGGCGCGTTTCCGTTAAGGAGCTTTTATGCTGGAAGAAATTCCGTAAACGCCCACTGTCGGATTCTACCAGCGACTGACGGAGCCATGCTTAAGGAGCTCCGTTACAGACAGAGGTTTGTGGACTTAGCCAAACTCTGAGGGACTTGGAATTTCACGCACAAGCAGCTCATCATCCCATCACAGCAATCCGACAGACCCTGAAAGCAGCTTGTGCAGAGAGGCATCATGAGCAACCCAGCCGGAACCGGAGAAGCGGGAGGAGCTGGAGCGGGTCCAAGCCTGGAAGAAAGGTACCGGGTGTTGGAGGTCCAGCTAGCGCTGCAAACGGCGAGGCTCGAGGAGAGGAGGGCGCAGGATGCAGAAAAGGCAAAAGGCTCCCCACTGGCAAGAAAGATGCCAGGATTGGTGCAGACGTTTGGGGGGGATCCCAGGAACTATCAAGCCTTTAGGACAGAGATGCAGTATGCTCTCAATCTGCAGTTTGACGACTTTCCCGACGAGGAATCGCGAGTGGCGTTTGTGGTTGGCCATCTCGAAGGGGGGGCGAGAGACTGGGTTAGACCCCTGATGGCAGGGAATAATGACGTCCTGAAGGACACGAGGAAGTTTTTTCGCGCCATGGACCTGATGTTTTCCAGCGACATTGAGCAGGGAGTGGTGCGCAGACAGTTGATGGCTTGTAAACAGGGGAGCCGATCTGTCCGTGAGTACTGGACTGAGTTTACCATGTTGATACATAAATTGGGGTGGGATCTATCGGCGGAACCCATTCAAATGCTATTCGAAGAGGGGCTTTCTTCGGCGGTGAAAGACGAACTTTCCCGGGCGCCCAGGGCGGAGTCTATGGACCAGCTGACCAAATCAGCGCTGACCATTGGAGCGCGCCAGGAGGCGAGAGCCTTGGAGAAGCGGGAAGGGAAAGGGGAACGTTGGAGGGATTTCCGCATTCCAGAGATTCCGGAGCCAACTTTCCCGCCAGGAGAGCCGATGGAAGTTGGAACAGCGCGCGCGCGCGCAGTTTCAAATCCCAGTGAAGGGCGGAAGAAGGAGGGGAAGAGCGCCAAGAAATGTTATCTCTGCCAGCAGCCAGGTCACTTTGCCAGAGTCTGCCCGCAAAGAAAGGAATGGCAAGGGATGGCGGGAGCTGTTGGGGGAAAGGAGGAGGAAGTCCAGGAGCAAGTAAAAGCCAACGCCTGGCTGACACCGTCAGGGCACAGCAGCCAGGCCAAGGAGCAGTAAAAGTGCCCACGCCGGAACCTCCAAGACCAGCCCTAGTGATAGAGGTGTTGCTAGAGCTGCCAAACGGACACCCACTAAAGATAAAGGCGCTATTGGACTCAGGCAGCTCCTGTAATTTTATGAGTAAGGAGTTTGCAGCTGAACACCAGATACAGACAATCCCTTTAAGTAACCCCCTGCAGGTGACCACGATCGATGGGAGGGAGCTGTTGGGAGGAGAAGTTAGCCTACAGACCGTCCCAATGGTAATGAGGGTGGCCAGGCACACCGAAAGAATAGCGTTCAATGTGGCCACCTTGGGAGGGGCTCCCATTATTTTGGGAATGAGCTGGCTAGCGTTACATGATCCGCTAGTGGGCTGGCATCAGAGAGTGGTCTCCTTTGGGTCAGCACATTGCCTGGAACACTGCAAAGAGGGGAAGGCTCCGGAAGGGGCAAAAGCCTTTCTAGCAGGGACGGAAGTAACGGACAAAGGGAAGGTGCCCAAACAATACGCTGACCTGAGCAATGTCTTCAGCGAAAGGGAAGCAGACAAACTACCACCGCATAGAGCCTTTGACTGCCAAATCAATCTAGTCCCTGGAGCCCAGCTCCCAGTGGGCAAGCTGTACGCCATGTCAGACAGGGAAATGCAGGAGTTAAGGGAGTTTATTGATAAAAACCTGAATGAGGTTTCATCAGAGAGTCCAGAGCGGTGGGGGGCAGCCCAGTGTTTTTTGTGGACAAAAAAAACACGGATAAACCGAGACTTGTAGTGGACTACTGGGCCCTAAATGCAGTGTCGGAACCAGTGGCTTTCCCCATGCCCAGAATTGATGACATTTTGACCGGGGTGAGGAAGGGAAAGATTTTTACTAAACTGGACCTGAGGGGGGCATACAACCTGATACGGATAAGGAAGGGGGATGAATGGAAAACCACCATGTTCACCCCTTTGGGGGCTTTTGAATATCTCGTTATGCCCTTCGGATTACAAGGAGGCTCAGCATGTTTTCAATCGTTCATGAACCACGTCCTGGGACCTCTGCTCTACAAGAATTGCGTGGCCTTCCTAGATGACGTGTTAGTATATTCAGAGAATGAGGAGCAGCATGTAAAGGATGTCAGGGAAGTGTTGAGCCAACTGCAAGCAAACCAGCTGTGGGTGAAATTGGAGAAGTGTCAGTTTCACACCAAGGAGGTGGAATTCCTGGGGTACCGCTTGTCAGACAAGGGATTAGCCATGGATCCAGGCAAGGTCCAGGCGGTGCTGGAATGGAAGACACCGAAAACGAAAAAGGATGTGCAAAGATTCTTAGGGTTTGGGAACTTTTATCGTAAGTTCATCAAGAACTTTGCCCACTTAACGGCTCCCATTACGGACTGTCTCAGCAGCAAGAAGAAATTTGTTTGGACGGCGGAGGCGGAGCAAGCATTTGAAGAATTGAAAAAGGCATTCGCTTCGGAAGAACAGCTCCTGCATGTGGATTTACAAAAACCAATGAGAGTGGAAACTGATGCATCAGACCGGGCGGTGGGGGCGGTGCTTCTTCAGCCAGGGAAGAGTAAGTCGGCGTGGAGACCGTGTGCCTTCTTCTCGCGTAAGCTAAACAAATCCGAGAGGAACTACACGGTATATGACCGAGAACTACTCGCCATTCATGAAGCGTTCCGGAGATGGAGACACTTACTAATTGGTGCACAACATAAGGTGCAAGTGTGCACGGACCACAAGAATTTAGAGTATTGGAGAACGGCACGAGTGCTCAACCAACGACAAGTGAGGTGGGCCCAGGAGTTCTCCAAATTCCATTTTGAAATTTGCTATGTGCCAGGTCCAGAAAACGTCAGGGCGGACGCTCTCTCACGCAAACCTGAATATTTGGAGGGGGAGGGAGCACCCGAAGAGAGACATATCATCCCAGAGGACCGCTGGGTGTGTGGGGCGGCATTGATGGGGCAAAGGGAACTGGTAGAGGGAACGGAGAATGATGAATACGCCCAGAATAAGCTCAGATGTCTAAGGAGAGAGGGAGAAAACCCCGGAGGTTTTGAAGAAAGAAACGGGGCATTGTATTACAAAGGGGCACTATATATACCCGAAGGGGAATTGAGAGGGAGAGTACTCAAACAGCTGCACGACAGCCCCACAGCGGGGCATTTTGGGCAACACAAGACCATGTGGTTGGTTACCAGGAAATTTTGGTGGCCCAAGGTGAGGGAAGATGTACGGGAGTATGTAAGAGGGTGTGACCAATGCCAGCGAGCCAAAGGAGAAAGGCGGGCGCCGGCGGGGTTATTAGAACCGTTACCCACACCAGAACGACCGTGGGAGGCGGTATCGATAGATTTTATGACTGATCTGCCGAAATCCCAGGGGAAAACCGCCATACTGGTCGTAGTAGACCTGTTAACTAAGATGGGCCACTTTGTAGCTTGCTCACATGCAGTCACGGCGGAAGAGACAGCGAAATTGTTTGTAGAACATATTTTTAGGCTGCATGGCGCCCCCTTGAGGGTGGTCTCAGACAGAGGCAAACAATTCACGTCCAGGTTCTGGAGGAAGCTCATGAGCTTACTGCACGTAGAGGTCAATTTTTCGACTGCCAGGCACCCTGAAACCAACGGGCAGGCGGAGAGAGCAAACGGTATCCTCCAACAATACCTGAGGTGTTATGTCAATGACAGAGAGAACGATTGGGTCGAAAAGTTGGCGCTGGCGGAATTTGCCTACAATAATGCAGAGAATGTGTCCACCGGGATGAGCCCCTTTTTGGCTAATTATGGGTGCCACCCCAGGGCATTTCCAGGGGGAGGAGGGGAGAGATGGAGCGTCCCGGCCGCCGAACAGTTTGTAGAAGAAATGGAAGCGATCCATCGTCAACTCCAACTCAACTTAGAAAGGGCCAAAGAAGAATATAAGAGGCAGGCAGACAAGAGCAGAAGGGAAGGGGAAACCATAAGGGTGGGGAGTCAGGTGTGGCTGTCAACCCAAGGGTTGCCATTCAAGGGGGGTTGCAAGAAATTGAGACCCAAAAGATTGGGACCATTTGAGGTCATTCAACAGGTCAACCCAGTGGCTTTCAGGCTCCGGTTACCGAACCACATGAAACTGCACCCAGTATTCCACAGGCCATTACTGTCACCGTATAGGGGGGAAGGTGAAGGGGTTTCCACACGGGGACCAGTCTTAGAAGAGAGGGAAAGCAGCAACCATGTGGCGGAAATCATCGACTCCAGGTGGAAGGGTAATCAGGTGGAGTATTTGGTAGTGTGGGAAGGGGAACCGGAGTCAGAAAACGCCTGGGTGACGGCAGAGGAGGTCAATGACGAGATCTTGATCGAAACGTTCCATCAAAGGTTCCCCAGGAAACCTCAGTCAGTAGCGAGGTTCCGGAGGGAGTACTTTGGCACCACCGACGAGGAGGAGGAACTGGAAGGATTCACGGAATCGGAGTTGGAAGAAGGAATAGACTCCGATGAGGAGGAGTACTTAGAGACCAGAAACAGCAACCGGTGGAGGGAAGTGTTCGAGACTTCGGAAGATGAGGGAGATTCTTTCAGGGGTTTTGCTCCCTCGCCGCCCGCAGAGGAGGGGAGGGGAGGGGGTGAAGGGGGCCCTGGAGGGGAGGTGGATGTCAGGGAACTGCCATCGGAAGAACAGGAGGTGAAAGGGCTCACAGAGGTTGGGAGAGACTTATCAGCTGAGGAAGGAACCAGCAGGGGGAGAGAAGGAGCTCCAAGGGAAAGTGAGTCGGAGGGATGGCTCAGAGACACTTCCAGCGAAAACAGTGGGGAGGTTTCAGGACCTCCTATAGGGACACCCACTCCTCGCCGGAAACTGTCGCGCCGAGAGTCCAGAAGGCGCGTTTCCGTTAAGGAGCTTTTATGCTGGAAGAAATTCCGTAAACGCCCACTGTCGGATTCTACCAGCGACTGACGGAGCCATGCTTAAGGAGCTCCGTTACAGACAGAGGTTTGCGGACTTAGCCAAACTCTGAGGGACTTGGAATTTCACGCACAAGCAGCTCATCATCCCATCACAATATACATTTTCCTAGCTACGTTTTCACATAAAAGTATGCACTCGAATACATTTGAATCAAATACTTTTGGAACAAGTGGTTGTTACATTTAAGGAACATTCTCCAGGTAATGAGATTGGGGGGAAATACAAAAACACATTCGGATACATTTGGATACATTTAGAAAAGTACAGCATTTTGAGGAAAAATACATTTGAGTAGAAAAATACATTCAGATACATTCTGAAAGTCAATGAGAAAGAGACTTCCGTGTAGGAATCAAGCCTTGTCAGAGGAATTGGCCACTCTCCAGGCACCCGGCTTGAGTTCCTTGTTGACCTCCCCGTCTGCGACTCCCGGCAAGATCAGGCGAGATCTCAATCGGCGATCCTCCTCTAACGTGAGAAGAACACACCACTCCTCCCCTGCCATCCCCAGGGAGGGGAGAGAGACAGACAGAAATGTATTTACATGCCTTTATTTCTGTCTTTCCAGCAGTACAGAGAAACGTGTCTGCACTCTCTTAACACCAACAGCAGAGAGAGAAAAAACTCCTCCCCTGTACTTACAGTACAGGTCAGATGACACTCTGAGCTAACATCCGGTGCTCAGTGGTGTGAATAGACTGTTCCTTTGTTCCCACGGAACAGTCCTAAACATCAACATCCTGTTTGGCTTTCCAGCCACCTGGAGCTCGCTGCTGCATTGCTCCTTTTTCGTAACATCCCGGTCGGTTGCGAAGCTGAGCGCAAGCGGGATTCAGCTCCTAGGAGAGAATGCGGCTTTTCGGGAGGGAAAGGCGGGTATTGCAAGGGTGCCGCAACCCCCCAAAAACTTCAGGAGGAAGATTCTGGGGGCAGGTTCCCAGCAAAGCCGAGAAGCGGTTTATCCGCCCTCAGGAAAGCTCCTTTTAGGAGTGAGAAGAACGGCGAAATCGAAATGCCAGCACGGGACACCATTTTCTACCCCCGAAAAGCGCACAAGCTTACCCGGCACAGCGATTGATTCTAAATCTGAATCTAATTGGCGGGAAAGAAATTCTAATTTAAAGAAATAATTCGGAAGCAGTGGGGTGGTAAAAAGGAGGTCAGCCCCGACTGGGATCTATTTTATATGCAAGAAGTACCTACGGAACAACAAAACAGTGAGTTGTCCTACAGTGGGATTTTTATTTTATTTTAATATAAGTACATTACTTAATTTAAGACTGTATATAAAATAAAGAAGGGGGTTTAAACCCCTATTAGAGGGTGATTTTGCCTTCTTCTTTTTTGAGAATCTCTGGGACTGCAGGAAGAGAATCTTCCGGGAAACTTTTACTTTCACTTTAGAAGAACTGCGTAGTCATTTTAAGAAGCCTCGTGGTGGATATATATATATATATATTAATGCCACAAAGCAGCGTGACGGGGAGCTGCTAAGCCTAGACTGGATGAGATATATTTTTTATGTATTTTAGTACTTACTTTTATTTTTTCATTTTTTCTTTATTTCCTGAAGAACAGCCAAGCAGAGAGCAGATATTGTTTGTCCACCCCCCCTCCTGTTTCTGGCATAGTTGAAGAATGGACTGTGGGACTAGAAGGATGTTAAATCGCCATGCTACCTTATTTTAGTGCCAGACTGTGTTCTTTGTGATTAAAAAGTACCGGACTTAGATTGGTTTTTTTTTTTTTTTGTAACCTGCTGGCTCTGCTGGTCTTGTGAAGTGGATTAAGTGGTTTAATTTTTCTTTTATCTTTTTTTCTGATTATTTTTCTTTTTTGAATTTTTGAATTTTTCCCCCTTTATTTTTATTTTCCCCCACTTTCCTCTCTCTTTCCTTGGAGCAGTGGATATTGTAAGGGTTCCAAGGGGTTGCTCGAGAGCAAGCAGGCAAATACCTCCCTACTCGGCTGTGAAGCCTTGCTTTTGATGCAAAATAAACTTTATCTGTCCAGAGTGCCACTCTCCTGTGGCTGGCTCATTCACTGGCAGAATCTGTGAGTGGGCGGGGCTTAAACTTTCCCCAGCAAAGTAATTTCTTTACACCCAGTCTGCGCCTCCCTTCTCGGTGCGAAACCTTACTGCGCAAGGAGGGCGTGGCTGACAGAGGACCTCTCCCCTCCCTGCTTTGCCCAGGCAAGGCGTCCTGGCACCGCCTCGCCTCCTCCAAGCCCTGCAGCTCCTCTCCACTGGAGGCGTGGTTACTCTCTCCCACTGAGGAGGAGCTGCTTCCCACGATCTTTGGGGGCTCCCTGTAATCCATCTGGCTTTTCCTCTCTCCCTCCTGAACCGATGGCAGTTCCCTGACAGATATATATGGTTTTTGATTCGTTGGAGCTTTGATTTTGGTCGGACGGCAAGTGGCAGAAGAAATATTTTTAAATTTTGGTTTTTCCTTTTGTCTCGCTCACCTATTTCTTTTTGCCTGTTTTTTGGATTTCCTTTTTAGTTATCCACTCTGGTTCTGTATTGGATTGGCCAAACAAGTGGCAGAAATCGGGACTGGAAATTTTTAGTTTAAAGGAATTGGGTGTTTTATAAGACTGTCATATAATTATTATATTAGATTGGCCAACCAAGAGGCAGAAGGTTTATCAATTGAAAATTTAAGGGTCATATCTAGTGGTGAGACAAGGAATAGCAAAAGGACAGAGTGAAAACAATGAAGAAAACACAGGAAAAAGTAGGGGAAGGCGGGACATCAGTGGAAAGAAGAGGATCAAAGCAGGAAACTGATATTAAACAAAGTGAAAAGAATTTGGAGACAAGATTAGATTTGTTGGATAAAAAAATATGATATGACAGTTAGTGAACTGAAGGGACAGATGAAGGAAATAACAAAAAGAACACAAAACCTGGAAGAAGGAACGAAACGAACAAAACAAGAAGTGAGAGATATGAAGAAAGAGGAAGAAAGAGTTAAGGGAGAAGTCTCAGAAATTAATAAAACAGGAAGAACTGTGGGATGCGATTGCTATGAATGAATTGAGGAAAAGAGAACTTAAATTGAGGTTTAGATCTGTGCCTGAGGTACAAGGAGAGAACATCTTGGAGAAATTAACAGCAGAATGGCTAAGCATGGAAGTGGAAGATGTTGGAAAGACAATACAGAATGCTTTTAGAATTAAAACAAGGACTTTCAAAGCAAAGAAATTTCCAGGTGATTGTTTGATCATATTTAAAGATAGGGAGATGAGAAACCTGATTTTGCAGAAAAACAGAGAAAAAAGGCTTTGCATTGATGGATCGTTTACAATCATCTTTAAGGACGTCCCACTTCGGCTGTTGAAAAAACGTGACCAATACAAATTTCTGACACAGATACTAAGAAAAAATGGAATTGAATTTAAGTGGGAATTTCCAGAAGGGATCTCCTTTTAGTATAAGGAGAAAAAGTTTAAATTTACAAATGCTAATGAAACGCATAAATTTTTGAGAAGATACAAAGAGTTGGGAAAAGTAGATGAAGTAGCAGAAGCAGGAGCAGCAGGACCGGCAGGTCTGGGAGAAGAAGGCAAAGATAGTATTGAAGGAGAAGGAGGAGGAGGAGGAGGAGGAGGTCAGGTTTAAGACTTTTACTCTTTTATTTTTAAAGAGAACGCAAAATGGCACTGAAAATATGGACATGGAATGTTAATGGCATTAAGGACAAAAAGAAAAGAAATAAAATTGGACATCTCCTTAAAAAAAAGAATTTGGACATTATTTGTTTACAAGAAACTCATGTGGCTAGGAAACATAGAAGAGTATTGATTAATAAAAAATTGGGAAATGAATTTATTTCATCAGACAGAAGCAAGAAAAGAGGAGTGCTTTTGTATATAAAAAATAAATTTGAAGCTCGGCAAATCTTCAAGGATGAAGAAGGTAGAGTAATAGTGGTACAAGTCACATGGCAGGGCGAAAAACTGATAATTGTCGGAGTGTATGCACCAAATGGAAGTAAGACTGAATTTTAACTGTAATTTAGTGGATGTTTGGAGACTAAGACACCCATTAGAAAAACAATTTACTTATTTCTCAGAACCAAATCCATCAATGTCAAGAATAGACTATGTTTGGATAACCAGAGAATTAACACCAAGAGTGACAAAAATAGAAATACAACCAAAAATACTTTCAGATCACAATGCAATAAAATGTGAGATAAAAGAAATAGAGGAAAAAACCTTTCGATGGAGGTTAAATGAAAACTTACTGGATGACCAAAAAATAAAGGAGAAAGCGCAGAAGATGCTGACGGAATACTTTGTGAATAACAGTAATAAAGGAACAAAAATGAGTGTGGTTTGGGATGCTAGCAAAGCAGTTATGTGAGGCTTCTTCATTTCAATTTCAAGAAAAAGGAAAGAAATATTAAAACAAATAATGGAAAATGAGAAGAAGCTAGTTAAAAATCCAAACAATGTGAAAATAAATCAGAATATTAAAATATTACATAGCCAATTTGCAATGATAATAAATCAAGAAGTTGAGTGGAATATTAAAAGACTGAGACAGAAAAACTTTGAATATGCTAATAAATCTGGAAAATGGTTGGCATGGCAAATTAAAAAAAGGAAGGAACAGAGTATAATTAATAAGATCACAGTGGAAGGAAAAGAAATCGACAATCCGAAAGAAATTAGGAAAGAATTTGTGAAATTTTATAGACAATTATATAAAACAGCTGGGGAAAATGATGGAAAAAAGATAGAGGATTTCTTGAGACAGAAAGGGGTGCAACAAATTCTGACAGAAAAGAAAGACCGACTGAATGACCTAATTGAAATAGAGGAAATTAAGGCTGCTATAAAAGAATTGAAAAGTGGAAAGACAGCGGGACCGGATGGATTTACAGCAAAATATTACAAAGAAATGATACACACCCTACTTGTACCATTGAAAGAAGAGGTGAATAATATATTAAAAAAGGAGAAGTACCAGAAACATGGAAAGATACATATATTACATTAATACCAAAACAAGATTCAGATTTAATGCAAGTAAAGAATTACAGACCGATTTTGCTGTTAAATGATTATAAGTTATTTGCAAGTATATTGGCAAATAGATTGAAAAAGATATTGAATGAGATAATTCATAAGGACCAAGCAGGTTTGTCCAAAAACCTGCTCCGACCATAATGCTGTGAAGATGGAGATGAAACTAATACCAACTGGCTCTTTCAGATGGAGGATGAATGACACCTTATTTAGAGATGAAGATGTGATTAAGAAGGCCCAAAAAACTCTGAGAGACTATTTTGAGATAAACATGAATACTAATGTTGAAAAAAGAGTAATCTGGGACGCAAGCAAAGCGGTTATGAGAGGGTTCTTGATACAACAGAATGCAATAAAGAAGAGAAGCCAAAATGAGAAGAAAGACAAATTTTTGGAGAAAATAAAAGAAAGTGAGAAGAAATTTAGAGCAAAACCAAAGTCGCAAGAGATCTTGAGAGAAATAAAGTTATATCAAGTACAATATATGAAAATGATGAATCAGGAAATAGAATGGAAAATTAAACAAATGAGACAAAAGACATTTGAATCAGCTAACAAATGTGGGAAATTGTTGGCCTGGCAAATGGAAAAAAAAGACAAAAATTAAATACTATTATAAATTTAGAAATGGAAGGAAAGAACATACAGAACCCAGCCGAGATTAAAAACTGTTTCCAGAGGTACTTTAAATAATTATATACACAAGGGCCACAGAAAGAAATTGATATAGATCGATTTTTGAAGATAAATGGATTACAAAACATTTCCCAAGAAAGTAAATTAATGTTGAACCATAAAATATCTGAACAGGAAGTAGAAGGTGCCATTCAGAATATGCAATTAGGTAAATCTTCAGGACCAGATGGACTGACTTCTAGATATTACAGATCTTTAAAAGAATGGTTAGTACAACCTTTAAAGGAAGTCTGTAATGAAATATTGGAAGGGAAAAGGGCACCAGAGTCGTGGAAAGAAGCGTATATTACACTTATACCGAAAACAGAAACCGAAAAGACTCAGCTTAAGAACTACCGCCCCATATCATTACTTAATGTGGATTACAAAATCTTTGCAGATATTTTGGCCAAAAGATTAAAAAAAGTGTTGATGGAAGAGATTCATAAAGACCAAGCAGGGTTTCTTCCGGGTAGACACTTGTCTGACAATTTGAGGAATATAATTAACATTCTGGAAAAACTAGAAGTGAATATTAACACTAAGGCAGTTTTGATATTTGTGGACGCGGAGAAAGCTTTTGACAACATCTCTTGGAGTTTTATGAAGAAGAATCTACAGGGGATGGGGGTGGGTGAAGGATTTGGAAATGGTATAAGTGCAATTTACTCTGAACAAAAGGCCAAGTTAATTGTTAACAATGAGGTGACGGAGGAATTTAAGATAGAAAAAGGGACACAACAAGGTTGCCCAATTTCCCCATTGCTTTTTATATCAGTCCTGGAGGTTTTGTTGAATATGATTAGAAGGGACCAGTTGGTTAAAGGTATACAACTTGGAGCTAAACAGTATAAATTGAGAGCATTTGCAGATGATTTAGTATTGACATTACAAGAGCCAGAATCTAGTACTAAAAGAGTTTTGGAACTGATTCAAGAATTCGGTCAGGTTGCAGGATTTAAACTGAATAAGTTAAAAACAAAGGTTTTAGAGAAAAATTTAACAGTGATGGAAAGAGAGAGGTTTCAGAATGAGACAGATTTAACAGTGGTTAAGAAAGTGAAATACCTGGGGATTAACATGACAGCTAAAAATGGGAACTTATTTAAAGACAATTATGAAAAATGCTGGACGGAAGTGAAAAAAGATTTAGAAATTTGGTGAAATTTGAAGCTTTCACTGCTAGGTCGTATTGCTGCGATAAAGATGAATGTATTGCCAAGAATGTTATTTTTGTTTCAAACATTGCAAATTCTGGATAAAATGGATTGTTTCAAGAAGTGGCAGAGAGACATTTCTAGATTTGTCTGGCAGGGCAAGAAGCCCAGAATAAAATTTAAAATATTAACAGATGCAAAGGAAAGAGGTGGATTTGCCCTGCCAGACCTTAAACTTTATTATGAATCAGCAGCTTTCTGCTGGTTGAAAGAATGGCTACTTCTTGAAAACACAGATGTCTTGGATTTGGAAGGTTTTAATAATGTATTTGGATGGCATGCATATTTATGGTATGATAAGGTCAAAGCACATAAAGCATTAAAAAACCATATTGTCAGGAAAGCATTGTTTAATGTCTGGATAAGATATAAGGACTTGCTTGAAAATAAAACCCCAAGGTGGTTGTCACCGATGGAAGCGAAGGCTCAGAAAAAGCTCAATATGGAGGCCAAATGGCCGAAATATTGGGAAATTTTGGAACAAGTGGGAGACAAACTAAAATTGCAGAGTTATGAAAAACTAAAAAACAAAGTGCGAGATTGGCTTCATTATTATCAAATAATGGAGGCATATAATTTGGACAAAAAAATTGGATTCCAGGTGGAAAAATCAAAATTGGAAACAAAATTGTTAGATTCCAAATCTAAGACTTTGTCAAGGACTTGCTGTTGAAATGGAATACTCAGGATGAAACAGTGAAATCTGCTATGATTAAATGGGCACAGGATGTTGGACATAACATTATGATGGCTGACTGGGAACAGTTATGGACCACAGGTATGAAGTTTACAGCATGTAATGCTTTAAGAGAGAATATTATGAAAATGATATACAGGTGGTACATGACACCAGTCAAGCTTGCAAAAATCTATCATTTGCCTGATAATAAGTGTTGGAAGTGTAAAGAAACGGAAGGTACATTCTTTCACCTTTGGTGGACGTGCCCAAGGATTAAGGCTTTCTGGGAGATGATATATAATGAAATGAAAAAGGTATTTAAATATACCTTCCTGAAGAAACCAGAGGCCTTTCTTTTTTTAAAAAAAATAAATGTTTATTAAGGTTTTACAAAACAAAAGATTCATCATTTCAAAATGTATCATTTCCATACATAAAGTTCATATAAAAAACAAATACAACAGAAAAACAAAAATATATAGCAGAAGAAGAAAAAAAGAAAAATAGGAAAAAAGAAAAAAGAAAAACCCACTTTCTTAAATTTATAAAGTTCCATACCCCTCTGTCTTGACCTCCTCACATCCCCCTTTTTTGTGTTCCTCTTTATTCCAATCAAATTCAGCAAGTTCAAAACCTTATTTAAACCATACTTAATTTTATATTCTTCTAGTTATTATGTCCCGATTTTTCATTATTTTAGTCCATACCTCATCTTATATACTATGACATAATAATGTTCTGTTCATAACCCCCTATCCTTTTTAACATTCTTCTTTTTATTCACATTTAACCAAGTCACACAAACCCTGTTACCTTCACTTCCCACATCATATTAACACTCAAAGATTTTACAGTATTTTTGTAAATAGTCCTTAAACTTTTTCCAATCCTGTTCAATCAAATCTTCTCCCTGATCGCGGATTCTGCCAGTCATTTCAGCCATCTCCATGTAGTCGATCACTTGCGTCTGCCATTCCTCCACGGTGGGTAGATCTTGTGTCTTCCAGTACTTGGCAAGAAGTATTCTTGCTGCTGTTGTTGCATACATAAAAAATGTTCTATCTTTCTTTGGCACCCATTGGCCAACTATGCCCAAAAGAAAGGCCTCTGGTTTCTTAGGAAAGGTAAGTTTAAATACCTTCTTGAGTTCATTATATATCATTTCCCAGTAAGCCTTGACCCTTGGGCATGTCCACCAAAGGTGAAAGAATGTTCCCTCAGCTTCTTTACATTTCCAACACTTGTTGTCAGGCAGGTGATACATTTTTGCAAGCTTAACTGGGGTCATGTACCACCTGTAAATCATTTTCATAATATTCTCCTTTAAGGCAATACATGCCGTAAACTTCATACCGGTGGTCCACAACTGCTCCCAGTCAGCAAACATAATGTTATGACCTATATCCTGCACCCATTTAATCATTGCTGATTTAACCGTTTCATCCTGCGTATTCCATTTCAACAGCAAGTTATACATCTTTGACAAAATCTTAGTTTTTGGTTCTAACAGTTCTGTTTCCAATTTTGATTTCTCCACCTGGAAGCCAATTTTTTTGTCCAGATTGTAGGCCTCTCTTATTTGATAATAATGAAGCCAATCTCGCACTTTGTCTTTTAATTTCCCAAAACTCTGCAGTTTCAATCTGTCACCTTCTTGTTCCAAAATTTCCCAATATTCTGGCCATTTGGCCTCCATATTGAGCTTTTTCTGAGACTTAGCTTCCATAGGTGACAACCACCTTGGGGTTTTGCTTTCCAGCAAATCTTTATATCTTGTCCAGACATTGAACAGAGATTTCCTGACAATATGGTTTTTAAATGCCTTATGAGCTTTAACCTTGTCGTACCACAGATATGCATGCCACCCAAAAACATTATTGAAACCTTCTAAATCCAAAATGTCCGTGTTCTCAAGAAGCAGCCAGTCTTTTAACCAGCAGAATGCTGCTGATTCATAGTACAATTTAAGGTCTGGCAGGGCAAATCCACCTCTTTCTTTTACATCAGTTAAAATTTTAAACTTTATTCTGGGTTTCTTGCCCTGCCAGACAAATCTAGAAATATCTCTCTGCCACTTCTTGAAACAATCCATCTTGTCCAAAATTTGCAAAGATTGAAACAGAAATAACATTTTTGGCAAAACATTCATCTTTATAGCTGCGATTCGACCCAACAAGGAAAGCTTCAAATTAGACCAAATTTCTAAGTCTTTTTTAACTTCTGACCAACATTTCTCATAGTTCTCTTTAAATAAGTTCAAATTTTTCGCAGTCATATTAATCCCTAGGTATTTCACTTTCTTAACCACAGTTAAACCTGTTTCATTCTGAAACCTGTCCTTTTCCATTGGAGTTAAATTCTTCTCTAATACTTTAGTTTTTGACTTATTTAATCTAAATCCTGCCACATGACCAAATTCTTTAATCAATTCCAAAGCTCTTTTCATACTAGATTCCGGCTCCTGTAGAGTTAAAACCAAATCATCTGCAAAAGCTTTCAATTTATATTGTTTGGCTCCGACCTGTATTCCTTTAATAGACCGGTCCCCTCTAATCATGTTCAGCAGCACCTCCAGGACCGAGATAAATAATAATGGAGAGATAGGGCAACCCTGACGTGTTCCTTTTTCTATCATAAAATCTTCAGTCACCACATTGTTTACAATCAATTTTGCTTTTTGTTCTGAATAAATTGCTCCTATACCATTTTCGAACCCCTGTCCCGCTCCCATCCCTTTCAAATTTTTCTTCATAAAACTCCTTTGGTGGACGTGCCCAAGGATTAAGGCTTTCTGGGAGATGATATATAATGAAATGAAAAAGATATTTAAATATACCTTCCTGAAGAAACCAGAGGCCTTTCTCCTGGGCATGGTCGGCCAATTGGTGACAAAGAAGGACAGAACTTTCTTTTTGTACGCCACAACAGCAGCAAGAATACTTATTGCAAAGTATTGGAAGACACAAGATCTACCCACCCGGAAAGAATGGCAGATGAAGGTGATGGACTATATGGAACTGGCGGAAATGACTGGCAGAATCCGAGACCAGGGAGAAGAGTCGGTGGAAGAAGATTGGAAGTTTAAAGTCTACTTACAGAAATACTGTAAAATTAATGAATGTTAGAATGATGTTGGATAAGAAGTTAAGTGGTTTTTAGCTATAATGCTATAAAGGAATATGAAAAAATGGATTATTAACAGGTAAAAACTTAATGTTATAATATTTTAAGATTAAAGACTAGGACAAACAAAGAGGGAAAGGATTTGCTGAACTAACAAATTGAACTGGAATACAAAAAAGGGAGGTGTGAGGAGGTCCGGGAAACAAGCAAATGAAAGATAAGTAATGGAAAGATGGAATTGTTTTTAACTATTTTTATTTTGTATTTTTCTTTTTTCATTTTGTAATATTTTGAAAATCTTAATAAATATCTTTTTTAAAAAAAAACACATAAGGACCAAGCAGGTTTTTTACCTGGCAGACAGATTGTCAGCTTTGTTCTGGAGCTGACAGAGGCTGGGAATCTAAGCAAGCCGACTGGAATGTGAGGGGGAGGAGGGGCAGCCGAGTGGCAGAGCTTCAGAGAGCAGAGAGCAAGCAAAAGATAAAAAAGCTCTAAACACCAATCTTAGCTCAGAGACAGAAGGGGAGAGACCGGGAATAGCTAGCCCAAAGACTCGAAGGCGGGAAAAGGTCAGTGAGAGGAGGGAAAAAGAACGGAAGCGGAAGGGTTTTTTCCACTGTTGGAAGAATAGGAAGGGGCGGAGTTTAGACTTGGAACTGCGAACTTGGAGTCAGACACGGAGTGAAGGAGCTCCGGAGTGATTTATGTGTTTGAGCAATAAACCTGAGATAATTACTGCCGGTGTCTCACTTCTGTGGGAGAGCCAAGCCATTACACAGATGAAAGACAACATAAGAAATATAGTTAATATAATTGAATATCTGACTGCCAGAAATGAAAAGCAAGCGAAGTTAATCTTTGTCGATGCAGAAAAGGCCTTTGATAATCTATCTTGGGAATTTATTTAAAAGAATTTGGAATTAATGGATACTGGACAATTCTTCTTAAAAGGAATAAAAGCTATATATTCAGAACAAAGGGCAAAATTGATTGTGAATAATATAGTAACAGAAAGTATTGAAATTACTAAAGGTACAAGACAACGGTGTCCATTATCACCACTATTATTCATATCGGTACTGGAAGTATTTCTAAGGACAATAAGAAGAAATGAAATAATAAAGGGAATTTCAGTCGGTCGGAATGAGTATAAAGTGAAGGCCTTTGCCGATGAATTGGTACTAACAATAGAAAATCCAGTTACAAGTTCTAAAGAAGTATTAGAGGAGATAGAACAGTTTGGGCAAGTGGCAGGTTTTAAACTGAACAAAAAGAAAACTGAAATGATAGTTAAAAATATGAAACAGGACCTGGTGGAAGTGTTGCAGCAACAAATTAGTATAGAAGCAGTAAAAAAAGTTAAATATTTAGGAATTTGGTTAACTTCCAAAAATATTGATCTCTTTCAAATTAAAAGAGACTTGGAAATATGGGGAAGGATGAAATTGTCGTTTTGGGGAAGGATTTCTGCAATTAAAATGAATGTGATACCAAAGATGTTATTTTTATTTCAGTCAATTCCAATAATCAAAGGGGCAACAATTTTCAAAGAATGGCAAAAAACAATTTCAAGATATATCTGGCAGGGAAAGAAGCCAATAATACAGTATAAGTTGTTAACAGAAGTTAAAGAAAGAGGAGGCTTCGCCCTGCCAGATTTGAAATTGTATTATGAAGCATCTTGTCTCTGTTGCTTAAAGGAATGGATGGTATTAGAAAATACAGGATATGGAAACCACATATTTCAAAGATCTCTAATAGAAATATGGGATAGATATAAAAATCTATTAGAACAATAAGTACCTCATTGGTTATCCCCATTAGAAGCAATGAGTGTGAAAAAGATCAATATGCGTGGAAATTGGATAACTTATGGGAGATTAATACAAAAAGAAGGAAGTAAATGGAAGATGAAACCATATGAGGAAGTTAAAGAATATGTAAATGATTGGCTACACTATCATCAGGTTAGATAGATAGATAATACTTTATTCGGCTATAAGCCCACAAGGTAAAACCAATCAATAAATAAAAAAGCATTTTACATTCTAAAATATCAACTAAAATATTTCAACGCATAATCTCCTTCACGTTACATACAATCTCTAGACGTACCATATTGTGGCCTTGAATATAAAGATGGTGGATAGAGTTTACTAGATTTTTAATAGTCATGCAGCATTCCATGAAGTCTTTTATATGAAAGAACTGAATTCAGGAATCTGGCAACCTGTAATGTTCTATAAGAGTCAATGTCCTGGAGTAGATAGGCTAGATGTAATTCAGGTGGTTTAGCAACAGTTTCCAAAATGATTGAACTCAGAATCCTTGATCGGGGAACAATATATAAAGGACAATTAAACAAGATATGATAAAGGGATTCTATTGATTTGTTGTCACATGCGCATAAAACAGAGGTTTTACCGTTAGAAAATCTATTGCTCAGCACATTTGAGGGGAACACATTAAATCTGGCTCTAACAAAAGCGAATCTATGCGACGCAACCGATAAGGTAGACAGATATCGAGGTATCTGGGACATAAATGTAATGCCCTGATTTATCGGGGAACATGTACCTCCACCTGTAGTAAGATTTTGTTGCAAATCAACCTCCTCCAATCTTTGTTTGATGACCTTTTTTGCTGTAATTAGATCTAAATTTAGTATATCGGAAGGAGAGATTCCATAAGACAACAGTTTGGAATGGATTTTTGTTGCCCATGGACTGGTAAATTCATCTCTCCAAAGGCACTGAATAAGATGGTAATTGGGCAATTTATGCCAAAGGGACAGCCAGTAATTAAAGGCATGTCTCCACATCAGGATCTCTAAGGAGGGGGTCTTAAGTTCTAAGCGAATAGCCGAGTTGCTTACACAGGAGGGTAGTTTCAAAAGGCGTCTGAGAAAAATATTTTGCAATGTCACCAGAGGCATGAGGTTTACAAAAGCGCCCCATAAAGGGACCGCATAGGCCATAGTTGCAACCACTTTTGCACTATAAACTTTTAAGGCAGATGGAACATGCATAGCCCCCTCTGTAAAGAAAAAGTGCAATAGAGCGTAGATAAGGGCTTTGCCCTTATTTTGTAAGTATGTGATATGCGCTTTCCATCCCATATTATGCTGGAAGTAAATTCCTAGATATTGAAATTTGTAGACCTGTTCAATTGGCTTCTCCTCGAGTTCCCACCTATACAATTTACGACTCCTGGAAAAAATTAGGACTTTAGATTTGGAATGGTTAATAGTAAGTAAATTTGTTTGGCAATATAACGCGAAGATCTTAAAGGCCCTCCTCAAACCGATTCTTGAATATGAGAGGATCACCGCATCGTCAGCGTACAATAGTAAGGGGCAGCGATAGTCTGCAAGCCTGGGTGCATGAATGGTGGTTTGGGCCTCAACTAGGGGAGTTCTCATGTCACTAATATAGAGGTTAAAGAGATAGGGGGCAAGGATGCACCCTTGTCGTACCCCCTTATTTATTGGTACAGAGTTTGTGAGATCGCCCTCAGGTGTTAACCTCACCCTAGCGGCCGTCCCTTCATGTAATTTGATCATAAGCCACAACAGCCTTTTATCTATGCCCCACTTTGCCAATTTTTCCCATAGCAGCTCTCTAGAGATACTGTCAAACGCCGCCTTCAGGTCTATAAAAGCGGCACATAGAAGACCATGAGTGGGGGAAGAATACTTCCGCGCCAAATGATATAGAATTATTGCATGGTCAATAGAAGCACGATTTGGTCTAAACCCGGCCTGTTCATGTCCTATCAGATTGGAATCTTAGGCCCATTGGGTTAGTCTGGTTAGCAGGAAGCGAGTATAGATTTTTCCGATGATTGATAATAAACTGATATTACGATAGTTTCCTGGGTCCTCTGGTGGTCCTTTTTTATATATAGGAATTATGATGGACTCCTTCCATGATCTAGGTATCTGGCCCGTGGCATTAATTGCATCAAAGATTTTTGCAAGAATTTTGGCCCACCATGCTGGGTGTTGTTTAATAGCTTCCGCCGGGATCAGATCGGGCCCTGGGGCTTTATCAGTTTTCAGTTTAGCAATTAAATCAACTATTTCCTCCGGGTCAGTATCTGGCCATATGGGCAAGTGACATGAAAGAGTATCAGAATGAATGTTAGAGATAACTGTCTGGGAGAAATATTTTCTTAGAAATTGTTCCCATGTCGGGGCTGGTATAACCGTCAATGGGTATTTCCTCGATCTTTTGTTGATTAAATTCCAAAAACCACGAGAGCTGCGAACTATCATCAGGTTAATGAAATGTTTAAACAGGACTTTAAAGAAAAAAGATTTGATGAAAATAAATCAAAGTTTTAAGTTGAGATATTAAGTAATAAATATAAAATTTTGTCTAAAATGTACAAATTGCTGCTTGAATGGCATTTGAAGGATGAGGAGGTAATCTTGGTTATGATTCATTGGGCTAAAGTTATTGGGTATAATATGCAGCTGAACGATTGGGGAAAATTATGGAAGGAAGGTTTAAAATTTACTGCATGCAATGCTTTAAAAGAAAATGTGATGAAAATGATGTATAGATGGTATATTACACCCGTTAAATTGGCTAAAATGTATAAAGTAAGCAATAAATGTTGGAAATGTAAAGAAAAAGAAGGAACATTTTATCATATGTGGTGGTGTGAGGGATGTGTTTGCTGCCAAGGTAGTTAGGAGATAACATTCCAGGCATCGAGCCACTTCTGTCCGGTAGATTTATTACTGTAAAATCCAAGCCCACGCCGGAGCTCCAAACAACACGTCCGTGTTGCTCAGTCAGTTGCCGCTTCTGAATTTTCGTGGCGTTGCTTTCTAGACCAGCATGCCCAGTGAGACAGGGAACGCCTCTTACTTCCTCTCTTCTGAAAATAGCTAGTTCCTGGAACAGACTGGCCACTCCCTATTTCAGTCTCCGATTCAGAGGACTGGCTGGAAAAGGGCTGCTTGGGTTCTCGGTAAGTGTTCCCATGCCCCCCCTTCTCTGTCTGCCTCCCTTTCCCTGACATCCACCCCCTCCTCAAAGGCCCCCTCCCCTCCGGGAGCCTCGACTGTCTCCATTTCTTCTCCATCCGGGGTGGCGGATGGAAAACCTGCAAAACTACCCTCCTCCTCATCCGTTACTTCAAAAACCTCCCTCAAGTCCCCCATTCCTCGTGTTCCCCAATCTTCTTCTTCTTCTTCTTCTTCTTCTTCTTCTTCTTCTTCTTCTTCTTCTTCTTCTTCTTCTTCTTCCTCCTCCTCCTCCTCCTCCTCCTCCTCCGATGGTGGGAACCCCTCAAACTCCTCTTTATCGTCCGTTGTCTCGAACACCTGTTGCAAAGACCTACCCTGGGACTTGGGCTTGTCAGGGAAAAAATTGTGAAACTCCTCCACTAGGTCCCCTTCTGTGATGCAGCTTTCCGGAACCCAGGTGTTCTCTGAGCTTGGGGCCCCTTCCCACGCCACCAGGTACTGTAACTGCCCCATGCCAGCGAGAATCCAGTATTTCCGTCACCTCGTTGCACTGCTCCCGTTCCTCCATTTCAGGTGGTGGGGGTTCCCCACCCCCACCATCCTGCCTCCTCCTCCCCCCCCCCGTAGGGGGAGAGCAGTGACCGGTGAAACACTGGATGGATTATCATGCTCTCTGGCAACCGCAGCTTAAAGGCCACCGGGTTGATTTGTTGGATTACCTCAAATGGTCCCACCCTCCTGGGCTTGAGCTTCTTGCAACCTCCTTTCCAGGGCAAGCCTTGCGTGGACAACCACACCTTATCCCCAACCCAGACCACTTCCCCCGGCCGCCGATGCTTGTCGGCCTGCCTCTTGTAAACCTCCTTGGCCCTTTCCAAGTTCAACTGCAGCTGCTGGTGGATCGCCTCCATTTCCTCCGCAAAGCATTCCGCTGCAGGCACACTCCATGACTCCTCCCCCCTCCCCGGGAATGCCCTTGGGTGACAACCGTGGTTAGCAAAAAACAGAGTCATTCCAGTGGAAACATTCTCCGCGTTGTTGTAGGCAAACTCAGCCAGAGCAAGTTTGTCCACCCACTCGCTGGGTCTCTGACTAACATAACACCGCAAATACTGTTATGGGCGCCGTCAGTTTCGCGAAACCTTTGATGAATTTCCTATAGAAATTGCTGAAACCCAGGAAACGCTGAACATCCTTCCTGGTCTTAGGGCTCTCCCATTCCACCACCGCCTTCACCTTCGCCGGATCCATGGCCAGACCCTTGTCTGACAGCCGGTAACCCAGGAACTCGACCTCTTTCGCGTGGAACTGACACTTCTCCAGCTTCACCCACAATTGATGCTCCTTAAGTTTGCTCAGGACGTCCCGTACATCCTTGACGTGCTGTTTCTCGTTGTCCGAGTACACCAGTACATCGTCCAGGAAACAAACACAGTTCCGGTACAGCAAAGGCCCTAGCACGTGGTGCATGAAGGCTTGGAAACAGGGACTGCCGCACTGTAATCCGAAAGGCATATCGAGATACTCAAATGCCCCCAGCGGGGTGAACATGGTGGTTTTCCACTCATCGCCCTCTCGCACTCTGATGAGATTGTATGCCCCCCGGAGGTCCAACTTGGTGAAAATCTTCCCCTTTCGCACCCTGGCTAGAACATCGTCAATCCTGGGCATTGGGAAGGCCACCGGTTCCGTCAGGCTGTTCAGGATTCTGAAATCCAGGACCAAGCGGCGTTCGTTAGTCGATTTCTTGTCCACGAAGAACACAGGGCTCCCACCAGCCGCCTTGGATTCTCTGATGAATCCCCTCCTCAGATTTTTCTCAATAAAGTCCTTTAGGTTCTCGATTTCCCCTTCCGACATGGCGTAGGTCTGTCCCACAGGCAGCGTGGCCCCAGGCTTCAGGTTGATCTGACAGTCATATGGCCGATGAGGTGGCAACGCGTCAGCCTCCTTTTCACTGAACACCTCCTGCAGGTCCTTGTAGCACGAAGGTATCTCGGGAGTTCCTGCTCCGCATGCTGCTGCCATCCTGGCCTCCGTCAGCCGGTGTTGCTCTAGGCCCAGGCAGTTCTCCATGCAGTGCGTCGAACCAAAAGTGAGGGACCGTTGGTGCCATGAAACCACCGGGTCCTGCAGAGCCAACCAACTCATGGCCAATATGATCGGCGGACCCGCCAAGGTGGCCACGTGGAAGGCGATGACCTTGGAGTGGGTGGACACCCGCATCCTCATGGGAGGCGTTCGATGTGTGACTTCACCCCCCAACAGTTCTCTCCCATCAATGGTAGTAACTTGAAACGGAAAATCCAAAGGCCTCAGGTTAAGTTGGTGCCGGGCCGCAAACTTCTTGCTAAAAAAGGAGGCAGAAGCACCTGAGTCCACTAAAGTGAATTCCTCCACTGTCTGGCCATTGGGAAGCTCCAGAATCACTTTCAACATTATGCTTGCTTTGGGGTGTCCAAGCCGGGGACTTTCGCTGTCGCTTGTGCCTGGCTGTCGCCCTGGTTCATCACCAGCCAGGCCTCCTCGTTTCCCGACATCTTAGGAGCCTCTGCCTCAGTCTGTTGAGCAGCCCCAACCATTCCCTGCCAGGTACGAAGCTCAGGACACACTCTGGCAAAGTGCCCTGCTTTCTGACAGACAAAACATTTCTTGGCCACTTGCCAGTCTTTTTTCTCCTTCCCGCCCGGCCGTTGCATTTTCAAACTTTCCCGCGCGCGGGCAGTGTCTATCTCCATCGGCTCTGGCATTTGCTGACCTTCTGAGGCAGCTGCCGGCATTTCAGGAATGCGGTTACCATGGTAACTCCTTTCCTTCCCTTGTCTCCTGTCCCACTGTCTGGCTTCTTGTCTCAACCCCACCGCAAGCGCAGCCTTCGTCAACCCATCCATGTCCTTAGGGCGTGGACCCCATGCCAGTTCGTCTTTAATTTCTGAGTTCAAGCCCCCCCTTAAATAGAGCTTGTACTGGCTGTGACTCCAATGTATAAGCATGGTGAACTCGGACCAATAATCGCGCACCGTGGATTTCCCCTGCTTCAAAGCTAACAATTCATCCTGTGTTTTGTCAATTAAACTTTCATCTGAGTAGATAAAGTCCATAGCCTGCCTGAATTTGGGCAGATTCTTGAGCGCTTCATTCCCCGATGCAATTAACGGCCTCACCCAGCTCTTGGCAGAGCCCAATAGGTGACTAATTACGTGGGAAACTTTCTGTGTGTCATCCTCAAACTGAGCGCTGTGCAGTTCCAAAAAATAACCCATTTCAGTTTTAAAATCCAGATAAGTCCCAGGGTCTCCACAGAATTTTTCAACCCACGCAGACCTGCCCCCTGCCCCTGGCCCACCTGCGGTCTTTTGCTGTGCTGCTCTGGATTCCATAAGCCGAGCCTGCAAGTCCGAAGCACGAGCCTGAAGAGCCACATTTTGCTTTCTCAAGTCTGCCAATTCCTTTTCCATAGTGGGGCCGTCTGCTTTCTGTCACTAGCTTCCTGTAGCAGTAAACTGAGAAGCGGCAAGCTGTGAGGGATGTGTTTGCTGCCAAGCTAGTTAGGAGATAACATTCCAGGCATCGAGCCACTTCTGTCCGGTAGATTTATTACTGCAAAATCCAAGCCCACGCCGGAGCTCCAAACAACACGTCCGTGTTGCTCAGTCAGTTGCCGCTTCTGAATTTTCGTGACGTTGCTTTCTAGACCAGCATGCCCAGCAAGACAGGGAACGCCTCTTACTTCCTCTCTTCTGAAAATAGCTAGTTCCTGGAACAGACTGGCCACTCCCTATTTCAGTCTCCGATTCAGAGGACTGGCTGAAAAAGGGCTGCTTGGGCTCTCGGTAAGTGTTCCTATGCCCCCCCTTCTCTGTCTGCCTCCCTTTCCCTGACAGGTGGGAATGTAAAAAGGTGAAAAACTTCTGGGAAATGATATATAATGAGATGAAAAAAATGTTGAAATATACATTTATTAAGAAACCATAAGCATTTTTACTGGGCATTGTAAGAGATGATATAAACAGAAAGGACTGTAAGCTGTTTTTATCTGCAATGACGGCAGCAAGAATATTATTGGCACAAAAATGGAAGGAAGAAGAATTACCAATGAAAGAAGATTGGAGGATGAAATTGATGGACTATGCAGAACTAGACAAACTAACAGGAAGAATTCGAAACCGGCGGGACCAGAGATTCACAGAAGATTGGTGTAAATTTACGGACTATTTGAAAAGTAATTGTGATGACCAGATTACATTTGTAGGTTTGCAAGAAGTTTTGTGAGGTGAATAATTTAAATTATTGCATAATTGGATAAAAAGGAAGATGTTAGTTAAGATAAGGCAATATGAATTTAAGAAATGCAGAAGAAAGGATAAAAATGGGGGATCATCAGAGGGGCTGATGGAAGTCCAAAAAGATTGTATAAGATGTGAAATTTTGTGGAATGTATAACAATTAATATGTTCAAAAATTAATAAAAATTATTATAAAAAAAGAAAGTCAATGAGAAAGATACAGCAAAAAGGATACAATTCGATACAGCGAAAAGCGATCCATTCCCCAAGGCACAGTTGACCTTCTTGTAGGGTGTTAAGGCAGAATACGATATATTTGATATTGGTAGGGTCCTTCTCCTTCATTCCCCTCTCTGACCCTGCCTCTCTTACGACACAGTGACCATCCCAGAGTGTGGGCACAACTTCTGCCGGTCCGGCCTGATCCAGTGCAGCGGGGCAAAAAGGAGGCTGGCTTCCTGTCCTCAAGGCCGAGTTGGAGTCCAGAGAAGGAGCCTCGTCCGCAATCGGCAATTGGCTACCTTTGTCAAAGTAGCCAAGACTCTCAGTCTTCAAGAGGGGAAGGAGGAAGGAGGAAAAGGAGGAGTCTGTGAGAAGCACCAGGAGCCCCTGAAACTCTTTTGCAAGGAGGATGAAGCCCCCATCTGTGTGGTTTGTGACAGATCCAAGAAGCACAAACACCACGAGGGGGAGAAATAGCTGTGTATTCTTCTTGGGAGGTTATCTTTTTAATTCTCAGATCCAAAGTAGGCATGGCACTACAAATGTAAATTGCACGTACACAACTAAGGACATGTCTCCTTTGGCTAGCAGGATGCCTCCTCAATACCCTGCAAAGCAGATAGCAGCAAGGGATCAGCAGCAAGGGGGTGGGGACTGGTGGCCAGTGTTATAAGGAAAAAACTGCTCCTTTTCCCTTATGGGGTACCCAAGAGCCCATATAGAGTCCTTTTGTAGCTTCTCTATCGGTAGGAGAAAATAACAGAGGCCAACCAGAGAATATTGAGAAGCAAAGCAGCTAGTAAGCCAGGTCTTTATTAACTGTTGCAACAGGGTGCTCACCCCCCCCCCCCACGCAGGAGGGAGGAGGAGACCCCGAACCATGCGCGCAAGTCCTTATATAGACATTTGAAATTGCCCACCCTGGAACCCAAGACCACCCCTCCATACATCATACATACATCAGAGAAGGGGCGGTCTACAACAGAATCCTGTCTGGCAGGAAACCTGTTGATGGGTTTACCTGGCTGTTCATGGGTTTACCTGGATATTCTTTTGTGATGATAACTACTTACGGTATTTATGTATGTGTTTATATCTTAGACCTTCTAATTCTCCTAACAACAGGAATTGACCAGATGGTGCAGGATGCCCCCCCACCCAAGTATCTGTTGGAAGCAGATTTAGGAGTGGGGGGTGGAAGCACCTACTGGTGGGGAGCACACTTCTTCTGGCGATGCTTCCTCCTCCTCCTCCTCTTCCCACTTCTCCCTGGAGCCTCAAGATTAGAAATCAGGCTGGAAGTCTCTTCAGAGAAGACAAAGGAGCAAGCATGGCTGCCTTTCCTCTTCTCCAGACCAGTTAGTTGGACTAGAAACCTTTCCCATCCCAGTTCTGCAGTGGTTTTCAAGCAGTGTGCTGTGGCAGCTGGGGTGGCTTGAATGATGGTCAGGGGTGCCGCGGGAGACACTGGCCTCTGTCCCTCTTTCCTTCCCTCCCTCCTCGGATGCCATCTCTGCCTCCCCAAGGCTTGCCCAGCTGTTCTCCCCCAGAGAATGGTGCCTCTGGGGTTGGCCGGGGGTGTGGGCTGCCAGGAGCTGAGGCAGCCTCAGAGTAAGCAAGCAAACTGGCGAGGGGCCCTTGCTGTTGGGAATGGACAGGCAAGTCCCAAGCCCCTGGGGGGCAGCGGGGGCAGCTCAGAGACCAAGAGGAGGACTCCTAAGGAGAGGGGAGAGGAGAGGAGGCTGAGAGAGCACTCAGGGAGAGGGAGAGGAGAGGGAGGCTGTTCGAGAAAGGGGGAGGGGAGGCAAGCAAGGGGGGACCTAACTGGTCTCCTGAGCCCCACAGGGGTGCCGCAGAAAGAAGGGAGTTGGTCCAGGGAGCCGTGGACCCAAAAAGGTTGAAAACCTCTGTACTTTTCTTTCCTCCAGTCAATTACTTTGCTATTATAGCCAATTCCAAGTTTTATTACGGCAAAAGCCAGTGACACTAAACACCACAAGATCAAACAAAAAGAAATCAACAAGCAAGGCCACTGGACCCAAGAAGCCAGTAGAATATTCATCTCCTCTCTTTGTGTCTCAATCAAAGCTGAGTTTTCCCTTTTCTTGTCAGGGAGAGATCTGTCGCCGCCTGGAGATTCGGAGGAAAGAGAGAGGGGAAATTCTGGCCTATCAAGCAGACCTGGACAAGGAAAGCAAAGACCTCCTTGTAAGTGTCACTATTGTTACTAGTGAGGGAAAAAGCACTTCAAGAAGCAAGTCGGGACTGAGGAGGGATGGGGAAATCTGCCCATTTCAACTTCTCCCCATTTCTCCTTTTTCCATATCAGTTTGTTATTTATTTATTCTGAAAATGAATCAAATGCTAGGGTGGCTACCTTCTCGTATCAATATTTTGATACGTGCTTTACCCTCATAAATGCATTTTTTGTGAACATTACCTGGCTGGGTCAACCTTGAAAAAGTCAGAGGTGTGAATTTCAAAAGATTGCTGTTTTGGTCTCCATATTTTTCCAGCTAAATGGAGTTTATTTCCCATTGTTGTTTATTGTGTGAAAAGCAGTCAAGGAGAAGCCTGAGGACTTGTGAGCTGAGAGGGTGGAAGCAGTTCAATTCAAATCATAATTTTCTTGCTGATGTTTTGAAGGCTGACCGTCTTCCTCACTCCGACCTCCTCAGAAACGGAGAGGCTGATGACTGTGGAGAAGTTGAGACAACTGCGCCAGTTCCTGGAAGAAGAAGAAGAAAAGCGTCTGCTGAATCATGTGGAAGAGGTGGAGAAGGAGATTGCAGGGAGAAGGGATGAGCAGCTGGCCAGACTCTGCAGGAAACTCTCCTCTCTTGAGAGGATCATCCAGGTGATGGAGGAAAAGGGTCAGCAGCCAGCGAGTGAACTGCTGCAGGTAAGACGGCTCCAGGAAAAGGCTGCCTCCCATCCTTTCTGTGCCCCTTTCATGTACGCAAGGAGTGTAGGGGCTCAGTTGACGGAGCCTCGAGTCAGCTTTGTAATGGACAAGAACACCCCAGAGACCTGGGATGCTGAACTCACCCGAATGCCGACTAGAGATTCTTCAGTCTTGATGGAACGGGAGGGGATTTTTTGCTCTTTGCTGATGATTTGCTTCCAAATGCCTTCCCGCTGGGCAATGATGCCTTCCTGCCCTGGGCTGGGCTTCGCCGACTACCCAGCGGCGCTCCAGGTCCAGTAAAAACCCTGGAGCTGACACAGGGAGAAGGAGGAAAAGAGAAGGAGAAGGAAGAGAGAGAAAGAGGAAGGAGAAAAAAGGGGGGAGCCCCAACCTTACCGCGCTGCTGCCTCTGCTGCCGCTGAGGAAGAGAGGTGTTGCGTTTGCAAAGTAAAGGAAGGATTGAACTCTGATTAATAAGAATACACACAGAGGCTTGAACCAGCAAGACTCTGGGAAGGGTGCGTATAATCGTGCCTCTCTGTGCTTGTTCGATCTGATCTGCGCAGCCCCCAGCCCAGGCTGTTTTATTCACAAAAGAACTTTTTACAGAGTGTTCGTAAGAACCAATCAGATTTCCTCTGAGCATTTCCACAAACCCACGTGGGGAGAAAGTTAAACTACTAAAACTAATTAAGCACAAATATTTCTGGGGTAAACAAAGAACAGAACTACAAAGAAGAGCATCTGGCAACCCAGGAGGTAATAAACAAGCAATACACACGATAAGGAGGATGGCCAGGAGGACAACAATCACTATCACCTTCATGTGAGATCTGTTTCCTGGCTCCAAGATTAACATTTTAAGATTAAAGAAACTTGCCCACTATCTTTGAGGACCCAGGACGCCTGCCTGTCTAAGCAACTGGGCTGTGTACGTGACATGTGAGGAAGAGAGGAATGGAACAGGGATGCAGAGGTGTAGATTGATCAAGAATCATATCAAAATAGCTTAAACCCAGTCAACGCAATGCTTTCATTGCTGACACAGATGGCTTACTCTATATCTGTTATAATTCCTCATAGCAATCCCACCTGATCACTACATCTCTGGATATTTGCACTCCTACAGAGAGGTAGGAGAGCAAGGACACGTGGCCAAGCCTAGGCCCGACCCAAGTCTACTCCACAGGAGAAAGTGCTCCAAGAGATCAGAGGAGACCCAGAAGAGAAGATATTACTTCTTAATTTTTTTTAAAAAAATGATTTTTTAAAAATAAACTTTTTTTCTCTTTTCCAAAAAAAAAAAAAAGTGTCCCCGGATTCTTTGGAAAAAAAACTGGTAACCTTACCTTAAATCCTAACCTTCTAATTCCAAGTGTCTTCTTTCTCAATATCACCCATTTTGTTAACCAACAAGCTGTAAAATACAAGTTTAAAACACAAGCTTTCCTTTGCATCTCGCAGAACTTTAAATGTAATTCGTGGTTTTTTTCACCTGTCCTACAAACTTCCGCCAGACCAGCCGCTTCTCCTTCTGCAAGCAGCGCCACCTGAATTCGCACCTGGGATGAGCCGCTTGGCGCACTAAACTGAGCCGTCTGAGAAAGGCTGGGGCGGGTGGCAAGTGGGAGGGGGAAGTCGTGCGCTTCTGTCCCATGAGAAAAGAGCTGATCCTCCCAGGAGGCAGCCTGCTTGCAGACAAGGGGCAGAGACAGAAGGCAGAGATAGCACCTGGCCTTGGGGTGCCCGCCCTCTGACGCCTCTGCCCGTGCACTTTGCTGCTTGGCTTTTGCCTGAAAGGGTCCTGGGTGTTCGTCATTAAGGTGGCTGCTAATTGTGTTGATGGCGCTGGGCTCTGTCTCTCCAGTTGCGCTTCCTTGGTTCAGAGGTGGAATATAGCAGCTGGGCTGGGCTGCCTCAAAGCCCATCAAGGCCACAGGCTGCCAGCATGACTCATCCCGGCTTTCTCATCTGAGGGGAATGGATGCGTGGTCGTAAACGCTGGCCTTGGCAACTTGGCTGAGCTACCTTGGGCCAGAGGGTTATTCTGAAGATACCCTCAGGAAAACACCCGAGGCCATGGACATGGGGAGGGAGACCAAGCTGGAAGGAGCGGAGAGGGGGCATGAAGAAGATGAACGAGGAGAATGGGGTCTGGAAAGAGGGGTGGGGAGCGATCCCACCCCCAGCCACTCAAGGATGGGAAGTGCGTCCCAGGGGAAGCGGGATTCAGACGGAGGAGGATGACGGGTTGGGTGGGGGTTGCCAGGAGCAGCACGATGTCCCTCGAACCCCCGGGTTCCACTCTCCAGGCAGGCGCCCAACGTAGCCAGCTGGCAAGGGCTCTTTCTTACTACAGCCTTGGTGTGCAGATCCTGGGTTCAGCCTGTGGAAATGTTCAGGGATGCAGGAGAGGATATATTGTCTGATTATATCCTTTTCCAACTTGTGTTAACAAGTTCACAATTTAGCAGAGTAACATTCACCTTTTTAAACTTGCAGCGGATGCGTTTGCTCAGGCTCGCTAAAGCCTCTATAATAACTGTTCTGGTATTTTCCCCTTATTCCCTCATAAAAGATAAGACACGACACAGTCTTCTATAAAAGTATAAAAAGTTTTACTCACATATCATTCTGTTCACAATAGGATCCCAGAAGGCAGACTTAGCTTAGAAAAGTAACATACACTTGGAAACTATTACATAAGGAGACAGTCCCTTTGTCATCTCTTGGCTGGAAGCCAAGAGAGCATCTTTGGCTAAGCAGATGTTGCTTCTTCGATGCATGTAGTCAAAAAGAGAGAGATGGCTGCCCTGCCCTGTGCTTTTGTCGTTACCTGCAGAGGTGAGGCCACACCCACCTCTAGTCACATGCAGAGCAAGTCTGTCCCAGCCCAGAAGGAAACAGGAAGTTTACCTGCTGGCTGGACAAACATTCCTCCCCATGTGTAAACATGTTCACTCTAGGAATGTTGTACTTGACTGCTCTTGTGTTTCACATCCCACATACCCCTTCTCAGGCAATACAACATGCACAAAACGTAAATAATTTTATTCAACCACCCAGAGTCCCAGCTTGACACGTAGGTTCTGGAAACTCTCTCTGGCAGGGGCTTTGTCAGGATGTCAGCAGTCATCTCTTCGGTGCTGCAGTAAGACAGTTCCACAAGTCCATCCTGGATCATCTTGGGTATATAATGGTACTTCACCCCAATATGTTTTGTTCTCACTTGGAACTTCTCACTCTGCATCAGCTTTAGGCAACTCTGATTGTCCTCTAGCAAGCTGACAGATCCCTTTCTCATCAACCCAAAGTCCTTGATGAGTTGATCGAGTTAGGCAACCTCTCTGCACGCTTCTGTTGCTGCAACGTATTCTGGAAGACAATGCTACACAGCTCTGTTTATAACTACCCCACGCAACAGGTCCACCCCCAAACATAAAAACATGACCACTTGTTGATTTATAGTCAGCATTGTCCCCAGCCCAATCCGCATCAGTATACCCAACCAACTTAGGATTTCTGACAGCTGGTAACTTTAATTTACAATTTATAGTGCCCTTCAAATACCGCACCACCCTTTTTACACCTGCCCAATCATGCTCAGTGGGAGAATTCACCTTTCTGCTAAGAATCCCCACAGCATTTGCTAAGTCAGGTCTACATATGGTAACTAAATACAAAAGTTTACTAATCGCCGACCTGTATTCACTGTTGTCTGGCAACTGCTTTGAATCCTACTGATTCTTCAAGAAGTCAGTAGCCATGGGTGTAGCAACCGGGTGTGCGTCTTGCATCTGCATGCATTCAATCAGTTTGTGCATCTTTTGCCTCTGACTGAGAAGAAATGAGCCATCCTCTTCTCTTTCCACTTGGATCCCGAGGTAGTACTGGACATCTCCTAGCTCCTTGACCTCCACCTCTTTGCTAAGGTGTTTTACTATCTGTTCATAGTCTTTTTCACTTGCTGTGGCAATAATCAGGTCATCAACAAATGCTAGAATATATGAGAATTGTCCATTATTTGATTTACTGTACAAGCACTTGTCAGCATTGCATTGCTTGTATCCAAGTTGCATCAGCATTTTATGCAACTTTTGGTTCCAGGCTCTAGCAGCCTGCTTAAGTCCGTAAAGTCCCCTTTGCAGCTTGCACACTAAATATGCCTCATGTGGTTTTACAAAACCTTTGGGCTGTTTCATATAAATTTCCTCTGAAATCTGTCCGTGAAGAAAAGTAGTAGCAATTTCAATGTGTTTCACCCTCATTTGCTTGGAGGCTGCAATGCTCAAAAGCATTCTTATGCTGCTGTACCTCACGGTTGGTGCAAAAACCTCATCGTAGTCTTCACCAAAATGTTGTGAAAATCCCTGTGCTACAAGCCTAGCTTTGTAGCGTTACACTTCTTCTGACCCCTTCTTAACATTAAAAGCCCATTTACTGCCAATGGCCTTCTTACCGGGAGGCAGCTCAGTGAGTGTCCTGGTCTTGTTTTGATGCAGTGCATCCATCTCCTCCTGCGTGGCCTTCCTCCAGAGACTGGCTTCAGCAGCTGGCATCTCCTGTATCTCTTCCCATGTGGAAGGTGTTAGGATATTTCCGTTCCACCTTAAAAGGGAGCAGGATGTTTGTATAACAGCCTGCGCGTTTCCTGTCTCACAGGATGTTTATGTTGTCTGTTCCTTTCGTTTTCTGCTGTTTTGCCTGAGCAGTCGGAGCAGACGGTCATGTCTTCTCATGTTCTGACCTACGCTGAATAAAACTGTAAATATGCTATTCTGCTCTCATGTTGTGCAACTTTTTGCTGTGTGAATTCTGCTGTTAGAGTGTGCACTAAGCCTGAGGCTTAGTGTCGCTAAATTGCTGGTACTGCGTGACTACGGGAGGTCGATGGATCGTCCGGCACCGAGCTTGGGGGCTCAGATGGACTTTATCTCCCTGGCAGTATCCCAACAACAGGTTTCGGGCCCAGATTCACGGCACTTGCAGGAGAGTAAGACAGCGACAGACTGCTGAGAGGTATGTGCTGGGAAAGTGAAAGCAGAGGCTTTTCTGGATGCCACGGAAAAGGCTTTTGATGTCCGGCAAAACTAATTGGCCTGGGAGCCGAGCCAGAGGCATCGTGATTTATGGGCTGACGAGATAAGCCGTTTTTAAAGGCATAAAGGCTCACGGCTAAAGCAAAAAGCTGGAATGGATGTTTTCCAAGCTTCGGAGGCCACTGAGTGCCCAAAGTTAAATCGGCACAATTATCAGACCTGGGCAAAATGGTGTGAGAGTTTGCTGCGTCAGTTTGGAGTCTGGCATACTGTATCTGAAGCCACTCCAGTTCCTCGGACAGAGAAATGGCAGGGCCAGAATTTGAGGGCCATTGATATTATAGTCTTATCCGTCTCTCTGGAGGAAATAAAGACGCTTGCTGGAAATCTCACGGCACGTGACATGTGGGATGCTTTGAAGAAGGCCCACCTGCCAATCACCCCAGCCCAGGGTTTGGATGCATCGGAGGTCCTGGCTGTTTCCCAGAATGCGAGTGAATGCAGGGATGCTGAGGGCACCGGTTGCAAGCTGCAGGGGGAGAAGACTGCCACGTCATCCCAGGCAGCATTCCAGCCTCCAGGGGGAGCCAAAGAGTCAGCTGCTGAGAGCTCTGTTTCTCGTGAGAACCAAGGTCAGAGCCTATGCAGAGGCCGGAAGGCCAGATGTAAACAAAGGATAAAGCCTGCAGATGGCCAGGAGCGGGGGGGCAAGTTGCAAAAGCCCACGCCAGTGGAAAACAAGGCTATGTTTGCTGGCACAGCTCCACCAAAGGCTAAAGGCACATCTGATGGCCAGGAGCAGGGGGGCAAGTTGCAAAAGCCCACGCCAGTGGAAAACAAGGCTATGTTTGCTGGCACAGCTCCACCAAAGGCTAAAGGCACGTCTGATGGCCAGGAGCAGGGGGGCAAGTTGCAAAAGCCCTCGCCAGTGGAAAACAAGGCTATGTTTGCTGGCACAGCTTCACCAAAGGCTAAAGGCAAGCTGCAAAAGCCCACGCCGGTGGGAAACAAGGCCAAGGCCAGGTTTGTTATTGATTCAGGGTGCACGCGCCATCTCACCAAAGACCGCCATCTGTTTATCTCCTTCACACCTCAAGATGGAGAGGTCCAGCTGGCTGATGGAAGGACTTTGCAAGCTGCAGGAGTTGGGACTGTGAAACTTGCAAGTCTGCATACTACCATCAGAGATGTACTTTTTGTTCCAGGAGCTGCGGACAATTTGATTAGTGTACCACAGCTGACTGGGCGTGGTTTTGAAGTTTCCTTCAAGAGGACTGTCTGTGTCATCAGAAAAGGCAAAGAGGACATGTGGCATGCAAAGTTGATGGATGGTTTGTTCTGTCTAACTTATGATGACAATGCTGTTATATCTAATGCTGATACTTGTTGTGTTGCACAAACTAACAAGGTTCTTCATGCAGGATGCATTCACGATGCACATAGAAGATTTTGTCACCTCTCTTGGCAAGCGCTAGCCAAGATGCCTGAGTTGGTTGAAGGTTTGGACATCAAACCTTGTAAATTTCACATGAAATGTGTATCTTGTGCAGAGAACAAGGTGAAGGTTGCTCCAAAAGGCAAGGAGTCTAGCAGGCAGGCTTCCAAACCCTACCAGCTAGTGCATGCAGACCTGGTTGGGCCTCTAGCGCCCTCTTTGGGAGGAGCAAGGTACTTCATGGTTCTAATTGATTCTTTTTCCAGGTACATTCATGTGTTTATGCTCGAGCAGAAATCGCAAGCATTTCCTAGGTTCAAGGCATTCTGTGCTTGGTTGGAGAATGCTCATGGTAAACGTATCGGCTGTCTGTTTACTGATCGAGGCGGGGAATTCACTTCTCAGCAGTTTGAAGCTTTCCTGACTGAGAAGGGAATCCAGCATGACTTGTCAACGCCTAGATCGCCATGGATGAATGGGCTTGCGGAGAGAGCAAATCAAACGTTGCTGCAAGGAATAAAAACCTTGTTGCATGATGCCAATCTCCCTGAGAAGTTTTGGGGGGAGGCTCTGGCGAATTTTGTTTATTCTTTTAACAGGAGACTGTCATCACCTATTGGCTGCACTCCCTATGAGAAGATGTTTGGGAGGAAACCTAATGTCAAGCACATGAGAATCTTTGGTTCTGACATGTGGGTACACACCCCACAAAGCAACAAGCTTGGGAAGCGTGGGGCACATGGTTTGTTCATGGGGTACGAAAAAGGTGCATACAGGGTATGGATGACTAACTCTAAATCCATAAAGTTCACAAGGAGTGTTGAGTACAATCCTAAGTGGGGGGAAAATGTGGGAATTTTCCAGAGTTACCCAGAGGAGGATGAAGGTGATGTGAAGAAAGCAGGTCATGCTGAGAAAGCTGAGGAAACTGAAGATGATGATGATGATGATGATGATCAGAGTTCGGATTCCAGTTCAGTGGGCGGCGCTGCTGCTGCTGTCAGTGACAGTGATGACACAGCAGACTACAAGAGCGCAAAGGCCTCAGTCAGACCGTCTGATGAGTCTGACAATGAACTGGAAGAACCACTGTTCACCATTGGTCACTTTTCTCCTAAGAAAGAGGAGATGAGTCCAGAAGACTTGCGTCTAGTTCGCAGGTCTGAAAGGGCGACCAAAGGCAGACCTCCAAAGAGATTTGCTGATGAGTTTGCTAAGACGGCAACTGCTGTTCTTAGTAGCTCAGAGAAGGTGTGGGAACCTTCAAGCTTCAAAGAGGTCCAGGAGTTAACCTCTAAAGATGCTGAGCCTTGGCTTAATGCCATGAAGGCTGAAGTTGATTCCTTGAACAGGAACCAAACTTGGGAGCTGGTACCGGTAGTCCCAGGGATGAGACTGGTTGGCAGCAAATGGGTCTTCAAGGCCAAGACAGACCAGAATGGCAAGGTTGTCAGACACAAAGCCAGATTGGTTGCCAGAGGTTTTTCACAGGTACCAGGGCAGGATTACCACGAGACCTACTCGCCCACCGTCAAATATGAGAGCACTCGGCTGATGCACAAGATCGCTGCGGAGGAGAAACTGCATGTTTCCCATCATGACATAAATACAGCTTTTTTGTACGGGATTTTGGGGGAGGAGCTGTACATGCTTCCACCTGACGGGATGCAGATACAGAAGGGAATGGTCTGTAAACTGCGGAAATCCTTGTATGGTCTCAAGCAGAGTGCCAGGTGTTGGAACACAAAACTCACTGAAACGTTGCTCTCTCTAGGTTTTCACCAGGGCAAAGCTGATCCATGTGTGTTTGTCAAGGAGGAGGGGCAAAACAAACTGTATTGTTTATGTTTTGTTGATGATCTTCTGATGTTTTGGAAGAATCAGGCTTTTTACCAAAGCACCCTAGCTCAGCTGAAGGAGCACTTTGACATGAAGGATCTTGGTGAGGTATCCAACTATCTTTCTCTGCAGGTGGAGAGGGACCAAGCAGGTAATTTTCTGGTACACCAAACACAGAAAATTACTGATGTATTAGCCAGGTTGAATTTGGTTGATGCAAACCCAGCAGACACACCGATGGTGACAGGTTACCAGGTAGATAGTACTGCTGAAGCGTTTTCTGACACAACGCTGTACAGATGCATTCTAGGCAAGTTGAATTTCATTGCTAGATGTTCAAGACCTGACATTGCTGTAAGCACTAACCTGCTGAGCAGACATGCTAACAATCCTACTGTTCAGGATTGGAAAGCTCTGAAGCGCATAGCCCGGTATTTGAAAGGGACTATGCACTACAGGCTGAGGTTCACCAGTCAGAAGACTGGAGGTCTTGAAATCTTTGCAGATGCAAGTTTTGGAAGTGACACCATGGATGGTACGAGCACTTCTGGAGTATGCTACATGTACAACCACTGCCTGTTTGACTGGTTGTGCAAAAAGCAGACGACAGTTAGCCTAAGTTCCTGTGAAGCAGAACTCAATGCTCTGTCATTTTCACTCATGGATTGTGAATGGTTGATGCAACTGTTTAAGGACATTGGGGTTTCTGTGAAATGTCCTATACAAGTGTATCAAGACAATAGATCTTGTTTGGCTTTGCTGAACTCGGAGAGTTGCAAGCAAAGGACCAAGTACTTGCAGATTAAGCTACATCGTGCAAGAGAGTGTATTCAGAAAGGACTCATTCAGGTGTCCTACATGCCAGGAAATGAAATTCCTGCTGATCTGTTGTCTAAGGTTGTTAACAGAGAACAACTTAAGGTTTACGTACAAAGGTTGCAATTGGGTTGAACCACAGGTACTACAGGTTACACGGAAAGGGGGAGGATGTTAGGATATTTCCGTTCCACCTTAAAAGGGAGCAGGATGTTTGTATAACAGCCTGCGCGTTTCCTGTCTCACAGGATGTTTATGTTGTCTGTTCCTTTCGTTTTCTGCTGTTTTGCCTGAGCAGTCGGAGCAGACGGTCATGTCTTCTCATGTTCTGACCTACGCTGAATAAAACTGTAAATATGCTATTCTGCTCTCATGTTGTGCAACTTTTTGCTGTGTGAATTCTGCTGTTAGAGTGTGCACTAAGCCTGAGGCTTAGTGTCGCTAAATTGCTGGTACTGCGTGACTACGGGAGGTCGATGGATCGTCCGGCACCGAGCTTGGGGGCTCAGATGGACTTTATCTCCCTGGCAGTATCCCAACAGAAGGTTCCTGTGGAAGTGCTGACCCTGCAAAGTAGGACAGCCGTAATGGTGGGACACCTTTGTTGGTTCTGGATGAGCGTCTGACCTCTGGTTCTGCGACCGCATCAGCTTCCTCATCCTCCTCCAATGCTGGCATGTCCTCATCCAAGTCCTCCTCTTCATCTCTGGTGCCACCAGGGGTCTGGTCCTCTGCGTCTTCTGGTGCGTCGCCTATAACACTGGAAGGCAGATTAGTACTTTGTGGTGTTTCAAAAGTGAAGTATACAAATTCTTGAGTCCTTTCTGACTTGTTGGAAAAATCCACACCACTATTCTTGGTGTCAGCTTTGCCATGTTCATCAAAATAAACTGCATGGTGCACATTTGTCTTACCAGTTAGGAAGTCCATGATTCTGTATCCTTTGCCTCCAGAAGCGTACCCCACAAGGATAATAATAATAATAACAATAATAACAATAATAATAATAATAATAATAATAATAATAATAATAATAATAATATAATAATAATAATAATAATAATAATAATAATAATAATAATAATAATAATTTATTATTTATACCCCGCCCATCTGGCTGGGTTTCCCCAGCCACTCTCGGTGGCTTCCAACTGAATATTAAAAACAGTACAGCATCAAACATTAAAAACTTCCCTAAAGAGGGCTGCTTTCAGATGACTTTTAAAAGTAAAATAGTTGTTTATTGCTTTGACATCTGCTGGGAGGGCGTTCCACAGGGCAGGCGCCACTACCGAGAAGACCCTCTGCCTGGTTCCCTCTAACCTTACTTCTCGCAATGAGGGAACCGCCAGAAGGCCCTTGGCGCTGGATCTCAGTGTCTGGGCTGAACGATGGGGGTGGAGACGCTCCTTCAGGTATACTGGACCGAGGCCGTTTAGGGCTTTAAAGGTCAGCACCGACACTTTGAATTGTGCTCGGAAACGTACTGGGAGCCAATGCAGATCTCTCAGAACCGGTGTTATGTGGTCCCGGCGGCCACTCCCAGTCACCAGTCTAGCTGCCGCATTCTGGATTAATTGCAGTTTCCGGGTCACCTTCAAAGGTAGCCCCACGTAGAGCGCGTTGCAGTAGTCCAAGCGGGAGATAACCAGAGCATGCACCACTCTGGCGAGACAGTCTGCGGGCAGATAGGGTCTCAGCCTGCGCACCAGGTGGAGCTGGTAGACAGCTGCCCTGGATACAGAATTGACCAGCGCCTCCATGGACAGCTGTGAGTCCAAAATGACTCCCAGACTGCGCACCTGGTCCTTCAGGGGCATAGTTACCCCATTCAGGACCAGGGAATCCCCCACACCCGCCCGCCCCCTGTCCCCCAAAAACAGTACTTCTGTCTTGTCAGGATTCCACCTCAATCTGTTAGCCACCATCCATCCTCCAACAGCCTCCAGGCACTCACACAGGACCTTCACCACCTTCACTGGTTCTCATTTAAAGGAGAGGTAGAGCTGGGTGTCATCTGCATACTGATGAACACCCAGCCCAAACCCCCTGATGATCTCTCCCAGCGGCTTCATATAGATATTAAAAAGCATGGGGGAGAGGACGGAACCCTGAGGCACCCCACAAGTGAGAGCCCAGGGGTCTGAACACTCATCCCAGACCACCACTTTCTGGACACGGCCCAGGAGAAAGGAGCGGAACCACCGTATAACAGTGCCCGCAGCTCCCAGCCCCTCTAGACGGTCCAGAAGGATGTTATGGTCGATGGTGTCAAAGGCCGCTGAGAGATCCAGCAGAACTAGGAAACAGCTCTCACCTTTGTCCCTAGCCTGCCGGAGATCATCAACCAGCGCGACCAAGGCAGTTTCAGTCCCATGGTGAGGCCTGAATCCCAATTGGAAGGGATCCAAATGGTCCGCATCCTCCAGGCGTGCTTGGAGTTGTTCAGCAACCACCCCCTCAATCACCTTGCCCAAGAATGGTAGATTTGAGACTGGGCGATAGTTGGCCAAATTGGCTGGGTCTAAAGATGTTTTTTTAAGAAGCGGTTTAATGACCGCCTCTTTCAGCGGGTCTGGGAAGGCTCCCTCACAGAGGGAAGCATTCACCACCCCGCAGAACCCATCACCCAGCCCTTCCCGGCTCGCTTTTATCAGCCAGGATGGGCAAGGATCAAGAAGACAGGTGGTCGGTTTCACTTGTCCAAGCAGCCTGTCCACATCCTCGGAGGTAACAGATTGAAATTGATCCCATGTAACAGGACTAGACAGAACTCTAGCACTCTCCCACCCTGGCCCTGCTCCCACGGTGGAGTCTACCTCCTTCTGAATCTGAGCGACTTTATCTGCAAAAAACTTTGCAAAAGCATTGCAGGAGATCTTGGGGTCCCTACCAGGCCCCAGTGGTGCAGGTGGTTCCGATAGATTGTGAACCACCTGAAAAAGTCTCCTGCTGCTGTTTTCTGCAGATGCAATGGAGGCGGTGAAGAAGGCCCTCTTCGCCGTCGCCATTGCCACTTGTTAGGCTCGACGTTGAGCTCTAGCCCGTGTCCGGTCTGATTCAGAATGAGTTTTCCGCCACCGGCGCCGTCTCAAAGATTGTTTCATCACCCTCAGTTCCAGGGAAAACCACGGGGCTGTCCGGGCTCCATGCAATCGGAGAGGGCGCTTCGGAGCCAGACAGTCAATAGCCCTGGTTAACTCCGCATTCCAACGTGCCACCAGGGAATCAGCTGAAAGGCCATCAACTTGGGATAAAACATCCCCTACCACTCTCTGGAAGCCAATTGAATCCATTAAGTGGCGGGGGCGGACCATCCGAATTGGTCCCACCTCCCTGCAGAGGGGAAGGGTCGCGGAGAAGTCCAGTTGCACCAGGAAGTGACCTGACCATGGCACTTCTTTTGTTTCGCTTTTACTTAGTGTCAGATCACCAACATCCATAGAGGTGAACACCAAGTCTAAGGCATGTCCACGGCTATGAGTTGGGCCAAACTTATTCAGGGACAGCCCCATGGAGGCCATGCTTTCCACGAAGTCCCGAGCGGCCCCTTGTAAGGTCGTGTCGGCATGGATGTTAAAATCCCCCAGGACAACCAAGCTAGGTGTCTCCAGGAGCATATCCACCACGACCTGAAGCAGCTTGGGCAGGGAATCCTTGGTGCAGCGGGGAGGTCGGTACACCAATAGGAATCCTGTACTGCCCCTATTGCCCTATTGGATACCTGCTTGTGCCTTGGAGTCAAGCTTGTGCCTGTGTTCTTTGGGGACGTGGTAGTAACACAGACTCCCAAACACACGTATGTGCCACAAATTGGAAACTTTCCCATGCCAAAGTTCAAATGGTGTGCGCTCTGCTCCTTTGGTTGGCAATCTGTTCTGCAAATAAATTGCTGTGTTTGCTGCATCTGCCCACAGCTTTTGTGGCAAGGATGCATGCATGCATCTTGTCATATCCAAAATGGATTTAAACTTTCTCTCTGCTATGGTGTTCTGCTGTGGTGTGTAGGGAATTGTGGTTAGGTGTGCAATTCCTTCCTTGGCCAGGAGAGCCTGCATTTCACTTGAGCAGTACTCACCTCCATTGTCGCTCATTAACACAGCTGGAGCTCTTTGGAACTTGTTCTTGACCATGGCAATGTAGTCCTGGAACATGTCCACTGTCTCACTCTTTTCTTTGATGAAATATGCAACACAGTACTTTGAAAAATCATCAACAAATATTAGTATGTATGTATGTATTATTTCCCAGTGATGGAGCATTCATTGGTCCACATAAGTCAGTGTGTACAATGTCAAGCACTTTGGTGCTTCTGTGTTCTGTACAACGTGGAAATGATGGTTTTACAGCCTTTTCAGTAACACAGCTTATACACTTTACTGGAGCTCTGTTGCTCTCTGTTACCTGCAAACCTCTTACAAGATCTCTTCTCTGTAGATCCAGAATAACGCTGGTGTCTCTGTGTCCAAGCCTTCTGTGCCATAGGTCCAGGTCTGCCTCATCCTTCTGGCTGGAATGTGCTACTTTTGCAGACTGGTTCTCTGGAAGATCAATCTCTTTTTTTAAAAAAAATAATTTTTATTCATTTTTGAACATCAATTTATACAACATTAAACATCCAATCTACATAATCCCTTTTTTCTGGAACTACCCTCAGCTTGTCTGTAAATTTTCCGTATTTATATCTTCATCACACATTTCTCATTATTGTATTGCTTTCAAACACCCTTAATTATATCTTATTTTTAAACAATATTTCTAACATTAATTTCACAGAGCTTCTTGAAAACCAACAAATGTTAATTGTTCATCACAAACATCTTTGATATACTCTGTAAATTTCTTCCAGTCCTCGGACAATCTCTGGTCACGTTGGTTCCTAATTCTCCCCATCAGTTTATCCATTTCTGCGTATTCCATCATTTTCATCCTCCATTCTTCTTTCGTGGGCATTTCTTCCTGTTTCCATTTCTGTGCCATCAAGATTCTGGCTGCTGTTACTGCAAAGAAAACTAATTTCATATCTTACTTACTAATTTCATCTCCCAGTATTCCCAGTAAAAACGCTTCTGGTTTTTTAACAAAAGTATATTTCAACATTTTCTTTAACTCATTATAAATCATCTCCCAGAAGCCTTTTACCTTCTTACATTCCCACCACATATGGTAAAATGTTCCTTCTGTCTCCTGACACTTCCAACATTTATTGCAAACTTTATACATTTTACCCAATTTTACTGGTGTTATATACCATCTATATAACATTTTCATAATCGTAGTACATGCTGTAAATTTTAACCCATCCTTCTTCCATAATTTAGTCCACTTCTCAAATTCAATATTATATCCGAAATCTTTGGCCCAACTAATCATAACCGATTTAACCTCTTCATCTATTGTATTCCATTCCAACAATATTTTATACATTTTAGATAAAATTTTCACTTCACTATTCAAAATTTCTTTTTGAAATCTAGATTCTTCTTCAAAGTAACCCCTCTCTGAAAACTCTTTTTTAAACATTTCGTTTACTTGAAAATAATGCAGCCAATCATTCACATATTCCTTTATTTCTTCATATGGTTTCAATTTCCACTTGTTTCCGTCTTTTTAAAATAATTTCTCATATGTTATCCATCTTCCAGTCATATTAATCTTTTTAACACTCATAGCCTCTAATGGTGATAGCCAGTGTGGAGTCTTTGGCTCCAATAAATTTTTATACCTGCTCCAAACTCCAATCAAAGATCCTCTGAAGATGTGGTTTTCACTATTGTCAGGGAACTGACATCGGAGATCAACGGAGAGGGAAGACGCTCCGAGGATGCAGGGGAGGGGACCAGCAAGGAGAGAGGGAGAGCTTCGGCTGGGGAAGGAAACCAAGGTGACACCAGGAAGAAAGGGGAGGCTGAGAGTACTTCGGAGGGAAGGCTCCGAGACTCTGCCAGTGAGACCAGTGGGGAAAGTGCAGGACCTCCGCTTGGCACGCCTACTCTGCGCAGAAGGCTTCCGCGCAGAGAAGCTAGGCGGAGACTGGCGGTTAAGGAATTCTTATGTTGGAAGAAGTTCAGGAAACGCCCACTGACGGAATCTAGCAGTGATTAAGACAGTGGCATTTGCTAGGCGCTGTCAAACCAGGGAAGTTTGAGCTATATAACCTGCTTGGAGGCAGTTTGGAGTTTTACGCATGAGCAACACCTTTTCCCATTACAGCATTCCGTCAGTCCTCTGAGTTGCTCGTGCACAGAGAAACAGGGGCAGCATCATGAGTCAAACTGGAGGAGCCGGGGCCGGAGAACAGGGGGGCAGAGGAGGACCTACTCTCGAGGAGAGAAACAGAGAGTTGGAGCAGCAACTCGCCCTACTAGCGGCTCGGCTGGATGAAAGGCGCACTCAGGATGCCCAGGGGAAGCCCACACCCATCGCAAGGAAGGTACCGGGACTAGTGCAGAAGTTTGGGGGGAATCCCAGAGACTATAATGCATTTAAGACAGATGTGCAGTATGCGCTGGACCTGCAACACGGGGATTTTGTAGACGATGCAGAGAGGGTAGCCTTCGTGGTGGGGCATCTGGAAGGGCGCGCCAGAGATTGGGTCAGACCCTTGATGGCATCGGAGAATGCTGCCTTGAAGGATTTGAGAAGGTTTTTTATCGCCATGGACCATATGTTCTCGAGTGATGTAGAGCAGAGCGTGACGCGCAAAGAACTGATGGGGTGGAAACAAGGGAACCAATCAGTGAGAGAGTATTGGTCACGCTTTGCGATGCTGATTCATAGACTTGGTTGGGAACTTAGTTCTGCGCCAGTGCAAATGCTATTTGAGGAAGGATTATCTCCTTGGGTTAAAGATGAACTCTCCCGCGCGCCCCGTCCGGAATCGATGGACCAGCTGACCAAGATGGCGTTGGCGGTGGGAGTACGCCAAGAGGCGCGCGCTCTAGAAAGGCGGGAAGGGAGAGCAGAATGTTGGTATGACAACCGCATTCCGGACGTGCCTGAGCAACCCGCGCCGCCCGTGGAACCAATGGAGATTGGAGGAGCGCGCGTGCGTGGGGTTTCAAACTCCAGTGAGGCTCGCAAGAAGGAGGGGAAAACGACAAAGAAATGCTTTCTCTGCCAGCAGCCGGGACATTTTGCCAGAGTCTGCCCTCAGAAGAAGGCGTGGCAAGGAATGGTGGGGGCAGTGGAGGGGGAGGAGGAAAGAAATAAAGAGCAGGGAAACGGGAATGCCTGTCTGCCAGTGAGTGGGCACAGCAGCCAGGCAAGCAACCAGTAAAGGTGCCCAAACCTGACCCTCCCCGAGCTGCCATAGCCATAGAGGTGATACTAGAACTCCCTAACGGACATCCTATGAAGGTGAAGGCGTTGCTGGACTCTGGCAGCTCTTGTAACTTTTTTAGCAGGGATTTTGCACTAGAGCACCAGCTCCAAGTAGTGCCTCTAGAACAGCCCCTGCAAGTAACTACTATTGATGGTAGAGAACTTCTGGGAGGGGAAGTGACCCACCAGACCCCCCCCCCCATGAAAATGAGGGTTGCCAGACACAGTGAGACAATTGCCTTTCATGTAGCCACCCTAGCAGGACCACCAATCATACTGGGAATGAGTTGGCTGGGACTGCACGACCCAGTGGTGGGATGGCACCAGCGAACCGTCACCTTTGGATCTGCTTACTGTGTGGAGCACTGCCAGGGGGGAGAGACCCAAAGGATGGCAGTAGCAAGGGTGGCAGGGATGGCGGTAGGAGAGAATGGTAGAATACCAGTTCAGTACGCAGATCTGGAAGAAGTCTTCAGTGAGAAGGAGGCTGATAAACTACCCCCTCACAGGCCCTTTGACTGTCAAATCAACCTACTCCCTGGATCTCAGCTGCCTGTGGGTAAGCTGTACGCCATGTCGGACAGGGAAATGCAGGAGTTGCGGAACTTTATTGACAAGAACCTGAAGAGGGGTTTCATACGGGAATCAAGGGCGGTGGGGGGTAGTCCAGTGTTCTTTGTGGACAAGAAGAACTCTAAAGAGCCCAGGTTGGTCGTAGACTTTCGGCAGTTGAACCGGGTGTCGGAACCAGTGACATTTCCAATGCCCAGAATTGACGACATTTTGGCCAGAGTAAGGAAAGGGAAGGTCTTTACCAAGTTGGACCTTCAGGGGGCATACAATTTGATAAGGATGAGGGAGGGGGATGAATGGAAAACCACCATGTTCACCCCTCTGGGGGCCTTTGAGTACTTAGTTATGCCCTTCGGATTACAATCAGGCTCAAGCACATTTCAAGCCTTCATGCACCACGTGCTGGGGTCCCTACTATACAAGAATTGCGTAGCTTTCTTGGACGACGTGCTAATCTTCTCGGAGAACGAAGAGCAGCACATAAAGGACGTCAGGGAGGTCCTGAAAAAGCTGCAGGAGCACCAGCTGTGGGTCAAATTAGAGAAATGCCAATTCCATGCCCGAGAGGTGGAGTTCCTGGGTTACAGGTTGTCTGACAAAGGCTTAGCCATGGACCCAGGCAAGGTGCAAGCAGTGCTAGAATGGAGGACCCCCAAGAACCGGAAGGACGTGCAGAGGTTCCTGGGGTTTGGCAACTTCTATAGGAAGTTCATCAGGAACTTCGCCCATTTAACAGCTCCCATAACTGATTGCCTCAGCAGCAAGAAGTAGTATGAGTGGACGGAAGAGGCTCAGCAAGCCTTCGAACAGCTAAAGAGGGCGTTTGCTTCGGAAGAGCAACTCTTACACATGGATCTGCAGAAACCGATGAGGCTGGAGACAGACGCTTCAGACAGAGCGGTGGGAGCGGTTTTGCTCCAGCAGGGAAGGCGGGGAGAGTGGCAGCCGTGCGCCTTTTTTTCAAGGAAGCTGAACAAGTCAGAACAAAACTACACGGTGTACGACAAGGAACTGCTGGCTATTCATGAGGCCTTTCGCCGCTGGAGACATTTTCTAATAGGTGCACAGCACGAAATACAGGTGTGCACGGATCATAAGAACCTGGAATATTGGAGGACTGCGCGAGTCCTGAACCGAAGACAGGTGAGGTGGGCACAGGAGTTTTCCAAGTTTTGTTTTGAAATTAGGTACGTGCCGGGGAGGGAAAACGTCAGAGCAGACGCTCTCTCTCGCAAACCGGAGTACTGGGAAGGAGAGGAAGGACCAGAAGTACGTCATGTCATCCCAGAGGACCGGTGGGTGTGTGGGGCAGTGTTGGTAGGGAAACAAGAACTAGCCGGTTTAACGAGGGATGACCAGTACGCACAAAACAAAATCAGGGAGATTCGAGATGCCGAAAATCAGGGGGGTTTTGAGGTTAAGGAGGGGGCTTTGTACTACAAGGGTGCGTTGTACATACCGGAAGGAGACTTGAGGAGAAGAATACTCAAACAACTGCATGACAACCCCACGGCAGGACATTTCGGTCAACACAAAACCATGTTGCTGGTCACCAGGCAGTTCTGGTGGCCAAGGGTAAGGGAGGATGTGCGGGAATACGTACGGGGGTGCGTGTGCTGCCAGCGAACTAAAGCAGAGAGGGCAGCACCCGTGGGGTTACTGGAACCCTTGCCCACACCTGAAAGACCATGGGAAGGGGTTTCAATTGATTTTATGACTGATTTACCCAAGTCCAGGGGGAAGACAGCAATTATGGTGGTAGTTGACTTGATGACCAAAATGTGCCATTTTATTGCTTGCTCGCATGCATTGACCGCAGAGGAAACAGCTAGGCTGTTCGTGGATCATGTCTTCAGGTTGCATGGCGCCCCCTTGAGGATTTTATCCGACAGAGGCCGCCAATTTACTTCCAGATTTTGGAGGAAGCTTATGAGTCTGCTGGAAGTTGAAGTGAGTTTTTCGACGGCCAGGCACCCAGAGACCAACGGACAAGCAGAAAGAGCTAATAGCATACTTCAACAGTATCTACGCTGCTACGTCAACGAAAGGGAGAACGATTGGGTGGACAAACTAGCGCTGGCCGAATTTGCCTACAATAACGCGGAACATGTGTCCACGGGAATGAGTCCATTCATGGCCAATTACGGGTATCATCCCAGGGCCTTCCCAGGGGAGGAGGGGGGTAGGTGGAGTGTACCGGCAGCCGAACAATTTGTGGAAGAAATGCAGGCTTTACACCAACTACTTAAGGTCAACCTGGAGCAGGCAAAGGAAGCGTACAAGAGGCAGGCAGACAAGCACCGCAGAGAAGGGGAAACTATAAGAGTGGGGGACCAGGTGTGGTTGTCTACCCAAGGGTTACCGTTCAAAGGGGGGTGTAAGAAACTACAACCAAGGCGTTTGAGACCTTTCGAGGTCATACAACAGGTTAATCCTGTGACCTTTAGACTCCAATTGCCCACCAACATGAAACTGCACCCTGTGTTCCACCGGTCATTACTCTCACCATACAGGGAAGGATATATGGGACAAGAAAGAGAAGTTCCCAGGCATCCCCGGGTAGAGGAAAGGGAACTCAGTGGCCATGCAGCTGAAATTCTCGATTCCAGGTGGAGAGGGAGGAGGGTGGAATATTTGGTGGCTTGGGAGGGGGAATCAGAATCAGAGAACACGTGGGTTCCGGCAGAAGAGATCAGGGATGAGTATCTGCAGGAGGAATTTCACCGCAGGTTTCCAAGGAAGCCCAAGCCCTTAGGGAGGTTCTGGGAGGAGCAATTTGGGGACACGGAGGATGAAGAAGAGTTTGTGGGATTTCCCGCCTCAGAAGAGGAGGGAGGGGAGAGATCCGAGGAAGAGGAATCAGACTGGGGAGATTGGGCTGAGGAAAGAGAGAACAGCAGGTGGAGAGCGGTGTTGGAATCATCTGAGGAGGAGGATAGCTCCTTCCGGGGCTTTCCCGCTTCGCCGTCCCCGGGACGGGAGGGGGAGGGAGAGGGGCCTGGGAGGGAGGTGGATGTCAGGGAACTGACATCGGAGATCAACGGAGAGGGAAGACGCTCCAAGGATGCAGGGGAGGGGACCAGCAAGGAGAGAGGGAGAGCTTCGGCTGGGGAAGGAAACCAAGGTGACACCAGGAAGAAAGGGGAGGCTGAGAGTACTTCGGAGGGAAGGCTCCGAGACTCTGCCAGTGAGACCAGTGGGGAAAGCGCAGGACCTCCGCTTGGCACGCCTACTCTGCGCAGAAGGCTTCCGCGCAGAGAAGCTAGGCGGAGACTGGCGGTTAAGGAGTTCTTATGTTGGAAGAAGTTCAGGAAACGCCCACTGACGGAATCTAGCAGTGATTAAGACAGTGGCATTTGCTAGGCGCTGTCAAACCAGGGAAGTTTGAGCTATATAACCTGCTTGGAGGCAGTTTGGAGTTTTACGCATGAGCAACACCTTTTCCCATTACAACTATGTATTCTTTTTTTAATCATACCATAAATACGCGTGCCAACCAAACCTATTATCATAACCTTCCAAGTCTAACAATTCATTATTTTCTAACTTCATCCATTCTTTTAACCAGCAAAGACAAGACGCTTCATAATATAATCTCAGGTCTGGCAGGGCAAAACCTCCTCTTTCTCTTGCATCAGTTAATAACTTAAATTTAATTCTCGGTTTCTTGCCCTGCCAGATATATCTTGATATTATTCTTTGCCATTCTTTAAATATTGTCACTCCTTTTAATATTGGAATTGATTGAAATAAAAATAGCATTTTCGGTAGCACATTCATCTTTATCGTTGCAATCCTTCCCCAAAATGATAATTTCATTCTTCCCCACACCTCCATATCCTTTCTAACCTTATTCCATACTGGTATATAATTATCATGAAATAAATCAATACTTCTGGTGGATAATGTAATCCCTAAATATTTAACTTTCTTCACCATTTCTATCCCTGATTGTTGCTGTAATCTTTCAGTTACATCTTGTTCAATATTTTTGGTAATTATTTTGGTTTTCTTTCTGTTTAATTTAAAGCCAGCCACATCTCCAAATTGTTCTACCTCTTCCAACACTTCTACACTCTTCGTAGGATCCTCAATTGTAATAACTAAGTCATCCGCAAAAGCTTTAACTTTGTACTGATTTTGTCCTACTGACACTCCTTTAATGTTCACATTATTCCTTATAGATCTTAAGAAGACCTCCAGTACCGAAATGAATAACAGCGGCAACAGTGGACACCCCTGCCTTGTACCTTTGGTTATAGCAATATTTTCCGTCAAAACATTATTAACAATTAATCTTGCTCTTTGTTCCGAGTAGATTGATTTTATACCATTTAGGAAAGATTGGCCCATTTCCATTAGTTCTAAATTCTTTAGCATAAATTCCCAAGAAACATTGTCAAAGGCCTTTTCAGCATCCACAAATATCAACATTGCTTGTTTATCCTTCCTGTTATTCAGATACTCCATTATATTAATTATATTTCTTATATTATCTTTCACCTGTCTACCAGGAAGGAAACCTGCCTGATCTTTATGTATCATCTTATTCAAAACTCTTTTCAGTCTATTTGCTAAGATATTTGCAAATATCTTATAGTTGTTATTCAAGAATGAAATCGGCCTATAGTTCTTAACTTGTGTCAAATCTGCATCCTGTTTTGGGAGAAAAGTTATATAGGCCTCTTTCCATGTTTCCAGAATTTCAGCCCTTCTCAGTATATTATTCATCACTTCTTTTATTGGTACAAGCAGTATATGTTTCATCTCTTTATAATATCTTGTGCTGAACCCATCTGGGCCTGGTGTCTTCCCACTTTTCAATTCTTTTATAGCCATATAGATTTCCTCTGTTTCAATCAGTTCATTCAATTTGTGTCTGTTACTTTCGGTTATTTTCTGCACCTCCTTCTTCTTTAAATACTCTTCTATTTTCTTTTTATTACATCTCTCCTTTTTCTTATATAAGTCCCTGTAAAAATCCACAAATCTTTCTTTTGGATTAACAATCTCCTGGTCTTCTGGAATTTGCTGCCAAGGAGTGTGGTGGAGTCTCCTTCTTTGGAGGTCTTTAAGCAGAGGCTTGACAACCATATGTCAGGAGTGCTCTGATGGTGTTTCCTGCTTGGCAGGGGGTTGGACTCGATGGCCCTTGTGGTCTCTTCCAACTCTATGATTCTATGATTCTATGATTCTATTTTGATCTTATTTATCATGTTTTGTTCCTTCCTTTTCTTAATTTGCCATGCTAACCATTTTCCTGATTTATTTGCCCATTCAAAATTCTTTTGTTTCATTCTTTTTATATTCCATTCCACTTCTTTATTAATCATCATTGCGAATTGTGTTTGAAGCATTTTTATACTCTGTTTCACCCTTACATCCCCGGGTCTAGTAATCAATTTTCGTTCATTTTCCATAATTTGTTTCAGGACTTCTTTTTTTCCTTTTTCTCTCATTCTATTTTTAATAGCATTTTGTTGTATAAAGAAGCCTCTCATTACTGCTTTCCTAGCATCCCAGACTGTACTCATCTTAGTTCCTTTATTTACAAAATAGTCGGTTAGACATTTATGAGCTTTTCCCACTATCTTCTGATCATTAAAAAGATTCTCATTTATTCTCCACTGGAAGGTTTTCTCTTCATAACCCTTTAATATACCTTTAATCGGATTGTGGTCTGATAAAACCCTTGGTTGGATCTCTACTTTTGTGAACCTCAGAGATAATTCATTAGATATCCACATCTAAGCTATTCGCGACAATGATTGGTTTGCTTCCGAATGATAAGTAAATTGTTTTTCTAATGGGCGTTTCAACCTCCAAATGTCAATCAAATTACAGTTTTCTACCATATCAAAAAAAGTCTTTGGTAATTTCTCCTCTTTTGTTCTGCTTTTCGACCGCAGTCTATCCATTTCCATTGAAACCACCCCATTCATATCCCCCATTATTATTATTATTTGATCCATGTATTCAAACAGTTTTTCTTCCAAACCTTTAAAGAATTCTGTTTTATTTCCATTCGGTGCATATACTCCAATAATTATCAGTTTCTCTCCTTGCCAATTAATTTGTACAGCAATTAATCTTCCTTCCTCATCTTTAAATAATTGTTCTGCTTCAATTTTATTCTTAATATACAATACCACTCCCCTCTTTTTACTTTTATCTGATGAGATGAATTCATTTCCCAATTTCTTGTTAATTAAAATTTTCCTGTGAGTTTTTTTCACATGAGTTTCTTGTAAACAAATAATATCCAAATTCTTTTGTTTTAGATATTGTCCAATTTTATTTCATTTTTTTATCGTTCATTCCATTCACATTCCAAGTCCATAACTTCATCGCCATAGTGTCTGCCAATTAAATATTCTTTATTTTATATTACTTTACTTTTCCTCCTCTTCTTCTTCTTCTGTCTCTTCCTTTTCTTCTCGTTCCTCTCCTTTTTTCCCTTTCCTTCCCTTCTTCCTTCTACCGCTTCCTTCTTCCTCCTCCAACTGCAATGAATCTTCTTCCTCTCCTCCTGCTCCTGCCCCTGCCACTTCCTCTTCCAATCCTTCTCTGGCGAGCTCTTTGTATCTTCTAAAAAATTTATCCACTTCATCTGGTTTCGTCAGTCTGTGCCTCTTTCCTTTGTACGTAAATGCTACACCTTCTGGGAATTCCCGCTTGAACTCTATTCGGTTTTTCTTCAAAACTTGCACCAACTGTTTATAGTAATCTCTTCTTTTCAAAAGCCTCAACGGTACATCTTTAAAAATAATTATATAATTCCCATCAATTTCCAAACGTTTTTCTCTGTTTTTTTCCAGAATTAAGTTTCTCATTTCTCTATCTTTAAAGATGATCAGGCAATCCCCTGGAAATTTATTTGCTCTGGTAGTCTTTATTTTAATTCGAAATCCGTTTTGAATTGTCTTATCCACCTCTTCTATTTGCATGTCCATCCACTGAGCTATTTCTGCTGTCAATTTCTCTCTGATCTTTTCACCTTGCACCTCTGGCACAGACCTAAATCTCAGATTCGTCTCCCTTTGCCGAAGTTCGTTCATCGCGACCGCATCCCAAAGCTCATCCTGTGTCTTATTAACCTCTGATACTTCCGCTCTTATTCTTTCTTCATCTTTTCTAAATTCTTTCATTTCTAATTTTGTTCTTTTCATCCCCTCCTCCAGATTCTGTGTTCTCTTAAAAATTTCTTTCATTTGTCCTTTTAACTCATTTACTGTTGTGTCCATTTTTTTATCCACTTGCTCCAATTTGGTTTCTACCTGATTCCATTTAGTCTCAATGTTTGACTCAATATTTTTAATATCAGTTTTTAACTCTGCAAACATTCTTAATATTTCCGCTTTCCACTCAGGTTCTTGTTTGGAACTCTTCCTATCTCCCGGTGTTGCACCTTCTCCCTTCTTCTGTGTGTAAGACATTCTTTAAACTCTTAATACCTTTGTATAATTTAAACCCTCTTATCCAATGTACAGTAAACAATAAACAGTAAAATTAGAAAATCAATCTCATATACACCATTTACTAGCTTGGCTTAAACAAACACTTTACCATTTTTAGTCACATTACATTCTCCATTTCCAAACGTAATCTGGAAACCTTTTCTGTCCAAAGTGAATATGCTGAGTAAATTGCAGCTCAGTTGTGATACATACAAAACTCTAGAAAATGTGGATTCAATAGATTCATTGTTTATATTGAATTTCAGGTTCATGGAACCTGCACCTTTTGCTTTAACAATGTTGCCATCTGCAATCTCAATTTCAGATCCTTCTTCATCATTTATCTCATTAAAATAGTCCTTTTCAAATGAAAAATGTGAACTCGCCCCAGAATCAATAATCCAGTTATTACGTTTATTTTCACGATTCTGGACAGCTAAATTCCTTTCTTGCAGTAGCAAAGTGCATTCAGATTTCCCCTTCTTTTCCCCTTTTGGCTGAAAGGGGTGGGGTTTCCTTGTTCTAGGAGCTTTGCAGTTCTTTGCAATGTGCCGTTCCTTGTTGCAATTGGAGCAAACCACTTTCTTGGGCATTTCTCTGGGCTTTGTAAATTGCCTAGATGCATAATTACTGTACTTGCTTCTAGCATTTCTTACTGGAGACTCAGCTCTCCCTCTGCAATCTCCCTTAAATGACTGGTCAGGTCTTTAAAAGTTAGACCTTCTCTGTGGTCCATTATGCTAACAAATGAATTGAACTTTGGCCCTAGGGATGATAGCAAAAATGATGTCTTTGTATCTTCATCAAAAGGCTTAGGAGTAAGATCAATCCTTTGAATAATCTCAGTAAACTTGTTGATGTGCTCTGTGAATTCTTCTTTTGAATTCATCCTCAGTCTGGTTAATTTGCACATCAAGGTTCTGCGGGAGTTCTTGGTAGATTCTCCATACATGTGCTCAATTTCACTTAAAATCTGAGATGCATCATCTTTACTATTTATTAATTATAGATGCTCATCATGAAGTCCACTCAAAATTATATGTCTGGCTTCGTTGTTCTTGTCTTTCCAAGCTCTTATCTTGGCTAAATCTTCCTCAGTTGCTCCTGTAGGTTGAGGGTTCTCTACAGCATCCAAAACGTGTTTTGAATCTAGAAATGCTATTAAGCACTGCTTCCAGTGCACAAAATTGTATTCATTTAGCACAGGCATTCCTAGTTTTGCATTGTAGCCTTTTTAGACTTTACCGATTGGTGGGCTCTGCGTTGCTCCCGGACGGGAGGAAGGAAGTCAAATGACACCAAGGGTTGGTTCAGAGAAAGAGTTCTTTATTTCTGCTCTCCGGAGCAGCAGAAAGGCACTTGCATGGTCAGTCCACAGCAAGTCCAAAGAAATTAGAAATTTCATGTAGTATATATATCCTCCAGGCACCCTCTCCCCCCTTCCCCAGGAATCCAGCCACGTCAGCTTGTACACGCAGGTTGACATCACAGATGTTCCTGCTCCGGTACTCTTAAGCATAAAAGGGTTTTCCTTCCTGTACTTCTGACCATAAAAGGGTATTCCTGTTCCTATACTCTTATCTTGGAGCAAAAGGTCACCAACTCCAAGAACACACTCTGGCACTGTTCCCGGACTAGGTTTGTGCGTCAGAGTGTGGTAAGATAAGACCCAGACATGTCATCCCTACTCCACTGGAACAGCCAAGGTCGTCCATTGCCGTGACTGATAAAGGAGAGGGCTTTGTTTATACAGCTGTGTTCTTGTTATGCATTTGCCATTCCTTCAGCATCACTATCAGAAGCTGCTCTAGCCATCATTCAAAAATTTGAAAAATATTCAAAATTCAAAAACTTGTCAAAATTCTAAAATCAAAATCTCAAAAATCTCAAAATACAAAACAAATCTTCACTACCTTGGGTCACTGTGAACTCTGAGGGAGGGGAGGGGTTGCTTATCCCCACTGCACAATAGAATAAAGGACCATGTGCTTACCAGTAAGTTCTCTCAGAGTGTGGTTCAACCCAATTGCAACCTCTGTACATAAACCTTAAGTTGTTCTCTATTAACAACCTTAGACAACAGATCGGCAGGAATTTCATTTCCTGGCATGTAGAACACCTGAATGAGTTCTTTCTGAATACACTCTCTTGCACGATGTAACTTAATCCGCAAGTATTTGGTTCTTTGCTTGTAACTCTCTGAGTTCAGCAAAGCCAAACAGGATCTATTGTCTTGATACACTTGTATAGGACATTTCACAGAAACTCTGATGTCCTTAAACAGTTGCATCAACCATTCACAATCCATGAGCGAAAATGACAAGGCATTGAGTTCTGCTTCACAGGAACTTAGGCTTACTGTCGCCTGCTTTTTGCACAACCAGTCAAACAGACAGTGGTTGTACATGTAGCATACTCCAGAAGTGCTTGTGCCATCTTTGGTGTCACTGCCAAAACTCGCATCTGCAAAGATTTCAAGACCTCCAGACTTCTGACCAGTGAATCTGAGTCTGTAGTGCATAGTACCTTTGAGATAACATGCTATGCACTTGAGAGCTTTCCAATTCTGAACAGCAGGATTGTTAGCATGTCTGCTAAGCAGATTAGTCCTTACAGCTATATCAGGTCTTGAACATCTGACAATGAAGTTCAACTTGCCTAGAATGCATCTGTACAGTGTAGTGTCAGAAAATGCTTCAGCAGTGATTGAAAAACCATGAAAGGACCCTACAGAGGTGGGGTCATACAGACCAATTAGCCTATTAAATCAAGACTATAAGATATTTACAAAGATCCTGGCAAGGCGACTGGAAAAGGTACTACCTAAAATAATTAAGGAAGATCAATATGGATTTGTTAAGGGAAGATACATAGGCCATCCTATAAGAAATGTGTTAAACGTATTAACAAGCAGGGTAAAAGGAAAATTGGTGGTCTTAAAATTGGATGTGTATAAGGCCTTTGACACAATTAGATATAAGTTCTTATGGAATATTATGCGGGACGTAGGGTTAGGAGAGAACTTTGTGGAAGCAATCCAGGAATTGTATAGAGAAGGGAAGGCTGTGGTCAGAGTGAATGATGGGGTTTCAGATCAATTCAATATACAAAGAGGAGTTAAACAAGGATGTTCACTCTCACCACTACTATTTGTATTGGGTATGGAGTACTTGGCAGACAGAATACGAAACTCAGTAAGGATAAAAGGATATAAGAAAGGAAAGGAAGAAATCAAGTTAAACATGTATGCAGATGATATCCTATTATTATTTACAAACCTCTTAGAGGGTGTAAGAGAACTTATGATAATCCTGAAGGACTTTAAAGAGGAGTTGGGATTGGGAGTAAATTTGGAGAAGTCTGAAATTTTATTTTGGGTTGTAAATAAAGAAGAGAAGAAGGAAATTGCAAAAATGACAAAGATGGATATCAATAGGAAAAAAGTTAAATACTTGGGGGTAAATATTATTAAAAATATTACTAGGATTCCAGATGTAAATTACAAAGAAGCATGGAGGAAGATCAAGAAGGACATAAAATCATGGAAAAATAAGAATCTATCTATTCTAGGTAGGATTAGAGCACTTAAAATGTTTCTGGTACCAAAATTATTATATTTCAAGTAATTACACTACCCATTAGGAAAATATGGTTCAAAACATGGAATAAGGTATTTAAAAATTGGATTTTTGGAAGTAAAAGAGTTAGAACCCCAGACATAGTAAATTATTCATCTCAAGAAGAGATGGAATGGGAAATACCGAACTTAGAATTTTACAGTGGTGCCCCGCAAGACGAATGCTTCGCAAGACGAAAAACTCGCTAGACGAAAGGGTTTTCCATTTTTTGAGCCGTTCCGCAAGACGAATTTCCCTATGGGCTTGCTTCGTGTAATGGGTATGAGTTGCTCGTGCGTAAACTGCCGCCTCTCTAGGCTAAATTTCCCTTGTGAAACCTTTCTGACTGCACAGCCCTTCTCATCGTGGCTGCCTCAGTTGCTAGCAGAATCCGTCAGTGGGCGTTTCTTAAACCTCTTCCAACATAAAAGCTGTTTGACGCCCAGTCTCCTCCTCCTCTCACTGCGCGGGAGTCTTCTGTGCAGGGAGGGCGTGGGTAGCGGAGGACCTGTGCTCTCCTCACTGATGTCCAGTGAAGAGTCCTGGAGCCCTCTCTCCGATTCCCCCATCTGCCCCCCATTATCTCTGGTGTTGCGCTGATTTGCTTCCCCCTCTACTGAGCTGCTTCTCCCCCTGCTGCTGGGTCCTTCGCCAGCATCATCTGGGAGCCTCCCCTTCGCCTCTCGCTCGGATGTCAGTTCCCTGACATCCACCCCCCCCCAGGACCCCCTCCACCCCCGGCCCGACCTGTGGAACCAACTTTGTCCCTTTCTTCGGCCGACGAGGCGGGGAACCCCCGGAAGGAACTGTCACCATCCTCAGTGGATTCGAAACCCGCTTCCCACCCGCTCTGATTCCTGCCAACGGGGTGGCCCTCCCAGTCTGATTCTTCTTCCTCTGAAACCTCTCCTCCCTCCCCCTCGGAGTCAGAAAACCCCTCAAAAACCTCTTAATCGTCTGTGGTTCCAAATTGCTCCTCCCAGAATCTCTCTAGGGGTTTGGGTTTGTCCGGGAAGTGGCGGTGGAATACCTCCACCAGATACCTGTCATCGATGGCTTCCGCGGGAACCCACGTGTTTTCTGACCCGGGTTCCCCCTCCCAAGCTACCAAGTACTCCACCTGGCGCCCTCGCCACCTTGAGTCAACTATTTCCGTGGCCAAGTGATGGTGTTCCCTTTCTTCTACCTGCGGGTGTGTGGTGACTTCTCCCTCTCGCCCCGGGAATCCCCGCCCCTCCCTGTGTGGTGACAGTAGGGACCTGTGGAACACCAGGTGTATTTTCATGCTGTCAGGCAACTTGAGCTTAAATGCCACGGGGTTCACCTGCTGTGTCACCTCAAAAGGTCCCAGCCGTCTTGGCTGCAACTTCTTGCACCCCCCCTTGAAGGGTAACCCTTGGGTGGACAAGCACACCCGGTCCCCCACCCATATGGTCTCCCCTTCCCTGCGGCGCTTGTCTGCCTGCCTCTTGTAAATTTCCTTGGCCCGCTCCAAGTTCATCTTAAGTTGCTGGTGCAGGGCCTCCATTTCTTCCACAAACTGCTCTGCCGCGGGTACGCTCCAGTTTTCCTCCCCACTCCCCAGGAAGGCCCTGGGATGACACCCATGATTGGCCATGAATGGGCTCATTCCCGTGGACACGTGTTCAGCATTATTGTACGCAAATTCAGCCAGCGCTAGTTCCTCTACCCAATCGTTCTGCCTCTCGCTGATGTAGCAGCGTAGATATTGCTGGAGTATACCATTAGCTCTTTCTGCTTGCCCGTTGGTCTCCGGGGGTCTCGCCGTCGAGAAGCCCACCTCGACCTGCAGCAAGCTCATGAGCTTCCTCCAGAACCGGGAAGTAAATTGTTTCCCGCGGTCGGAGATATCCCTCGAGGGGGCGCCATGCAACCTGAAGATGTGCTCCACAAACAACCGGGCTGTTTCCTCTGCCATTACCGCATGTGAGCAAGCTATAAAATGGCACATTTTTGTCAGTAGGTCGACCACTACCATGACCGCTGTCTTTCCCCGGGACTTGGGCAAATCGGTCATAAAATCAATGGACACCACCTCCCAGGGTTTTCCCGGCGTGGGTAAGGGTTCCAGTAATCCTGTGGGGGCAGCCCGCTCCCCCTTTGCCCTTTGGCAGCGGTCGCACCCCTGTACATATTCCCGTACATCCTCCCTCACACTGGGCCACCAGAACTGCCTGGTGACAAGCATCATGGTTTTGTGCTGTCCAAAGTGCCCAGCTGTGGGGTTGTCGTGGAGTTGTTTGAGTACCTTTCCCCTCAGGGTCTCCCCCGGTACATACAGCGCCCCCTTATAGTACAGCACCCCTTCCTTCTCCTCAAACCCTTCTTGGGTTCCTCTTCCGTCTCGGAGTTCCCGGATTTTAGTTTGTGCGAACACGTCGTTTCTGGTCAGCCCGGCTAGTTCTCGTTTCCCCACCAAGGTTCCCCCACACACCCATAGGTCCTCGGGGATCATGTGTCGTTTCTCCGGCGGCCCCTCTCCTTCCAAGTACTCCGGCTTCCGGGAGAGAGCATCTGCTCTTACGTTTTCCTCTCCGGGCATGTATCGGATTTCGAAGGAAAACTTGGAGAACTCCTGTGCCCATCGAATCTGTCTCTGGTTGAGTACTCGTGCGGTCCTCCAGTACTCCAAGTTCTTGTGATCTGTGCAAACCTGGATCTGGTGTTGCGCCCCTATCAGTAGATGACGCCAACGAAGAAAGGCCGCGTAGATCGCAAGCAGTTCGCGGTCATACATGGTATAGTTTTGCTCCGACTTGCTCAGCTTTCTCAAGAAAAAGGCACACGGTTTCCATTCCTGCTTGCTCCTCCCTGGCTGCAAAAGGACCGCCCCGATGGCTCTGTCGGACGCGTCGGTCTCTAGCCTCATGGGTTTCTCCAGATCTACGTGCAGGAGTTGCTCTTCCGACATGAATGCCTTCTTCAGTTTTTCAAAGGATTGCTGGGCCTCCTCTGTCCACACGAACTTCCTTTTGCTACTGAGACAATCCGTGATGGGCGCTGTCAAGTGGGCAAAGTTCTTGATGAACTTCCTGTAGAAGTTGCTGAACCCTAAGAACCTTTGCACGTCCTTCCGTGTTTGGGGAGCCTTCCACTCCAGCACTGCCTGCACCTTGCTTGGGTCCATCGCTAGGCCTTTGTCAGACAACTTGTACCCCAGAAACTCGACTTCTCTGGCATGAAACTGACATTTTTCCAGCTTGACCCACAACTGGTGCTTCTGCAGCCGTTGTAACACTTCCCTGACGTCTCTGACATGTTGCTCCTCGTCCGAATAAATTAAGACGTCGTCCAAGAAGGCTACGCAGTTCTTGTACAGCAGAGACCCCAACACGTGGTGCATGAAAGCTTGAAAACAGGCGGAGCCCGACTGTAATCCAAAAGGCATAACTAAGTACTCAAAGGCCCCTAGGGGTGTGAACATTGTGGTCTTCCATTCATCCCCCTCCCTCATCCTGATCAAATTGTATGCTCCCCGGCTTGGTAAAAATTTTCCCTTTCCTCACTCGCGTTAAAATGTCGTCAATCCTGGGCATTGGGAAGGTCACGGGTTCCGACACCAAATTGACGGCCCTATAGTCCACAACGAGCCTGGGTTTATTAGTGTCTTTTTTGTCCACAAAGAACACCGGACTGCCTCCCATCGCTTTTGATTCTCTTATGAAGCCTCTTTTCAGGTTCTTGTCAATAATTTCCCGCAACTCCTTCATCTCCCTGTCCGACATGGCATACAGCTTACTCACCGGCAGCTGCGCCCCCGGGAGCAAGTTGATCTGGCAGTCAAAGGGCCTATGGGGTGGTAGTCTATCTGCCTCCTTCTCGCTGAAGACCTCCCGCAGATCTGCATATTGCGGCGGCACCTCCCCCTTCCGCTCCACAGCCATCCCAGCCACCCTGGCCACGCTCATCCTTGGGGTTTCCCCTCCTAGACAGTGTTCCAGGCAGTAAGCTGATCCAAAGGTGACTGTCCTCTGATGCCACGCCACCACTGGATCATGTTGTGCTAGCCAGCTCATCCCTAATATTATTGGGGGCCCTGCTAGTGAGGCGACATGAAAGGCGATGGTCTCCGAGTGCCTGGACACCCTCATTCTCATTGGTGGGGTCTGGTGTGTCACTTCCCCTCCTAGAAGCTCCTTGCCATCAATGGTGGTTACTTGCAAGGGGAAATCCAAAGGCAGTAAGTGGAGCTCGTGCTCTAATGCAAAGTCTTTGCTGAAGAAATTACATGAGCTGCCTGAATCCAGCATCCCTTTCACCTTGACTGGGTGCCCATTCGGGAGTTCTAGCACCACTTCGATGGCTATAGCCGCCTTAGGGGGTTCTGGTTGGGGCACTTCTACTGGTTACTGGCCTGGCTGCTGTGCCCGCTGAGTGGCAGCCAAGCGTTCCCGTTTCCCTGTTCCTGTTCTTTTCCCACCTCCTCCTCACCCCCTGCGGCTCCCACCATTCCTTGCCAGGCCTTTCTTTGAGGGCAGGCCCTGGCAAAATGTCCTGGCTGCTGGCAAAGGAAACACTTCTTGGTGGTTTTCCAATCTTTTCCCTCCTTCTTGCGACCTTCGCTGGAACTTGAAACTTCCCCCGCGCGCGCCCCATCTATTTCCATTGGCTCCGCCGGCGGGGAAGGCTGCCTTGGTATTTCAGGAATGCGGTAGTCATGGCAACGTTGCTCTCTCCCTTCCCGCCTCTCCTGGGCCCGCGCTTCCTGCCTTACACCAATCGCAAGCACAGCCTTGGTCAGCTGATCCATCGACTGTGGGCGGGGTGCGCGGGAAAGCTCATCCTTCACCGTTGGGGACAACCCCTCCTCGAATAACATTTGTATGGGTTCAGAGTCCAGTTGCCACCCGAGACGGTGAACTATCATGGCAAAGCGTGACCAGTAGTCTCTAACTGACTGGTTCCCCTGTTTACAGTTCATCAGTTCCCGCTTAGTCACATTTTGTTGTACATCACTGGAAAACATTGCGTCCATTGCCTGGAAGAATTTCCTCAGGTCCTGCATGGCGGCATTCTGCATCGCCATAAGGGGCCTGATCCATTCTCTGGCCCCATCCTGCAGGTGACCCACAATATAGGCAACCCTCGCCCCATCGTCTGCAAAATCATCGTGCTGCAGTTCCAACGCGTACTCTATTTCCGTTCGGAACGCACTATAGTCCTGGGGCTTCCCTCCAAATTTGTGTACTAGTCCCGGTACCTTCCTTGCTATGGGGGTGGGCCTGACCTGTGCATCTTGAGACTGCCTTTCGTCCAGCCGCGCCGTCAGAAGGGCCACATGCTGTTCCAACTCTCGGTTCCTCTCCACCAGAGTTTGCCCTCCAGCTGCTCCCTCCGTGGCGTTTGCTTCTCCGGTTTTGCTCATGATGCTGCCTGCCTGCTGCTGCGCACGAGCAACTTTCAGGGACTGACGGATTGCTGTAATGGGTATGAGTTGCTCGTGTGTAAACTGCCACCTCTCTAGGCTAAATTTGCCTTGTGAAACCTTTCTGACTGCACAGCCCTTCTCATCGTGGCTGCCTCAGTCGCTAGCAGAATCCGTCAGTGGGCGTTTCTTAAACCTCTTCCAACATAAAAGCTGTTTGACACCCAGTCTCCTCCTCCTCTCACTGCGCGGGAGTCTTCTGCGCAGGGAGGGCGTGGGTAGCGGAGGACCTGTGCTCTCCTCACTGATGTCCAGTGAAGAGTCCTGGAGCCCTCTCTCCAATTCCCCCATCTGCCCCCCTTTATCCCTGGTGTTGCACTGATTTGCTTCCCCCTCTACTGAGCTGCTTCTCCCCCTGGTGCTGGGTCCTTCGCCAGCATCATCTGGGAGCCTCCCCTTCGCCTCTCGCTCCGATGTCAGTTCCCTGACACGAAACGTCTTGCGAGTTCTTGCGAGTTTGTTTCCTTTTTCTTAAAGCCGCTAAGCCGTTAATAGCCGCTAAGCTGCTAAGCCGCTAAGCCGTTAATAGCCGCTAAGCCGCTAAGCCGCTAATAGCCGCTAAGCCACTAATAGCCGTGCTTCACAAGACGAAAAAACCGCAAGATGAAGAGACTCGCGGAATGGATTAATTTCGTCTTGTGAGGCACCACTGTACTATGAAACATTCCAATTGAAAAATCTAATAGATATTGGATATAAGGATGGGATTAAATGGATAAGGCTGGAGAATGAAATAAATGAAGGAATAGGAAGAGAAGGGATATTTAATAGAGATATTAATACGGCTTTTAAGAAGACAATAGGACCAAGGAAAACTGTGTTAGGAATCTGGAAGAATTGGAATACAAAATGGATGCCAACATACTCAAGGTGGACGCCGTTAAAATATATGCAGGAGGGTCAAAGGGAACTGGGTTGGTGGAAGAAATTAGAAGATCAGGGATTTTATAAATTAAAAGATATGTTCAATGAAGAAGGGAATTTAATTACAAAAAACGTTTTTTTTAGAAAAAATAGGAAAACAATATTGGCTGAAAGTGCAAGGACTTTATGATTTAATAAAAATGGAAAGAGCAGAGGAAACGATGAGGACAGAAATGAAAATAGATATGGTGCTGAACAAAAGACAAATAACGGAGAAAGGGATAGCAGGGATGTTATATAAACTGATGATAAGCGACAAAGAAAGAATGATAAGGATAATCCAGATTAAATGGGAGCAGGAAGGTATGATCCATCCAAACATGGCCCAAGAACTGATGAAGAATATAAACAATATTAAAATAGAAAAGTATAAAGAATTAAGTAGAAATTTTTTATTAAAATGGTATAGAACTCCGACACAAATGGCGTATATAGTGAAAGGGTTTAGTCCCAAATGCTGGCATTGTGGTCAGGAAAAAGGACTATATTCACACATGTGGTGGGAATGTAATCTGGTTAAGGAATATTGGCAAAAGATTATAAAGGTAATTTCTGGATTATTTCAAATAAACATAGAAGTTAATAGGGATTTGTTATTTTCGGGAATACTGGGAAATAACCAAGTAAAAAGTAATAAGTAAGAGTTGTACAAGATTATGATTTTAGCTGGAATGGCAGTTATTGCTTTGGGATGGAAAGAAAAGGCCAAATGGAATATGGAAAAATGGAATGATGATGTTTTTGAATATGTACAATCAGAAATAAATGCACAGATAGTGGCAGAGGATAGATGGGAAAATAAATACCAAAGAATCACAAATAAATGGGCATTTTACAGGAACTGGATAGAAAGAGGGGAAGCCAACCCTAACATACAAGCTTGAATGAACAGACTGTGTACATGGATAAAGATATGAAGAAGGAAGGCCTGACCGGGGGGGGGAGGGTTGGAGTGGAGAGGGAGGGGAAGGGGGAAAAAAGGTGAACCAGATGGTATTTTGAATGGATTTTGTTATGTAAGCCCTTTTTTAGAAACCAGATATATTAATGTTATGCATTGAAGTATGAATGAATTTTGTTTTGTATTCTTTGTTTTATAGAATATATATAATAATGTTATGTTACTAAGCCCTTTTTTAGAAACCAGATATATTAATGTTATGCATTGAAGTATGAATGAATTTTGTTTTGTATTCTTTGTTTTATAGAATACATATAATAATGTTATGTTACTAAGCCCTTTTTTAGAAACCATATATATTAATGTTATGCATTGAAGTATGAATGAATTTTGTTTTGTATTCTTTGTTTTATAGAATACATATAATAATGTTATGTTACTAAGCAAATTTAATAAAACAGTAAAAGGGGGGAAAAAGAAAAGAAAATGCTTCAGCATTTGTGTCTGCTGGGTTTGCATCAACCAAATTCAGCCTGGTTAATACAGCAGCAATTTTCTGTGTTTGGTGTACCAGAAAATTACCTGCTTGGTCCTTCTGCACCTGCAGAGAAAGATAGTTGGATACCTCACCAAGATCCTTCATGTCAAAGTGCTCCTTCAGCTGAGCTACGGTGCTTTGGTACAAAGCCTGATTCTTCCAAAACAAAAGAAGATTATCAACAAAACATAAACAATACAGTTTGTTTTGCCCCTCCTCCTTGACAAACACACATGGATCAGCTTTGCCTTGGTGAAAACCTAGAGAAAGCAATGTCTGGGTTAGCGGAGTCTATAACCTGAAGCGTATGTAACCCGAGGTACCACTGTATTGAAATTCCTCAGCCCCAGCCAGCATTGCCAATGGGCAGGATGATGAGAATTGTAGTTAAGCAATGTATGGAGGGCCAGAGGTTACCGTCACCTGTTTTATCAGTTAGTGTGCTAAGATCTGGGCGCAAGCCCAATTCAGCTGACGGTACTTAACAAGGGGTTGCTTTAAACAAAACATTAGAGCTAATACACTATTCTGCTCCAATATACAAAACAGCCCCTTCTCTATAGAAAGCTAAAGAAAATACAAACTTTAGGGTTTGTAGATGGTTGTAAAGGTTGCTGAAAGGTTTCTATTTCACTAGTTGGAAACAGCTACCAGGCTATGCAGGACCAAGGTTGATTTGTAACTGTTACTGTCTGCCTGCTTGCCATCAAGCATATTTGTAAACCATTTCTGCCAAAATATATACATCTGCAATAGTAGTTTCTGGAAGCAGACCCTGCAAGACCGCACACTCCATGAAGTCCATATGGATAGTGTTACGGAATGGAGGGGGGGCATATGAACGAAGTCTTAAGAAGTCTCTAAGAGACGTAGAGCTCTAAGAGACATAGGTGACAATCGCTGGGCACAAGCTCTCCTCCGGACTTACCCAGGCAGTAGACTATGCAAACCAAAGTTCTATTCTCCTCTTGCAGTAGGTGCTTAGAATGTACTTCCCAAGACATATCCTGTATTTGCATGTTACCCCAACACATTCCTCCTATGTTAATCATGTATAACCCTCCCCTTTTCTGATGGAGTGGTGATGTTTAGCAAACTGTCTGCTGGGAAAAGATTTGTTGTTGTTGTTGTTGTTTAGTCGTTTAGTCATGTCCGACTCTTCATGACCCCATGGACCAGAGCACGCCAGGCACTTCTGTCCTCCACTGCCTCCCACAGTTTGATCAAACTCATGCTGGTAGCTTCAAGAACACCATCCAACCATCTCATCCTCTGTCGTCCCCTTCTCCTTGTGCCCTCCATCTTTCCCAACATCAGGGTCTTTTCCAGGGAGTCTTCTCTTCTCATGAGGTGGCCAAAGTATTGGAGCCTCAGCTTCACAATCTGTCCTTCCAGTGGGCACTCAGGGCTGATTTCCTTAAGAATGGAGAGGTTTGATCTTCTTGCAGTCCATGGGACTCTCAAGAGTCTCCTCCAGCACCAGAATTCAAAAGCATCCATTCTTCGGCAATCAGCCTTCTTTATGGTCCAGCTCTCACTTCCATACATCACTACTGGGAAAACCATAGCTTGAACTAAACGGACCTTTGTCGGCAAGGTGATGTCTCTGCTTTTTAAGATGCTGTCTAGGTTTGTCATTGCTTTTCTCCCAAGAAGCAGGCGTCCAAAGTTTCTCATGTGCCTGTCGTATGGTTTCTTACCAAACATCTTTTCATAGGGAGTACAACCTATGGGTGCAGAAAATCGTCTGTTAAAACAATAAACCAAACAATTCAGCGACTCCGCCCAATATTCCTCAGGAAGATAGGCATCATGCAACAAGGTCTTCAGTCCTTGTAGCAAAGTCTGGTTTTCCCTTTCGCAAAGTCCATTCTTCCATGAAGATCTTGGACTTGCAAGGTCATGCTGAATCCCCTTCTGACGTCTCCTTCCGTCGGCCCGTCCTCTGACATAAATCAGGGACCCGGACTTCAAAAGCCAGGGCACGCTATTAGCAGAGTGTACTGCGCACACAGAAGTAGGCGTGAGGCTTGTGAAGTCATTCTACAGCTACAGATTTATTAAACATAAATCAAGACAAAGAAACATGTTGTCTCTCTCATGTCATCTCAGAGAGAACAGCAAAAGCAAAAGCGATGCACAAACGGAAGTTCCCAGCATACTGTGCTGGAGTGTAAACAGACATGTGACATGCAACAATCTCATGCCTGTTCCTTAAGGTGGAATGGAAATGTCAACATCCTCCCCCTTTCCGTGTAACCTGTGGTGCAGTATTTCAACCCAACTGCAACCGCTGTACATAAACCTTAAGTTGTTCTCTGTTAACAACCTTAGACAACAGATCTGCAGGAATCTCGTTTCCTGGCAAGCAGGACACCTGAATGAATCCTTTCTGGATACACTCCCTTACACGATGTACCTTTAACTGCAAGTATTTAGTTCTTTGCTTGCAACTCTCTGAGGCTAGCAAAGCCAAACAGGATCTGTTGTCTTGATACACCTGTGCAGGACATTTCACAGTAACCCTGACGTCCTGAAACGGTTGCATCAACCATTCATAATCCATAAGTGAATATGACAGTGCATTGAGTTCAGCTTCACAAGAACTTAGGCTAACTGTGGTTTGCTTCTTGCACAGCCAGTCAAACAAACACTGGTTGCACATGTAGCATATCCCGGTCGTGCTTGTGCCATCTTTGGTGGCACTGCCAAAACTCGCATCTGTAAAGATTTCAAGACCTCCAGATTTCTGACCAGTGAATCTGAGTCTGTAGTGCATAGTACCTTAACACATCAGCAATTTTCTGAAATTGGTGTACCAAAAAATCACCTGCCTGGTTTTTCTCTACTTCCAGAGAAAGACAGTTGGATACCTCAGCAAGATCCTTCATGTCGAAGTGCTCCTTCAGCTGAGCTAGGATGCTTTGGTTCAAAGTCTGATTCTTCCAAAACATCAGAAGATCATCAACAAAACATAAACAATACAGTTTGTTTTGCCCCTCCTCCTTGACAAACACACATGGATCAGCTTTGCCTTGGTGAAAACCAAGAGAAAGCAACGTCTCAGTGAATTTTGTGTTCCAACACTTGGCACTCTGCTTGAGACCATATAAGGACTTCCGAAGTTTACAGACCATTCCCTTCTGTATCTGCATCCCGTCAGGTGGAAGCATATACAGCTCCTCCCCCAAAACCCCGTACAAAAAAGCTGTATTAACATCGTGATGGGAAACATGCAGTTTCTCCTCTGCAGCAATCTTGAGCATTAGCCGAATGCTCTCATACTTGACGATGGGTGAGTAGGTCTCGTGGTAATCCTGTCCTGGTACCTGTGAAAAACCTCTGGTGACCAATCTGGCTTTGTGTCATACTACCTTGCCATTCTGATCAGTCTTGGCTTTAAAGACCCATTTGCTGTCAACCAGCTTCATCCCTGGGACTATTGGAACCAGCTCCCAGGTCTTGTTCCTTTCCAAGGAATCAAGTTCAGCCTTCATGGCATTTAGCCATGGCTCAGCATCCTTTGAAGTTAAATCCTGGACCTCTTGGAAGCTTGAAGGTTCCCACACCTTCTCTGAGCTACTAACAACAGCTACTGCTGTTTTAGTAACCTCATCAGAATACCTCTTTGGAGGTTTGCCCTTTGTGGCCCTTTCAGATCTGCATACTATACGCAAGTCTTCAGCACCTATCTCCTCTTCCTTAGGAGAATAGTGGCCAATGGTGAACAGTGGTTCTTCCAATTCAGTGTCAGACTCATCAGATGGTCTGAGTGACGCCTTTGCGCTCTTGTAGTCTGCTGTGTCATCGCTGTCACTGACATCAGCACTAGCACTGCCCACTGAGCTGGAATCCGAACTCTGATCATCATCCTCAGCTTCCTCTGCTTCTTCAGCTTCAGGGTGACTGGAAAATACATTTAGCATTGTACCGAACACTTGTGATAAACCGTCTTTGTGTCAGTCATCACCACTCTGTATGCACCTTTTTCATACCCCACAAATACGCCATGCACACCACGCTTCCCGAGCTTGCTGCTCTGTGGAGTATGGACCCACATGTCAGAGCCAAAGTTTCTCATGTGCCTGACGTATGGTTTCTTACCAAACATCTTTTCATAGGGAGTACAACCTATGGGTGCAGAAAATCGTCTGTTAAAACAATAAACCAAACAATTCAGCGACTCCGCCCAATATTCCTCAGGAAGATAGGCATCATGCAACAAGGTCTTCAGTCCTTGTAGCAAAGTCTGGTTTTCCCTTTCGCAAAGTCCATTCTTCCATGAAGATCTTGGACTTGCAAGGTCATGCTGAATCCCCTTCTGACGTCTCCTTCCATCGGCCCGTGCTCTGATGTAAATCAGCGACCTGGACTTCAAAAGCCAGGGCATGCTATTAGCAGAGTGTACTGCGCACACAGAAGTAGACGTGAGGCTTGTGAAGTCATTCTACAGCTACAGATTTATTAAACATAAATCAGGACAAAGAAACATGTTGTCTTTCTCTCATGTCGTCTTGGAGAGAACAGCAAAAGCAAAAGCTATGCACAAACGGAAGTTCCCAGCATACTGTGCTGGAATGTAAACAGACATGTGACACACAACAATTCCACATGCCTGTTCCTTAAGGTGGAATGGAAATTTTGAACCAGTCAGTTGTTCCATATCCCATTCTAACTGTGGCTTCTTGTCCCACATACAGATTTCTCAGGAGACAGATGAGGTGATCAGGCACTCCCATTTCTTTAAGAATGGAGAGCTACCTTTGAAAACAAACAAACAAAGGTGCCTTAGGCACATCAATGAACACAATAATAACAGGGCAATAGCAATATGACGGAACCAGTGTCTCAGTGATGCCCCCCCCCCGAAAAGTCTTCTTTGGAAGAGTTCATAAAATATTATACAGATATTTCGGTTTGGTTTTGCTTTTTTTGTTGTTGTTCAAAGTGGAATCAGAGGAGACAGACATGGAGCCCATCAACAACAGAAAACCATAAACAGCTCCCTTCTTGCCATAGGCCAAGACATGTAGGAGGGGAGGGGGGAGGGGTTTGAAAGCTTGGCTCCCAAGTTTCAAGTGAATAGTTAGTTTATGGTGTTCAAGTATGGCATGCTCCACAGCCTAGCTCTCTTCACCTCAAACAGCCCTTGAAAAAATATTTGAACCATTCCTTCCTTCCTTCCCACCAGCACTCCGCTCTCCTCTCGCGCCATTCCCCAGCCATTCAAGGCCCACCTACCTCTTGCTCCTTCCCCACTCGTACCGTCAAAACCAGCGCCGACAAAAAAACTCCCTCCTCAGTAGCTGCCGTTCAGTTCAAAAAATATTTCCCTGTGCAGGAGCAAATCGTGATTGGGGTGGGGTGGGGGCGGGGCCGTTAGAAGAAGGAAGGAAGGAAGGAAGGAAGGAAGGAAGGAAGGGGCTGCGCTCGGGAGAAGAGAAAAGGCTTGGCTGTGTCATTTCCCACCGTTGGCAGGAGCGGCGCTGGTCTCGGGATGAGCATGCGTGAACTGCTCGCGCCCCCCTCCTTTCAGATGCAAAATGTAGAGGGAGGGGGGATGTTCTCACCCAAAGTGTAAGCGGGGAATGGAACTGAAGAGCCGTGCATGCTCACAAATGAAAGGGAAGGGTGGGGGGAAGAGTGGGCTTTTGGTTTCACCATTGGCTGTTAGTGGGTCAGAGGGGGAGAGGCTCATTTTACAGTCTCTCCGTCAGGCGGAAGGAAACCTTGTTTTTTTCTGTCATTGTACAGTATTCGCTGTCATTTTTTTCTGTCGTTATTTCACAAATAAATCAAGCAGTTTGCACCATTCTAAAATCCAGAAGAAGAATCCCATGTGTCAATAAGGCCCTCGCCTAGTTCCACAGAGCGTTCCCCACATAGTAGAGTTGCAGCTTCCTTCTGAGTAAACATATTGAAATAAAAAAATTTAAGGTCATATATCATATATATATATATATATATATATATATATATATATATATATATGAATGATAAATGGTCATAACTGCATATATAAACCACATGTCTGAAACCCCACAGAAAAAGTCCTGAAACCATTTTGTCCCTCCCACATTGACCTCAAATATTTCTCTGCAAGTTCGAAGGAAAAGGGAAAAGCCTCCCCATTGTCTTTTCGTTCACAAATCCTGTCTTAAGGGTATGTCTGTGTATGAATAGGGTGAGCCTGTGACCTGGCTCAGGAACTAAGTATTTGTCCAGACGGCAGGAGCACTGGGTCACGGAGCAAGGGACGGGCTGACACTCCTGCGATGCCACCCCATAGCTGGACGCATCTGTTTGGGAAAATATAAAGATTTGAAAAACAAACAGACATGCTCTGAACCGACGAAGCTGGAAAAAAACCTGCAGAATGTACAGTCTCTGGTGTAAAAGATTGAACTTCAAAGAGATCCTCATCATGATGTTTGGAATCTGGAGGGGCTTGGTATATTTTTTCTTCTTCTTCTAACATTAACAATTCACATTGCATGCCAAGCCTCATTAAGAACCTAAATTGCTCTTCAAAAAGTGAGTACAGATGGACTTTTATATATAATTGGGACTTATTCGCAGCCGCTTTTCTTTTAAGATTTGAAATGCCCGTTAAAGACGAAAACAAAGAACAAAATGGCGCCTACCCACTACGCACTTATGGAATATCTGAAATACCTCCCTGATTAAGAGAAACAGGAGCTAACCGATGGTTGGTTATAAAGATTAGAGACAATATTAAATATGCAACTGTTTGCAAAAAGATTTTTTTTTCATCATGAGTGAGAGAAAATGCTAAATGGATGTCTGACAGCCCCCCTCCAGGGCCCGGAGGAAGGACTTGGTGGATTCCAAAGGCTAATTGAAACAAAAGAAGTGCCATGGTCAGATCACTTCCTGGTGCAACTGGACTTCTCTGTGACCCTTCCCCTCTGCAGGGAGGTGGGAGCAATTCGGATGGTCCGCCCCCACCACTTAATGGATCCAAATTTTTTCCAGAGAGTGGTAGGGGATGCTTTATCCCATGTTGATGGCCTTTCAGCTGATTCCCTGGTGGCCCGCTGGAATGCGGAGTTAACCAGGGCTATCGACTGTCTGGCTCCGAAGCGCCCTCTCCGATTGCATGGAGCCCGGACAGCCCCTGGTTTTCTTCGGAGCTGAGGGCGATGAAACAATCGCTGAGACGGCTAGAGCATCGGTGGCAGAAAACTCATTCCGAATCTGACCGGACACAGGTTAGAGCTCAACGTCGAGCCTACCAAGTGGCGATAGCGACGGCGAAGAAGACTTTCTTCACCGCCTCTATTTCATCTGCAGAAAATAGTAGCAGGAGACTCTTTCAGGTGGTCCGTAGTTTAACGGAACCACCTTTACCACCGGGGCCTTGTAAAGACCCCAAGATCTCCTGCAACGATTTTGCAAAGTTTTTTGCAGATAAAATCACTCATATTCGGAAGGAGCTAGACACCACCGTGGGAGCAGGGCTTTGGCGGGAGAGTGCTAGAGCCCTGTCTGGTCAAGTTGCATGGAATCAATTTCAATCCGTTACCCCCTAGGATGTGGACAGGCTGCTTGTACGCGTGAAACCAACCACCTGTCTCCTTGATCCTTGCCCATCCTGGCTAATATTTTAGTGTATTTTGGTTTCTGTGGAAGCCGCTCAGAGTGGCTGGGGAAACCCAGCCAGATGGTCGGGGTACAAATAATAAATTATTATTATTATAATTGATCGTCATGTCTGATATATGGCTACATAGCAAGTAGTTTGCTTAAGAATAAATCAACAAGGAGTCTTTGAAGGAGGTTTTTATAATAATAATAATAATAATAATAATAATAATAATAATAATAGCCACTCTGGGCGGCTTCCAACAAAACACTAAAATACAATAACCTATTAAACATTAAAAGCTTCCCTAAACAGGGCTGCCTTTAGATGTCTTCTAAAAGTTTGGTAGTTATTTTTCTCTTTGACATCTGGTGGGAGGGCATTCCACAGGGCGGGCGCCACTACCGAGAAGGCCCTTTGCCTGGTTCCCTGTAACTTGGCTTCTCGCAGCGAGGGAACTGCCAGAAGGCCCTCGCCGCTGGACCTCAGTGTCCGGGGAGAACGATGGAGGTGGAGACGCTCCTTCAGGTATAGTGGACCGAGGCCATTTAAGGCCTTAAAGGTCAGCACCACCACTTTGTGTTTTTTTTTATAATATTTTTATTAAACAATTTTTATATTAATACAAACAAAACATACATAAACAAACAACAAACAATAACAGAACAAAAAACAGGTACCATTTCGTATCCTAATTTCTTAAACCTTTCTTCCTCGACTTCCTCTTGCCTCCCGTTTCTGTATTCCAAATTCTTATAATTATTCAGCGAATCTTCCCTTATTTTACTATAAATTTATGTTAATCATCCTTATTCTCTTTGTCTTAACCATTACTAATAGTAACCGTTTATTTTAATCCAACATCATTTTAACTGTCATTAATTTTGTAGTATTTCTTTAAATAGTCCTTAAACTTTTTCCATTCTTCTTCCGCCGCTTCTCTTCCCTGGTTTCGGATTCTGCTCGTCATTTCTGCCAAGCCCATATAGTCCATCACCTTCATCTGCCATTCTTCCAGTGTGGGTAGATCCTGTGTCTTCCAGTACTTTGCAATGAGTATTCTGGCTGCTGTTGTAGCATACATAAAAAAAGTTATATCTGTCTTTAACACCCCCTGGCCGACAATACCCAAGAGAAAGGCCTCTGGTTTCTTGGGGAAAGTATATTTAAATACCTTTTTCAGTTCATTATAAATCATTTCCCAGAATGCCTTAATCTTTGGGCACGTCCACCAGAGGTGAAAGAATGTACCTTCCTTTTCTTTACATTTCCAACATTTATTATCAGGCAAATGGTAGATCTTTGCAAGCTTGACTGGGGTTATGTACCACCTATAAATCATTTTCATTATATTTTCTCTTAAGGCATTACACGCCGTAAACTTCAACCCGGTGGTCCACAACTTTTCCCAATCAGCAAACATGATGTTATGACCAATGTCCTGAGCCCATTTAATCATACTTGATTTTACCATTTCATCTTGTGTATTCCATTTCAGCAGCACCACCACTTTGAATTGTGCTCGGAAACGTACTGGGAGCCAGTGTAGGTCTTTCAAGACCGGTGTTATATGGTCTCGGTGGGCGCTCCCAGTCACCAGTCTAGCTGCCACATTCTGGATTAGTTGTAGTTTCCGGGTCACCTTCAAAGGTAGCCCCACGTAGAGCGCATTGCAGTAGTCCAAGCGAGAGATAACCAGAGCATGCACCACTCTGGCGAGACAGGACCAGGGAGTCTTCCACACCCACCCGCCCCTTGTCCCACAAAAACAGTACTTCTGTCTTGTCAGGATTCAATCTCAATCTGTTAGCCGCCATCCATCCTCCAACTGCCTCCAGACACTCACACAGGACCTTCACCGCCTTCACTGGTTCTGATTTGAAAGAGAGGTAGAGCTGGGTATCATCCTCATACTGATGGACACCCAGCCCAAACCCCCTGATGATCTCTCCCAGCGGCTGCATGTAGATGTTGAAAAGCATGGGGGAGAGGACAGAACCCTGAGGCACCCCACAAGTGAGAGCCCAGGGGTCTGAACACTCATCCCCCACCACCACTTTCTGAACACGGCCCAGGAGGAAGGAGCAGAACCACTGTATAACAGTGCCCGCAGCTCCCAGTCCCTCTAGACGGTCCAGAAGGATGTTATAGTTGATGGTGTCAAAGGCCACTGAGAGATCCAGCAGAACTAGGAAACAGCTCTCACGTTTGTCCCTAGCCCGCTGGAGATCATCGACCAGTGCAACCAAGGCAGTTTCAGTCCCATGATGAGGCCTGATCCAAATGGTCATATTCTTCCAGGCGTGACTGGAGCTGTTCAGCAACCACTCGCTCAATCACCTTGCCCAAGAATGGAAGATTTGAGACTGGGCGATAGTTGGCCATATTGGCAGCATCTAAAGATGTTTTTTTAAGAAGCGGTTTAATGACCGCCTCTTTCAGCGGGTCTGGGAAGGCTCCCTCACAGAGGGAAGCATTCACCACCCCGCAGAGCCCATCGCCCAGCCCTCTCCGGCTTGCTTTTATCAACCAGGATGGGCAAGGATCAAGGAGACAGGTGGTCGGTTTCACTTGTCCAAGCAGCCTGTCCACATCCTCGGAGGTAACAGATTGGAATTGATCCCATGTAACAGGACCAGACAGAACTCTAGCACTCTCCCGCCCTGGCCCTGCTCCCACGGTGGAGTCTACCTCCTTCTGAATCTGAGCGATTTTATCTGCAAAAAACTTTGCAAAACCATTGCAGGAGATCTTGGGGTCCCTACCAGGCCCCGGTGGTACAGGTGGTTCCGCTAGATTGTGAACCACCTGAAAAAGTCTCCTGCTGCTGTTTTCTGCAGATGCAATGGAGGCGGCGAAGAAGGCCCTCTTCGCCGTCGCCATTGCCACTTGGTAGGCTCGACGTTGAGCTCTAGCCCGTGTCCGGTCAGATTCAGAATGAGTTTTCTTCTCATTCTGCACAACTAGGGGGATTATTTGATGAAATACCCCTTAACTACTTGGTTTCTGTTCTCGATGCTGCTTTAATGTGTTTCTTTTCATTATCTCCACACTCCACACTCCCACACCCCGCCCCTCAACAGCTCATGCAGGAAAACAGTAAATTACACTTCTCTCTCCACCCGGCATGTATGGAACAGACCCTGACAAATCAAATGACAAAGCATAATTAATCCCCCAGGTGAACTGAACAGGGAGCAGCAGCTGGGGTAGAACATGCAAACAAGAAATTATTAGTTCAAGGTACAGAAGCCCCAGAACACCCCAGCCACATGGAGTTAAGAATAGCAATTCCAGATTATAGGGCTTGCATCTGAGACATTTGTTCCTTCCTTTTTTCCAAGACAGGTGATGTTCCTACGAATACATTGGAAATTTTGAAAGGACCGTGGGCATTTTTCCTCTGCAGCTGAAGATTCAGAGCTATCTGAAGAGGGGGAAATACCAGGTCTTGCTCAGCTGGAGATGCCTTATTTCCTTTGAAGATATAATCTGATGAGAATTTTAGGCTGCCGGGGGTGGGGCAAAATCTGAGGATGGGGAAAACGATATCACTGACAGTCACATGGGAGGCTGCTGAAAATGCACATGGAGAAACAATGGGTCCTTGAACTGAGGGGACTGTTTGACCTGCAGGAGGAAGCCAGTTGTTGAAAGGGAACATGGCTCTGAGAAGGAGCTTAGAGGGAGATTTCAACATCCAGCTGGAGCCATCAATGGCAATTCGTCACTAGTTCAGAGTTGGGGACTCTTTTTCAGTCTTAAGGGCCATATTCTCCTCTGGGAAGCCTTCCAGGGGCCGTGTGCCTGTGGTGGGCAGGGCCACAGGTGAAAGTGGGTGGAGTGATGAATGTAAACTTTGCTTTCCTAAGGGAGGCTGGTTTCTACACACATTCAACTCTCCACTCTCTGTCCTTCATGACTCAAGGGTGCAAGGGGAGGGGTAGTATCTCGGGGGACACACGTTGTGCTCCTTCTGGGGTAGTTTGTCCACCTTTGGTCACTACAGCTCTCACCTGTGGCTCTTAGAAACTGTCAGCCTGCAGCAGCAGCCACACCCCAGGAACGGCTTCAACTGGCAGGCTAACCAGGTGAGGGGAGTTGATGGGTCTCAAACCCTCAGTGAGTTAGGGGCTTCCCCTGCATGCAAAGATAGTGTGGGGTACTGGCTAGAGGAAGAGGAATGGTGGGAGACTACAGCAAGGGAACCCCCCAGAGAAGCATCACAGTGGGAAGGCTCTGAGCCAGGAGACTGCTGGTGGGATGCAGGAGACAGGGAAGAAGAAGAAGAAGAAGAAGAAGAAGAAGAAGAAGAAGAAGAAGAAGAAGAAGAAGAAGGAGGAGGAGGAGGAGGAGGAGGAGGAGGAGGAGGAGGAGGAGGAGGAGGAGGAGGAGGAGGAGGAGGAGGAGGAGGAGGAGGAGGAGGAGGAGGAGATGGGTTGGAGGCTAAAGAAACAACAGGTTTAAGTGAGACTAAGGCAGCTGAGGAGGAGGAGGAGGAGGAGGTGGAGGTGGAGGCTGAGGCTGCAACAGATCCCCAGGCACCTGCCATGTCCACTATTCCCTTCTCCCCTCCTCCTCTGTCCCCAGGAACAAGGGAGGCATTACATGTAGCAGAACAAAAGGCACAGAGAGCCCCTCCACGACTGTTGGGCAGTCAGCCGACTGGAGAGGAGCCTTAGGATAGGGATGCCATATTTCTAAAAGTAGAAACCAAGACACCCCAAAAGCTGTGGAGCTATTTTTAGGAAGACCCCAAAATTATTGAGCTTCTCAAAGGAAGACCCAGAAGTTGTTGGTGTATGATAGCTCTACCTTAGGAGGAGGCTAAGATCCTCCGTTCTGGCAACTGGGGCTAGTCCTGCCTGTGGAGTTTCTCTGTCTGGTTTTGTCTCTCTGAATAAAGAGTCCACCTTACTGCTCATCTCTGAGTTTTGATGCTGAACTGCAGCTGAATCAGCCCTGACAGCCAGGCTCTGGACAATTGATCAGATGAGACCACTAGGGGGTCCAACAGTCAAGAAGGTGGCTTCTGCCCGTGCTGTAGAGGGAACCATCAATCAATTTCCTTTATTCGACCGATAGTCAGAAATAAAACATTACACAATAATTATAAACTATAACATCATAGGGGTACATAAATAAGGTAGGGCCGCAGTACTAGACCTTTCACAGATAACCCACATCAAAGCAATCAGTTATACGTTTCCGACACTTGAGTGCCAGGAAAAGGAATTTAGCCACTGACAAAGTTGTTTTCCCAGAAGACTTATTTAGCAGATATGCTGTCTGCTTTCCTCTTTGTCGGGAACTGAGCTGGGGTAAGTGTGGAGTTATAAGGTACTGTCTTAAATCGTTGTAAATGGGACAGCTCAGTAAAATGTGCTCTGTGGATTCTACCTCACCCAATGCACAGTGGCATAATCTCTGGTCATATGGGACTCCTCCATATCTTCCCTTCAGAACCGCCGAGTCAAGAACATTCAGCCTAGCCGCAGTAAATAGTCTGCGGTATTCCACGTAGTGGATATCCGCCAGGTAGCGAGCTGGAGCAGCCCGATACAACTGCTCCCCCAGAAACAACCCAGGTTACACACGGGCTATGTCCTCCTGCCTGGCAATATCTCTTAATCTTTGAGCGATCACCGCCTTTGCGTGGCTATACGTCATGGACTCTATATAAAGGGAGGACAACCCGCACTTCTGCACTTCCTCCACTATCTCCCCTTCCCATGGAGATTTAAAGTTATCCCTCAGAATTAAGGGGGCCAAACCCACCGGTCTGAAACAGAGCTTGAGCCATAGCCATGACTTCATTTTCAGGGCCACATACCTAAAGGCTTGACAACCGGTTTCCAATCTCATGATCGCGCCTGCCACGGAGGGGGGGATCCTGAGTATGGCCCTGAGGAATTGGGTTTGGATAGATTCCAATTTTTCAAAGTCCCTACGTGAGCCCAAGGCAATGCCCAACAGCAGAAGAGGGAGGACTTTCATTTTAAAGAGTCGCAAGGCAACTTTGACAGTTTGTGCCTGTTTCTTGGAGTACAGGGTTCTAATCACCAAGGCTGCTTTGGATGCGTTCGAGGCTATGTATTCTCTGTGCGCCAAGAAGGACCTATTTGATCTTACAACCTGACCCAGGTATTTGAAGCAACTGACCTGCTCTAAAGGGATACCATTAATTGACCATAAATTAGGTTTCAGTCGAGCAGCAAAGACCATTATTTTGGTCTTGGCATAATTTAGTTGGAGCTCGTGTTGGGTCTCATATTCATGAAGAGCTCGAAGCATCCTCCTTAATCCGATGGGGGAGGTAGCTAATAGGGCGGCATCGTCCGCATACAGTAGGACATTCAAGGCTCGTCCTGCCAGTTTTGGTGGATGGAAATCAGCATTTGCCATATGCACCACTAGCGAATTAATATAGAAATTAAACAAAGCAGGGGCAAGCAAATAGCCCTGTCTTACCCCCCTAGTGGTGGCAACCGGATTGGAGACTAGCCCCTTACCATCTAGCCTAATCCTCAGGAGGGTATTTGTATGCAAATTAATAATCAGCAGGAGAAGGCGGCGGTCGATAGATGTCGCTGCCAATTTTGTCCATAGCTGGTTCCTGGGAATTAGATCAAAGGCCTGCTTAAAGTCTATAAATGCGACGTGGAGGGCTTTTAGGCCATTGCCAGCGTACTTGGTGGCCAAGTGATTTAGGATTAAGATTTGGTCTGTTGTTGATCTTCCGGGGCGGAAACCCGCCTGTTCCTCTGCGATGATATTGTTGCTTTCCATCCAGGTCGTTAATTTGTTAAGTAGAAATCTTGAATAGATCTTCCCGATAACATTTAGCAGGCTAATTGGTCTAAAATTGGCCGGGTCTGTGTGCGGCCCTTTCTTGTGAATTAACACAATCAGTGCAGAGTTCCAGCTTGGAGGAAATTGTGCTGTTTTGTTTATATAAGTAAAAAGAGCTGCTAGGGGTGGACACCACCAGTCCTTATTGGCTTTAATAACATCTATGGAAATAAGATCGTCTCCGGGTGCCTTGCCCGCCTCAAATTGGCCTATAAGTGTTTCCACTTCAGAGCAGGTAACAGGATCCCACTCAGGCAAGGGGGCCAAATCTAACCTTCCTCCGCTGGCAGCGTGAGCTGCATATAAATCTGAGAAGAAGCTTTCCCAGGTGTCAGCTGAAATTTGGGGTTCTATCCTTGACAACGGTCTACCCAGGTATTGAGAAATTTGGTGCCAAAAGGAGGAGGGATTTCTATTTTCTGCAGCTTTTAGAAGGTTCTTCCAATCATTTCTTTCTGCCACAAGCTTCTTTTCCTTTAATAGTGCTTTATACCTTCTCTTGAGGTTCATAAGGTGACTGCTAGGTGCGGGGTCATTTGATGCCCTATATGCCAAGAATTCATTATATAGGTTGTTCTTGAAGTGTCTACATTCCTCATCAAACCACTTTTTATGAGAGAAATGGTTACTATTCATTACCGGGGCCTTAGCCAACGAAGGTTTTAGCAGTTCTACTAAATTGTCATATATTGGCAGTGGCTCAACTGCCTGAATAAGGGAGTCCCTTGTCTCTTGCAGTTGGTCAGACCACAGGAGTTCATTTATCCATTGAGCCATATTGTCGGTCCATTTTAAGGCAGTGGGCCTCATCTGAAGCTGGTTATTTGTAATAGGCACACAGGAATAGGTAGCCAATTCTCCATCCAGGATCAGAGAGAGTTCTAATGGAAAATGGTCACTTTCCAACCTCGTTACCACCCTAAAGTTGGAAATTTTGGGAATTAGGTCTACTGATGTCCAAATAAAGTCTATGGTAGAGGCTCGGGAGCCTGACCAGAAAGTAAATTCGGCAGGGTAATCAGAACTGAGAGCTCCGTTTAGAAGGTGAAAATTAAGAGCCATCAAAGTTTGTCTACATTTAAAACCTGCGTATGTAGCAACACTGTCTTTAAAGTTCCTGGGTAAAAGGTCTGAGGTTAAAATGGGTAGTGAAGGATATTTATTATATTTAGCAAATAATGATTTATCAGAGTGAGACAATCGGCCGTTGAAATCTCCTGCAACTAGGAAGGTGGCTTCAGGATATTTCTCTAGGAGAGTTTCAAGAGTCAGTTGAATTCCCCTCCATCTTTGGTCCACCAGGTTTTTCTTATAGGTTGGGTGCAAATAAACATTAATCACCACGAACACTTCCTCCGCTGTTTGTAGCTTTACACCCAGCATGGATGACGACTGGATGTCGATTTGTTCGTGCTGTAGAGGGAAGTGAAGAGCAGTGGGGCTCATCCACCTGGGAAGGTAGCTCATTTAAGAGAAGGAAGTCCCTGATCCTAAACCTTATTGATCCATTTAGCCCAGTATTGCCCACTTCCACCCTGAGTGGCAGAAGCTCTCCAAGGCCTTGGGCAGAGAAAGGCTGCTACCTACATTGAGCTTCTAACTGCAGGTGCTAGGGACTGCACCTGGGACCTTCTGCATGCAATGCAGGTGCTGACACACTGAAGCTATGGCGCCTCCACAAAACCTTCAGTTATCTCTACTTAGAAGGCTTCTTGAAAGAGGAAGAGGAAGTAGGCATTGAAAAGATAGCAGAGAAGGGACCCCCGATAAGATGGTACCTGCAGGAAGCCGTCATCTGCAGAGCAGAGCCATCCATTGGGTATATAAGGGGTGATATGATTTTTCAGGTGCCTTAGCCTCAACCAATACCTCAAACTATCAATCAACCGCCTCAGTCTCCTTTATGCTTCTGATGAAATAGGCTATGCCTGCATAAGTTTTTGTTATGTTGTCCTAAAATGCCACTACTCTTTTGTCTCTTCCTTCTGAAGGATCCCGGTGAACAAGCAAAAAGCCCTTGAAAAAAACACACACACAAGAGGACAAGACAAGACAGGGCTGTGCACCACAAACCATCCCAAAATAAGCCTCCATTCCCCATCAATCAATATTGGGCTAAAAGCTATAGAACACAAAGCTAAATGCACCTAAAAACTGGTTTTGAAATAGCCTTGGTCTTGCCTAGTCCCTCAACCTTGAGAGTTTGGGAGTTAGTTTGCAAGGGTGAAAATCTAATGGAGGATTCCATTGTTGAATTAACCAAGCAAGGGTCATAGTTGCCACCTATGTACCTTGTGGTTGCTCTGTGCCAGAGGGCAAATGAGGGTGGGCCTCCTCCCTCGCCTGGCTGGGAATGAGAAAGGAAAAGGTCAGAGGTGTGTGAGAGAGCTGGGCTGGAAGTTGGCAGAAGTCACAGAGAGAGAGCCATGCCTGATTTCTTCTTGATTCGAAGGCTGTAACTGGAAGAAGCAAGACCTTCTGGGGCGTTAATGCTGTGAGCCTCTCCATCTTCGGCTCAGGTTGTATATGTGTGTGAATAAACCATATATCATAAAGACACCACAGTCTCTGCTGAACCTCATTCCAAGGAAACTTGCTCTAACAACCTCACTAATGCAGCCCCTTCAGTCCTTTATTCTAGTTCCCCTTTCCATGCCGTACCATACAAGGCTTTCCCAGTATTTTCAGGGTCATCTTCCACCACAATTTAGGGTTGCCATATGTCTGGGGAAACCCGGACATGTCCTCTTTTGGGGGACCAACATGCCTATCTGGGTGATTTTTGACATTTTAAATGAAATGTCCAGGTTTTTTGGGGGGGGGAGTTGTTGGGGGCTCGGGCTCACATTTTCATCTATTTTAACTCCCATTGAAATAAGTTTTTCTTCTGTTGCTTTTGCCTTTTCATTTACATTATTTTTTAAATCTTGGATATCTTTCTTCAAACTTAAAATTAATTCTCTCATATCTAGCAGTTGATCCATGTCAATAACAGAAGTTTTCCTGATTTGTGAGGCTGAAACTGCCGCAGAACCTGACACAGTTGTTTTTTTACCAGACATCACTATGAAATTCAATTAGTTCACAAGGTAATTTGTTCCTTTTCTTTCTATCTTACAGACTGGATATCAATTAAATTCAATCTTTCTTAATACAATCACGACAATTTTACCAATCTGATAATAATCTCCGGCCTATGTATTCACTAATTCTTTATATTCACCAGTTTCACTAAATATATTTAAAATTGATTATGAACCATTATCTAATTAGTTACAGCTTATCATCAATACAGCAATATCACAAATTCATCAGATCAAATAAATATAAGAAATGATTGCAATCCTTGCGTTCACTTGCTCATTCAGGGTGATAGATCATATATATAAATCTTTAAACAGGTTAGCGGCTCAATTAATCAGCACCTTGCAACAAAACTAATGATATCTGATGCTAATATCAGCTGCAATAGCTACCGATAGATAGTGAAAGAAAAAACAAACCAAAAACAAAAACAAAAAGCAACAAAAAACCACAACAACAACACAAGACAAAACCACACAAGTCGAAAACCACACAAAAACACAACCAGAAAAACAAAAAAGGAAACAAAAAAACAAAAAAAAAAATACCCAAACAGAAAATTACAAAAGAAAAACAAAAAACAAAGAAAAGATGGGAGGGTAAAAGAAAAATAAAGCAAGAGAAAGTAATAATAAAAATGCTATTTATAATTTGTAAAGGAATAAAGAGGGGGAAGAAAATACGAAAAGTATATATAAATAATAGGAGAACAGCTGGGGAGTATTTTCAATTAATAATGTACAGTGCAATAATATTATGTACTATTTTTTATTGTTAAAATAGTTCATCATTAATACACATATATTACAGATATACAAGCATACAAACATACATTTCATACAATCCTTAAAAGTGTTCAAACATACTTACACTCAGTCCCACAAATAATTCCTTTTCCCATCACCATCGACCACCCCTCACACCACCTTTGTGTTAGACTTCCAATCTACTCAATTGCAATTTCTTTCCACTTCTATTACTTTCTTTTACACACCTTTAGCCTAATTTCATACTTCTTTTTCTATTACACATTGTTATCCATCTTATTCAGTATTTCAGTGTTTGAAAAGGAACTTGTTGATTCTAATAGGATTCCTGATTTTTCGATATGGTTTTGCAAGTATCTTTTAAACACCTTCCAGTCCCTATCTATCTTCTCTTTTGAGATCCTTCCAGTTTCTCCCATTGTTTTGGATATATTGTAGTACTCCAATAATTTGGCAAGCCACTCTATTTTTGTCGGTACAATACCACTTTTCCAGTTTTTTGCAATCAATAGCCTTGCGGCTACTTCTTCTTCCTTTAGGCTTCCTGGTACTATTCCCAATAGAAAACCTTCTGGTGTTTTCCTATATGAATATCTAAACATTTTTTTCATTTTGTTATATATTATTTCCCAAAATTGTTTGATGTTTAAACAATTCCACCATATATGTATCATAGTACCTTTTCCAGTGTTGCATCGCCAGCAGACATCGCTACAATTTTTATTAAGGCTGCTCCGAAGGCTGGCGGTGGGGCAGAGAGACCTTCTCCCCACGCCAGCCTTCGGATGGTTGTCCTGAAGACTTACGGTGGGAGGAGGGTCTTCCTTCCCACCGCCAACATTCAGAATGCTGTTCTGAATGTTGGCGGTGGGGAGGAAAAACCCTCCTCCCACCGCAAGCCCCGGGAACAGAGGAGAAGTGGTGCGCGCCTTCCCCTCTGTTCCCGTACCTGTCCTGAAGGCTTGCGGTGGGGAGAAAAGCCCTTCTCCGCACCGCCAGCCTGGCAAGTGGTCTCCATAGGAACGCATTAATTGATTTTCAATGCATTCCTATGGGAAACCGTGCTTCACAAGACGAAAAACTCGCAAGAAGAAAAAACTTGCGGAACGAATTAATTTCGTCTTGCGAGGCACCACTGTACTTTGACTTTTTCATCTATTATATAGGCATGCCATCCAAATCTCGTCTCTACTCCCTCTAAATCCAATACATGCGAGTCATCTAATTTGATCCATTCTTTTAGCCAGGTCAGACCCACCGCATCATGATATAACTCCATGTCTGGGAGACCAAATCCTCCTCTCTCCTTATCTATCATTATTTTGTGTTTTATTCTTGGCTTTTTCCCTGACCATACGAATTTAGCCAAATCTCTTTTCCAGTCATTAAAACATTTATCTCCTCCTAGTATTGGGATACTTTGAAATAAAAACATCATCCTTGGTAATATGTTCATCTTTATTACCGATATTTTCCCTAGTAAGGAAAGATTTAATTTCCCCCATACTTGCAAATCATTTTTTATTTCATTCCATGTTTTCCCATAGTTCTCATTACTTAAATCTATAGTGTTTGTTGTTAAATTTATTCCAAGATACCTTGTTTTCTTTTTAATTTCCAATCCTGTAATTTCTTGTAATTTCACTTTTTCTTTTTCTTCCATATTTTTCACTAGTATTTTGGTTTTCCCACAGTTTAATTTGAATCCTGCTAATCTGCCATATACATTTATGCATTCCAATATTCTAGGTGTACATTGTAGGGGATTTTCTGTTGTGATCATAACATCATCTGCAAAGGCTCTTAACTTGTATCTTTTTTCATCAACTGCTATTCCTCTTATTTGGTTGTCCTGCCTTATTTTCTTTAATAGAACCTCTAATACTATTATAAATAACATTGGGGATTGGGGGCATCCTTGTATTGTACCTTTAAAGATGTTGATTTCTTCTCCAAACTCTCCATTAATAATAATTTTTGCTTTCTGTTGGTCATATATTGCATTTATACCTTTTTGGAATTTTTCACCTAGACACAATTCTTTTAATAGTTTCTTCATAAATTCCCATGAGATTTTATCGAAAGCCTTCTCCGCATCGATTGAAATCAGGGCTGCTTGTTTATCTCTTCTTACTTGTAGATATTCCATTATGTCTATTATATTTCTAATATTATCCGTTATTTGTCTACCTTCCACAAATCCAGCCTGATTTTTATGTACTATTTTTCCTATAATTTTTTTCAACCTGTTAGCCAATAATCCTGCGTAAATTTTTATATAATCATTTAACAATGAAATGGGTCTATAATTTGAGACAGATTCCAAATCCGTACCTTGTTTTGGCAGAAGCGTTATATACGCTTGAGTCCAAGAGTCTGGAATATTCCCCTTCTCTACTGATTCCTCTATTACTTCTTTTAGTGGGTCGATTAATTCATTTAACATTTCTTTGTAGTATTCTGTTGGTATGCCTGACTAGACAGGTCTCTAGCACTCTCCCACCCCGGCCCTGCTCCCATGGTGGAGTCTACTTCTTCCCGAATCTGAGCGATTTTATCTGCAAAAAACTTTGCAAAATCATTGCAGGAGAACATGTGGCCCGTACTGGGCCCCGATGTTGCAGGTGGTTCCGCTAAATTGTGAACCACCTGAAAAAGTCTCCTGCTGCTGTTTTCTGCAGATGCAATAGAGGCGGTGAAGAAATTCTTCTTCGCCTTCGCTATCGCAACTTGGTAGGCTCGACGTTGAGCTCTAACCTGTGTCCGGTCAGATTCGGAATGAGTTATCCGCCACCGGCGCTCTAGCCATCTCAACGATTGTTTCATTGCCCTCAGATCCGTGGAAAACCACGGGGCTGTCCGGGCTCCATGCAATCGGAGAGGGCGCTTCGGAGCCAAACAGTCAATAGCCCTGGTTAACTCCACATTCCAGCAGGCCACCAGGGAATCAGCTGAAAGGCCATCAACATGGGATAAAGCATCCCCTACCACTCTCTGGAAACCATTTGGATCCATTAAGTGGCGGGGGCGGACCATCCGAATTGGCCCCACCTCCCTGCAGAGGGGATGGGTCGCAGAGAAGTCTAGTTGCACCAGGAAGTGATCTGACCATGGCACTTCTTTCGTTTCGCTTTTACTTAGTGTCAGATCACCAACATCCATAGAGGTAAACACCAGGTCCAAGGCATGTCCGCGGCTATGGGTTGGGCCAGACTTATTCAGGGACAGCCCCATGGAGGCCATGCTTTCCACGAAGTCCCGAGCGGCCCCTTGTAAGGTCGTGTCGGCATGGATGTTAAAATCCCCTAGGACGACCAAACTAGGTGTCTCCAGGAGAACATCTGCCACAACCTGAAGCAGCTCGGGCAGGCAATCCTTGGTGCAGCGGGGAGGTCGGTACACCAAAAGGAATCTTGTACTGCCCCTATTGCCCAACTTCCAGAACATGCACTCGCAAAACTGGGTCTTCCCAATAGGACGCCTGATGCAAACTAATGACTTCCTAAAAATCACTGCAACCCCACCTCCCTGCCCACATGACCTGGGTTGCTGTGCGTAAGAGAAACCTGGTGGACAAGCAGCGGCAAGGACAGGCCCATCTGCTTCATCCAACCAAGTCTCTGTTACACATGCCAGGTCAAATCCTCCATCCATGATCAAGTCATGGATGGCAGTGGTCTTATGAATCATTGACCTGGCATTGCACAGCAGCACCTTCAGGTCATGTGGGTATCCCTTGCTGATTCTAGTATCCGTCCGGTCAGGACCAGACCCGGAGGCAGGAATAGTCCTCAGACAACGACTAAACCTGCCCCCTCTGTAATGACATGGTCTGGTCTTAGCGTAACTCCTCCTCCTACCCGTGATCACTGAGATCGGTTGTCCCAGTGCATCCCCCCCTGTGGAACATGCCCCAGCCATTTTGTGGGCTGGGGCCCACTGCCCGGCAGCCCTGACCCCTCCCCTTAAGAACAAAATAACACCTTAAACAAACAAACAAACAAACAAAACCAATAAAACAATACAAACAAAAACTGTAAAAATTACAAAAGCAACAAAATAAAAAATCCCCAAACCCAACCAAACATCCACCCCACCCCCACATACAAAAAAATCAAAAGAAACTTTTAAAAAACATTTTAAAAACACTCTGTGCCCCTCCAGCAGTAACAGCAACTGCCCTAGTGAGGCCTGTCAGGCCCCGCCCTGGGCCAGGTGGTAAGTGGCAAGAGCAGGGCCCTCAGGCACTCACACAGGGGAGTCCTCCTGGGCAGCAGGCAGCAAGCAGCAAGCAGTCCTTGTGAGGCTTCAGGCCCCGCCCCAGGCCAGATGGTAAGTGGCAAGAGCAGGGCCCTCAGGCACTCACACAGGGGAGTCTTCCCACACTGTTTTAACATCTGTCCCTTTCCTCCAATTGTTTTCAAAATATTCCTTCATCAACTTTCTGGCTCCTTGTATTACTTTTTCATTTTTTAATAAGAAAACATTCATTCTCCACCTTCCCCCCCCCCTTTCTCCTCTTTTCCTTAAAGAGTTAATGATACTGGATTGTGATCTGTAAGTGTTTTTGGTAATATTTCGGTATTCTCTGCTTCAATTGTCATATCCTTAGTAATCCATATACTGTCGATTCAACTATACGAATTTTTTGGTTCTGAGAAATATGTGAACTCCTTTTCGACAGGATATTTATATCTCCATATATCCACTAAATCAAAGATCTTTACCATTTCCATAAAGCTTTTTGGCAACTTCCCTTCATTTCCCCCCCTCTTCTTCTGCTATCTATGCAATTCTGGTTCCATTACTCCATTTAAATCCCCTAACACAATAATTCTCATATCTATATATTCCATTAATAATGATCTTACTTTAACATAGAATTCTGATTTTCTTTTATTTGATCCATAGATTCCTGCTACCACAATTGGTTCCCCCTCTAGTGATATTTTGACTATTACAATCCTCCCCTCTTTATCTTCATATAACAATTCTGGTTTATATTTGCTTTTAACATACATTACAACCCCCCTCTTTTTTCTTACATCAGATGCGATAAATTCTTCCCCTAACTTTGGTTTTACCAATAGTCTTTTATGCTTAGCATTAATGTGGGTTTCTTGTAAACAAACAAGGTCCCACTTCTGTCTCTCTAAGATACGTTCTATTTTCTGCCTCTTCCTCCTATTATTTAAACCATTTACGTTCCAAGATAACAATTTAAATTTCATTCTATATTAGTTAAAAAATTATAAAGTTTAAATTATCTGCGGTGGTAAAGGAGAAGGGTTTTGTAATAGTTATTGGTCTGATTCTTTACTACTGGCATAGTTCTTTATCCTTCCACCCTTTGCTGAGCTCTTTCTTCTTTTTCCGCCTCATCTGATAGCTCTCCCTTCCTTCCTTCCTCATTTCTTACTTCGCTTTTCCCACCTCCTAATTCTCCTCGATACTTCCTCCAAAACATATCTGCTTCCTCAAATGTCTCAAATCATCTTCTTTTTCCTTTGAAGTTGAAGGAAATCCCCACTGGGTATTCCCATCTGAAGGATATTGATTTGGCCTTTAGTGCTTTTGTTAGAAATTTGAATTGCTGTTTCTTTTTTAACAGCCTAGGTGGGACTTCTCGTAAAATTATTATTTCCTTTCCATCTATGGTTAATTTGTTTTTACTCTTTACTTGGAGGATCTTATCTTTCATCCAATTTGATGTGAATACAGTGATGCAGTTTGCCGGCCATTTGTTCATTTTTGCTTTTCTTGAGTTCACTCTGAAGATTTTCTCTGTCTGAACTATTATGTCTTTTTCCTGTAAATGTAGCCACTTTGCTAAAGTTTCAGTCATCTTCTTCCAAATATCCTCCTTCTCCTCTTCTGGAACATTTCTGAATCTCAAGGTCTTCTCTTTAATCTGCATCTGTATCATTGCTAGCGCATCACCAGTAGCTTCCTGGATTGCTTTTTGTTCCTCCATCTCCTTTTTCAATTTGTCCATTTCTTTTCTTTGTTCCCTTTGTTCTTTGCTAATTTTCTTCACCATCTCATCCATTTGTTGATTCTTATTCTTAATTTCTTGTACTTTCCTATCTGTCTCCTTCATTCCTTCTAAGACTTCTGTTAATTTTCCCTTTATTTCTTCATTTTCTTTTTCATTTTTTTCATTGTGTTTTCTAATTTTTCTAATTTCCCATCAATTGTATTGATTTTTTCTTCCAGCTCTTTTCTCAATCCTCCCATGTCCAGTTTCAAACTAATAATAAGCTCCCTCAAATCCATTTCTTCAAGGCCTGAGTTTCTTCTTAATTGTTGCTGTTGACTTCCAGTTCCAGTCTGTTTTTTAATTGCATGAGACATTTTAATTGCATGAGACATTTTGCGTTCTCTTTTTCAACCACCAGATGTCCTTCTATTGTTCCAATTTTCCTTTATTACTGCTTTTCCTACTTTGTCCACTGGGTGTCACTGTGTTCTTATTTACTGTGTTCTTATTTACAGCTTGCCAGCTTTTGCCCTCCTTTAACCCTCTCTTTCACTTTTTTGTCTTCGTTTGGCAGGCCGCCGCCTCCTCCTCCCTGCCACACAGCCTTAATGATAGAAGTATTGATGTGGAAGTAGTTGACCTCATTTTGTCTTTGTCACTTCCTCCTTCTTCCTCCTTCTTGATGATTACTCAGCGTCTTCAAACCTTTGACGCCATCTTATCTTATCTGTGAAATTCCCCTCCTTCCCCCCACAGCATTCCTTATTCCTTTGTCCTTATCTTTCCTTCAAGGACATTCAGTTTCAAAGCAGCTGCTTTACTCCACCCAGCTCCAACAACAGGCAGCCTGCACCGCTTTGCACTTTGTAGTAAGTTCGTTTCAGATAGTGTGCTTTTCAAATAGTTGAATTGCAGTCCGAGTGATTTCTTTACATTCTCTCCATATATATTTTTCTATTCTTCTGTCTTCCCTTTACTTTTGTGGTAGCATTACTTCTCCTCCGCTATTTTTACTCTTTATCTTGTTTTGGGTTGTTTTGGGTTTACTCGCTCCATGAGGGATTTCCCCCCCCTGAGTTCCCTTTCCCCCCCTTGTCTTATTTCCTTTTAGGCTTTGTTACTGCTGCTACCACTTTATGTTTATTTTAATATAGAAATAGAGATTTTACCATCTTGTCGCTGCTTCAGTGGTGTGAGGCTTTTCACCGGTCTGTTTGATGTTCTTCTCTGTGCCTGGATTCCCCCCCACCTCAGCCGTTTTTTCTTCAGCAAGGGGTGCCGGGACTCCAAAAAGACACTGCCGAAGTTCCTTTGACTTGAGCTTCCTTCCAAGCCTTTCCAGGGGTCGTTTAGCCAAACGTTGCCCCTCACAGTACCGATGTATGCTCCTACCTGCTTACTGCAGTCAGAGCTCACACTGTTGCAGCTGTGGTAAAAGCGGAAGTCATTATGTACTATTATGTTCTCACTGGATGTTGCTCTTCCAGAGGCAGCAGGAATGTTATTCCAGTAATGGGGTATTACAACAGGACTCCAACTCACTGCAAGACGAAGCAAGATGGAAGCCCCAAACAAAAGAAGACCCCCAACTTTTATTAGCTACTAATCCCCCATGCTACACCCCTAAGACTACATCATAACTACATCACGACTACATCATTGATACATCACAAAAAAGAGGGGTTGAGGGAGGGGTTGAGGTGGTAATCTGTGTCCTGTCACCTATCCAATTCCTCCTTTCATGAGTACATTCCAGAGGACAAAGAGGAGTTCACGGTTTCCTGCTCCCAGAGGGAAGGGCTGGTCACTGTCCTTTGTTTTAGTCCATACTGAATCCACTTCCATATGCAGGTTCTTTGTTAGTGAAATGGTCCACTGTCTGGCACCATCAATGTTGGCATGCCAGGTGGGGTGGGCTCGCTGCGGACGTGATGGTACGCTTGGGGGATTATGGCTGCCCTATGTCAAGCCTCCGCCCTTCGATAGTCCTTCTTCCAAGGTGCAGAACAAAAGTGGAACAGTACAGATCCGATGTACGGCTGATCTATGAATTTATAACAGAAACACTACAGAGGTAAAAACACTTTCATCAAAAAAAGAAACACTTGGATACATTTTGATTGGATCAGTCACGGTCAATTAAACCCGGATATATTGTATTAGCAGCTGTCAACAGTCATTGAGAGGAAGACATCGGCCCTGCAGTACCTGCTTGGTCGCCACAAGGGGCGCTGTTCTGTTACACTCATTGGCTGGAGCGCAGCAGTTCATTTGCATGGGGAAACTGGTCTACCTGCATTGAAAATAGTGAATGGGGTTCCGTGGGGATAGAGTTACGATTCTGTATTTACTGAAGGCTTTTCAAATAAAGTTTATTGAAAGAAGTGGCGCGTATGTCATGTGTGCGTGTGTGTCATGCTTGTGCAAACTGAATGGTTGGGGGCGGTTCCTGCGACAGTTCCCCCCTTCGGAGATAAGATTGCGAAGGTGGGTACCTCACAATCCTTCTCTCCACACAAATTTGACATCTGACATGTCAAAACCAAAGCCTGTATCTCTCTGAGACCTAAGGGGCCTCATCTTGATGTAAGTGGAGTGATCATCCCATACCTGAGGCCCCGTTCTGGAGCGAATTGACATTTGCGGCTGATGAACTGGGACGCAGGCGTTGCATGTTTGACAGCAGAGCGGAAAGCAGTGGATCGCGCAGCAGAATAAAGCGACGCAAGCTGCCACAACGATCAGTATCATGAGGCCATTCCCCAAAAGTTGCTTTATCCATCCAGACCTGGGTAGCCAGCTCCAGAATTGTGTGTCAGAAAGGCCTTCATGTTGGATGTCTCTAAGTTCGCCGGTCAGTTTGTGTATGTTGTTTAAATGTCCCGTGACGTCTGATCAGAGACATATGTGCAGCACTCTGTTCCCACGAGGGCACAAACGCCTCTGGTCAAGGCCAAAATATAATCTAAAGCTAATTTATTATGAAGAGCAGTCTGCCTCACTTCCTGTGATGGCCTGGGATTCGGACTCGGAGGATGAACCTGAGGAATCCCAGCCTGCACAGGAGTCCCCGCCTCCAGAACCAGCTGAGCCGGAGCTGGGGCTTGAGCCTGAAGGGTCCTCACCTGTGCTGGATCCTCAGGTGCAGGCACCAGCTGAGTCTTCTCTGGCTCCTGAGGTGATGGAGGACCCATTGCCTGCAGGTGCGCCACTCTCAGCCCAATCAGGTAACCCTCCAGCCTCTCCTGAGCTGCAGAGGCTCAGGGCAGAAAGGCGGAGGGAACTAAGTTCCCGCAGGAGGAGTGCTCGCCTCCAGGCCAGGAGAGGCGAGTCACCTGTGAACTGAGGCCGCCCTATGCCTCGGGGCAGATAAAAGCAAGCCAGCCCCCAGTCCCAGGTTGCGGGAGCATTGTTGGTAGCCTGTTCCTGCCTGCACCCTGTCCTGCTCTTCTGCCAGAGTTCCTGACCTCACCCGACTCCCTGCCTTGGACCCTGCTTCAGCTTTGACGGACAGCTTCCATACCGCACCCTCGACCTCGGACTGGACTCAGACCTCGCCGCACGGTTAACCCTTGGGACCAGCACACTTCCGTTAGTTCCGTAAAGACAGATTGGGTGACTGTGTTAGACTCCTCCATAAATGTCAATAAAATGTCAGTCAGCTTGAGAATATCTATGTGATTAGAGCCTGCTCCGTAGGCGGGAAAATGGGCTCTGCCATAGGTTTCACCATTTGCAGACACATTAGACAGTTCTGACAAATCCTCTTCCCTCTTATTGTGTCTCCTGCCCGAGGGAAATTCGGGGGTGACCCTAATTCCAGCCCCCTTTTCTCCTCAAAGCCCCCCTCAGCTCCCACACCCTCCTTGAGTTCGCTCAGCTTCCTCTGAGCAAAGGCATCGTGTCTGGTCAGTTGCAGTAGTTCAGTTTCCTCTGCAAGTGCCCCCCCAAGTCCATTTGTCCTCTGGGAACATGAGCCTGGCCACGGGTGGTCCCTCTTCTTCCAAGTACTCCTGTTTGCATGATAGTGCATCCGCCCTCACATTCTGCTCCCCTGGGACATACTGAATCCTAAAGCTAAAACTGGCAATAAAACTCCACCCAGCGTATTTGCCTTTGGCACAACACGTGTGCAGTCCACCAGTACTCCAGGTTCAGATCCGTGCACACCTGAATCTGGTGCTTTGCCCCAATCAGGAAGTGCCTCCACTCCTTAAAGGCCGCAAAAATCGCCAGCAACTCCTTGTCAACTTTCTGTAGAAGTTGCTGAAGCCCAGGAACCGCTGCACATCCTTCTTTGTCTTGGGGCTTTCCCAGTCTAACACAGCTTTCACCTTCTCTGGATCCATGGCCAGACCTCTGTCCAACAGCCGGTACCCCAGGAACCCGACCTCCCTCATGTGGAACTGGCATTTTTCCAGCTTCACCCACAAGCGATGCTCCTTTAGCTTCTCCAGAACCTGGCGCACATCCTTCACGTGCTGCTTCTCGTTTTCGGAGTATATCAAGATATCATCCAAGAAACACACGCAGTTATGGTACAGTAACAGTCCCAGCATGTGGTGCATAAACGCTTGAAAGAATGGGCTTCCGCTTTGTGATCCGAATGGCATAACAAGAAATTCAAATGCCCCAAGGGGGGTAAACATGGTGGTCTTCCATTCATCTCCCTCTCGCACCCTGATGAGATTGTACGCCCCCCTGAGGTCCAGTTTAGTGAAAATTTTCCCCCTCCATACTCTCGCCAAAATGTCGTTGATTCTCGGCATGGGGAAGGCCAGGCGTTCTGTCAAGGAATTGACAATTCTGAACTCCACCACTAGTCAGCGTTCTTTAGTTCCCCCTCTTGTCCACAGAGAACACGGGACTACCACCCACCGCCTTGGACTCTCTGATAAAACCTCTTCTCAAGTTTTTGTCAATAAACTCCTTCAAATCCTGTATCTCTTGGTTGGACATTGAGTACAGCTTACCCGCTGGTAACTTGGTGCCCGGGACCAAATTGATCTGGCAGTCGTACAGCCGGTGAGGCGGCAACGTGTCGGCCTCTCTCTCACTGAACACCTCCTCAAAATCCACGTATTGTGGAGGTATCTTGCCTTTCTCCTCCAGACATATCGTTGCCACCTGGGCTTTCCTATCCCCGGGTTCCCCTCCTCCTAGACAGAGGAATAGGGAAAACCTATTTGGTGTTTTGCAACTTTCTGACTAGTTGCAGGACCTTAGCCAGACCTAGCAGAGTACACGCAGAATCCACGGAAGCAATTGGCAACTTGGCTGCAGACAGGATAGACGAAGCAGGAACCAGGAACTTGTAGTTATGTGTTTATTATATACAGTGGACTATTTACAGGAACAGAACACGGATCTTTTGCTAGCTCTCTCTGACACGACTCACAACTCCTACACTGACACACAGAACCACTTGTGGAGTATGGTGGTTATAGGGTTAACCTTCAGTGTCCTGTACCTGGGAGAGGCTTCGTTCGGGAAGCTGCGTCACAGTTCTTTGTCGGTGAGAGTTACTTTCAGTTTAGGCTGAGAGCTGCTGCAGACAGTCTGAGTGTGCTTTGAGCACAGAGAAGATGCCGGAAAGCTCTGACGGTGTATAGACTGATTTATGGCTTGTAAATAAACGCTTTAGAGATAGAAGAAGTTGTCTCTGGACGTGATTTATTCCTCTTTCTCACACGGACGGCAAGACCGCTGCGGCTCTGCATTTTCTGCACAGGTCGTCTCCAGCAGATGTGGCCCAGGGAAGCGTGACTGGACGGCAGATCAAAGCCAGAGGTTATGGATCTTACGTGTTTCTTGCCAAGTGCGAGAGGAGGCTGCCAGCTTTGAGCTCCTGCCAAGCAAGAAAAGGCAGTTTTAAGATTGCTGGTGAAGAGGAGAGCCAACTGGAAGCTTTGGAGACTGCTTCTTCGAAGGACCGGCTGGCAACGGGTGAGTAAGCTTAAGCCCCGGGGGGTGGAAAAATGGCTGCTCCACAACAGCAAGCCCATGAGACTTTTAATGTGCCTTTTGAACGGCTTAATGGCTCAAATTGGGAAGACTGGAGCAAGCGCATGTACTACTGGCTGGAAGGAAAACAGCTTTGGGAATGTACGCAGGCTGACCCAGTGCTTGCTGGAGCCGGCACTGCAGCAGCAGAGATTGAGAGGGCTGCAGGGGCAGTGAGAAAAGACAAAAAGGCCATGTCACATGTTGCGATGGCGATGGAAGCTTCGCAACTCCCTCATATAGACGGCTTGTGAACTTGTCACCAAATTTGGTCTGCTTTGACTAGAATTCATCAAAGGACCACTGCTGGGGCAAAAATCCATGTGATACAACAGTGGTTAAGAAAGTGAAATACCTGGGGATTAACATGACAGCCAAAAATGGGAACTTATTTAAAGACAATTATGAAAAATGCTGGTCGGAAGTGAAAAAAGATTTAGAAATTTGGTCAAATTTGAAGCTTTCACTGCTAGGCCGTATTGCTGCGATAAAGATGAATGTATTGCCAAGAATGTTATTTTTATTTCAAACATTGCAAATTGTGGACAAAATGGATTGTTTCAAGAAGTGGCAGAGAGATATTTCTAGATTTGTCTGGCAGGGCAAGAAGCCCAGAATAAAATTTTAAATATTAACAGATGCAAAGGAAAGAGGTGGATTTGCCCTGCCAGACCTTAAACTTTATTATGAATCAGCAGCTTTCTGCTGGTTGAAAGAATGGCTACTCCTTGAAAAAACAGACATTTTGGATCTGGAAGGTTTTAATAATGTATTTGGATGGCATGCATATCTGTGGTATGATAAGGTCAAAGCACATAAAGCATTTAAAAACCATATTGTCAGGAAAGCATTGTTTAATGTTTGGACAAGATATAAGGATTTGCTTGAAAATAAAACCCCAAGGTGGTTGTCACCGATGGAAGCGAAGGCTCAGAAAAAGCTCAATATGGAGGCCAAATGGCCGAAATATTGGGAAATTTTGGAACAAGTGGGAGACAAACTGAAATTGCAGAGTTATGAAAAACTAAAAAACAAAGTGCGAGATTGGCTTCATTATTATCAAATAATGGAGGCATACAATTTGGATAAGAAAATTGGATTCCAGGTGGAAAAATCAAAATTGGAAACAGACCTGTTAGATCCCAAAACTAAGACTTTGTCAAGAATGTATAACTTGCTATTGAAATGGAATACTCAGGATGAAACGGTGAAATCTGCTATGATTAAATGGGCACAAGATGTTGGACATAACATTATGATGGCTGACTGGGAACAGTTATGGACCACAGGTATGAAGTTTACGGCATGTAATGCCTTAAGAGAGAATATTATGAAAATGATATACAGGTGGTACATGACACCAGTCAAGCTTGCAAAAATCTACCATTTGCCCGATAATAAGTGTTGGAAATGTAAAGAAACTGAAGGTACATTCTTTCACCTTTGGTGGACGTGCCCAAGGATTAAGGCTTTCTGGGAGATGATCTATAATGAAATGAAAAAGGTATTTAAATATACCTTTCTGAAGAAACCAGAGGCCTTTCTCCTGGGCATTGTCGGCCAATTGGTGCCAAAGAAGGATAGAACTTTTTTTATGTATGCTACGACAGCAGCAAGAATACTTATCGCAAAGTATTGGAAGACACAAGATCTACCCACCCGGGAAGAATGGCAGATGAAGGTGATGGACTACATGGAACTGGCAGAAATGACCGGCAGAATCCGAGACCAGGGAGAAGAGTCGGTGGAAGAAGATTGGAAGAAATTTAAAGACTATCTACAGAAATATTGTAAAATGAATGAATGTTAGAATGATGTTGGATGAAAAGTTATGTGGTTTTTAGCTATAATGCTATAAGGAGTATGAAAAAAATGGGCTATTAACAGACAAAAATTTAATGTTACATTATTTTAAGATTAAAGATTAGGATAAACAAAGAGGGGAAAGATTTGCTGAACTAACAAATTGAACTGGAATACAAAAAGGGAGGTGTGAGGAGGTCCGAGAAATAAGCAAATGAAAGAAAGTGATGGAAAGATGGAATTTTTTTTTAATCTGTTTTTATTTTGTATTTTTCTTTTTTCTTTTTTCATTTTGTAAAATTCTAATAAATATCTTTAAAAAAAATAAAAATCCATGTGATACATTCTCTGTTTGAGAAGAGGCTGTCCCCAGGGCAATCGATACGGGACCACATTGCTCAGATGCTGACTATTTTCAGCAAGCTGCGTCAGCTCAATGTTCCCTTCCCAGATGAACTCAAAGCTTATACGTTGTTAAGCTCTTTGGACAGAAGTTATGAGAACTTAGTTCTAACGATGGAGACGATGCCGCCGCAGGATTTAACGATGGAATATATAAGCGGACGCTTGATTGATGAGGAATCGAAGCAGCAGAGGGCTGGGAAGGAGGGCACGGGCTGCACCCCAAGAAGGAGTGGGGGGGCGGCCAGGAGCAGTGAAGACTGTGTGAAAGCTTTCACTTCCAAAATATGCTATCAATGTGGCAGCAACACATATCTGGTCCGCAATTGTCCGCTAGAAGCCCAGGAAGGCAAGGACACTGGCCGGAAAGGAATGTCAACAAAGCAGATAAGCAGCGGTTCCAGGGCCGGTTCCCAGCAGAGACGTGGGAAAGGAGGAGGCTAGGAGAAAAACAAGGACAAGTCTTTCTATCACCTCACAGCTACGATGGTGTCTCTGGGAAACAGCAAAGGCCCCAGTCGGGGGGGAGAGCGTCGCTATGGCAGCGTTGGAAGACAGCCAGAGAGCCACTTTGTCTCTTGTTGTTGACACTGGAGCGACACATTGTTGGTGCCCTCTGGTGGCCTGCTTCGAAACTGCAAGTCTGTGAAAAGTGGACGTTACGTGTCACTAGCTGATGGCTCCAGTAGACAGTTAACCGAGACTGGTTTTTTGTACTGTTCTTTTATAGATCATGAAGTGCAGGCTTTTGTGGTGCCTGAGATCGCCAATTCTCTTTTAAGTTTATCAGCTCTTGTCGCTGACGGTTTCAATGTGATGTTTGCTAATAACATGTGCTCTTTTTACAGGGATGGGAATAAGCTATACAGCGTTGAGGGGAAAGATAGACTGTTTCTGGTGGAAATGTCTATTGCTAATGTTGCTGTTACTGATCCCCCTGAAGAGGCACAAGTGCAGTGTGCAAACGTACCAACACATGACAATTGTTTACATCTTTGGCATCGAAGGTTTTCCCATATTTCATGGTCTTATGTTAAGAAGGCACCTGAGAACACAGTGGGGTGCAAATTTAAGGGGTACGACAAATTCTTAGATTGCCGAGCGTGCAAGCAATCAAAGGTCACCACATGCACTTATCCCAGGTAAGACAGGAGGACCAGCAGACCCTTTGAGCTGGTTCATTCAGATTTGTGTGGACCGATGCAGATAGCTTCTTTAAGTGGATCAAAGCATATTCTTGTGCTGATCGATGATTTTTCGAGACACACCTGGCTGTTTACAATTAAACACAAGAGTGAGGCAGCTGCATTGATCAGGGATTGGATCACAGCAGTAGAGCTGTGTTTTCCCACCAGGGTGGTCTTGTTTCAGTCTGATCGCGGGGCGGAGTACACTGGTTCTGCGCTGCAGGATTTCTTCAGACAGAAGGGTATTAGTCACAGACTAACAGCACCACATAGTCCCCAACAGAATGGGATTGCGGAAAGGAAGAATAGAACTCTTCAGGAAGCAGCACAGGCCATGCTTTATGACTCAGGTCTCCCGCAGCGTTTTTGGCGGAGAGTTATAAAACGGCGTGCTTCATGAAGAACAGAGTGTTCAATTCAAGTGTAGGGGACACACCCTATTTTCTGCTGCATGGTAAGAAGCCCAAGGTGGATTTCTTGCGTGTGTTTGGCTGTGAGGCTTGGGTCCTCATCCCAAAGGCCAACCGCAGAAAGGGTGAACCAAGGTCCAGAAAGATGATCTTTGTAGGCTATGAGCCGGGTTCAAAGGTGTGGCGTTTCGCATATCCTACTGGCAACCAGTCTAAGCTGCTTATTAGCGGCAGTGCTGAGTTCTGCGAGCAGAATGGTTGGAAACGCATTCATGGGAACCCAGACGTTCTTTCAGAACAGTTTGACTCAGAGGAGGAAGAGGAGGAGGACGAAACTGAACCTGTTGCTGAGGAGCACAGTCCACAGCCACAGAGTCCAGAACCGGGGTCCCCAAGGGAGAGGTTCCAAACCCCTCCAAAAGGAAGTCCCAAGACCCCTCCACAGGTCTCTGTCAAGTCTGAGCCAAAGAGTGTGCCATCCTCGCCTACAAGTCCAATTGTGAGGCACAAAAGGCGCAGCAGGTTAGAGGGGGAGGTCTCTGACGCAGGGGATGGTTTGGCTGGCCCTAGTGAGTCAGAGGGGGCGACAGAGTTCGCGCTGAGAAGATCAGCGAGGTCAACCAAGGGGAAGCCACCTGACAGGTACGAAGCTACAAGTGTGTGGGTTGGTGTGGCTAGGTGTGAACCTGAATCCTTTGAGGATGTTCAGAAGTTGCCTCAGGAAGAAGCTAGCAAATGGCATGAGGCGATGCAGAAGGAGATGAACTCAATGGAGTCTTTGGGTGTGTTCTCACTCACACAATTGCTGGCTGGCAAACAGGCTGTGAGTTGCAGATGGGTTTATCGCCTTAAACCCACAGAAGCCGGAGAACCACAGTACAAAGCTAGGTTTGTTGCAAGGGGTTTCACGCAGAGGAAAGGAGTCCATTTCACGGAAATGTACTCTCCTACTTCCAGAAGTGAAACTCTGCGCATTCTCTTAGCTGTTGCTGCACAAAGAGGTTGGAAGGTGAACCATTTTGATGTGGATGTCGCCTACTTGAACTCAGATCTCCAGGAGGAGTTGTACATGCTTCCTCCTCCAGGGTTTGAGGTCAAGAGGCAAGGCATCGTGTGGAGGTTGCATAAATCTATTTATGGTTTACGTCAATCTACCAGAAACTGGAATATGTGTCTGAATGAAGCCTTAGAGAAGCTAGGTTTCAGGAGAAGTGTTGCTGACAGCTGCCTGTACCTTAAAGGGTCAGGTGAGACACAGGAAGCTGTGCAGATCTTTGGTGATGATATCTTATATATGGCACAGACAGGTAAACACGTGGATAAGTTTGCTAAGGAGCTTGGTAAACGGTTCAAGCTCAAGCAGCTTGGAGCTGTTCGGTCGTACCTAGGCGTAGAGGTGTCTCAAACAGAGGATGGAAGCTTTTTGCTCAGCCAGAAAGGTAAGATTGAGCAGTTGCTTCAGAAGTTCAGGATGTCTGAGTGTGCAGGTGTCAGAACACACATGGAGACTGGCTACGTGAAAGATTGTCAGCAAGTAGAACGTGCTGTGTTCGAAAATGCTGAACTCTTTCAGTCAGCTCTGGGTAGTCTGCTGTATCTGTCCCAGTGGAGCAGACCAGACATAGCTTTTGCTATCAATCTGCTCAGCAGGGAAGCTTCAAATCCAAGTGTACAGGCCTGGAATGGTATCAAACGTGTGCTGCGTTACTTGCAGGATACCAAAGATTTTTGCCTTAGGTTGTCAGCTAGGGGTGACATCAAGCTGACCTCGTGGGTGGATGCAGATTGGGCTAACCTTAAAGATTGCAAGTCAGTGTCAGGCCTAGTGGTGAAGTTTGGGAACTCAGTAGTTGGGTGGAGGTCCCGGAAGCAAAGTCTCATAGCGGTTTCATCTACTGAAGCTGAGTTCAGTGCGCTATCCGAGGTTTGCAGAGAGCTGGAGTTCTATGCATGTTTGGTCCAGGAACTCTGTGGACGGCACTGTTTGCCCATCGTTGCTTACGAAGACAACCAACCCTGCCTCAAGTTGGCAGAATCAGGGCAATTTAAGGCCAGGACCAAACATCTAGACATACGTTTCCAAAATGTGTGTCAGAGTGTTCGTGAGGGATTAGTTGCGCTGAAATACTGTCCCTCAGCAAAGAACCTCGCAGATGGTTTTACGAAACCATTAACCTTCCAGAGGCATGGTGAGTTCTGTGAAGGTCTGTGTTTGGGGTGAGCATTGTTGCTTGTTTCCCCAGGTACAGGGCAAGAGGGGGTGTGGAGTATGGTGGTTATAGGGTTAACCTCCAGTGTCCTGTACCTGGGAGAGGCTTCGTTTGGGATGCTGCGTCACAGTTCTTTGTCTGTGAGAGTTACTTTCAGTTTAGGCTGAGAGCTGCTGCAGACAGTCTGAGCGTGCTTTGAGCACAGAGAAGATGCCGGAAAGCTCTGACAGTGTATAGACTGATTTATGGCTTGTAAATAAAGCTTTAGAGATAGAAGAAGTTGTCTCTGGACCTGATTTATTCCTCTTTCTCACACAGACGGCAAGACCGCTGCGGCTCTGCATTTTCAGCCCAGGTCGTCTCCAGCAGATGTGGCTTAGGGAAGCGCGACAGGACGGCAGATCAAAGCCAGTGGTGATCTATGCGAAAGAAAGTTTATCTCCAAAATTTGTTTTTAAAGATGAACAAGGAAGATTTGTGGCAATTGAAATACAGGCCCAAGGAGAGAAATTCTTGATAGTAGGTGTTTATGCACCAAATGAGGGGAAATCAGATTTTTTTAAGAAACTTCATGAGACGTTGTTGGACTTTATGGACTGTAACATCATTATGCTTGGAGATATGAATGGAGTGGTTTCGACAAATATGGACAAGTCAGATAGACAAGTAATAACAAAAGATGGAAGACTACCGAAATCTTTTTTTGAAATGACAGACAATATGGACTTAATTGACACTTGGAGAACAAAGAACCCCCTAAGTAAAGAAGGGACCTTCTTTTCTGAAGCCAAAAAGACCTGGACAAGAATTGACCAAATCTGGATAACTAGAGGAATGGCTTCAAAGATCCGAAAGGCAGAAATTTGTCCAAAAACTTGCTCTGACCATAACCCCGTGAAACTGGAAATGAAACTAACACCGACCGGTTCCTTCAGATGGAGGATGAATGACACCTTGTTCAGAGATCCAGAAATTATTAGGAAGGCCCAAAAAATTGTGAAAGACTATTTTGAGATAAATTTGAAGACATCAGTGGAAAAAAGGGTAATCTGGGACGCAAGTAAAGCCGTTATGAGAGGATTCCTGATTCAGCAGAATGCGATAAAAAAGAGAGTTCAAGATGAGAAAAAGGGAAAGATCCTGGAAAAAATAAAAGAAGGAGAGAAGAAGCTCAGAGCTAAACCAAAGTCGCAGGAGATTTTGAGAGAGATTAAATTTTATCAAGCACAATATATGAAAATGACAAATCAGGAGATAGAATGGAAAATTAAACAGATGAGACAGAAGACTTTTGAATCTGCTAATAAATGTGGGAAACTGTTAGCATGGCAATTGAAGAAAAGACACAAGTTAAATACTGTGACTAATCTTGAAGTCAATGGAAGGAACATACAAAACCCACAGGAAATCAGAAACTGCTTCCAGAGATATTTTAAACAACTTTATACACAAGGGCCACAGACAGAGACTAAAATTGATCAATTTCTGGAAACCAATGGATTACAAAAAAATTCTCAAGAAAATAAATTATTGTTGAACTCTAAAATATCAGAACAAGAGGTTGAAGGTGCCATCCAGACTATGCAATTGGGAAAATCTCCAGGGCCTGATGGATTAACCTCTAAATACTATAGAACTTTGAAGGACTATTTGATTCAACCACTAAAGGAGATTTGTAATGAAATTATGGAGGGGAAAAAGGCGCCGGAGTTGTGGAAAGAAGCCTTCATCACACTTATACCTAAAACTGAGTCTGAGAAGACACAACTTAAGAACTATCGCCCCATATCTCTGCTCAATGTGGATTATAAAATCTTTGCTGATATTTTGGCTAAAAGACTTAAAAAAGTTTTAGCAGAAATGATACATAAAGATCAGGCTGGCTTTCTCCCTGGTAGGCATTTATCTGATAATATGAGAAATGTAATTAACATTTTGGAAAAGTTACAAGTGAATATCAATACAAAAGCGGTTTTGATATTCGTGGATGCGGAGAAAGCCTTTGACAACATTTCTTGGATTTTTATGAAGAGAAACCTGCAGGGGATGGGGGTTGGTCAAAATTTTGAAAATGGTAGGACTTCCGGTCAGCGCCAGAGCTTAATGGCGGATTTCTCCCGGAGCTCCCGAGGGAGATCTGCTTCGTGGGTTCGGGTCCTGCAGCTACGGCGGAGCGGGGACCCTTAAAAATCACAGGCGCGAAGCCTGTGAACCGGAGACTCGGCGGGCACCTTTGCGCCCCCCCGACGCTGGGAAGGAGCCTTTTTAAAGGCTACGGAACAGCTGAGGGTGTGTGGAGCAGTGCTGAGAGTCGCTTTCACCCAGCCTACGAAGTGAAGCCGCGTCGCCATTAGCGGAGAGCGCTGATTTCTTCCTGAGAATTGGACTAATAAGAAACAACTTTCCGTGAGTAGGATCAAACTTTAAAGACTAATCGGACGCTAAAATTAAAGAAATTGGGCACCGAGACGGACAAGCACTAAAAAGGAAGTCTGCTTTCCGTTCTGCAGTAAGATTAAAGCAAAAGACATTTAAGCTGTAACCCTTGAAAGGAGACTGGTGGGAATTAAGGAATCCACCGCCAAAGAAAAAAGAGCTCCCTCCCCCGAAGGCAGGAGAGGGGGGGAAGAAAACCCTACAGTATCTTCCTGCCTTTTTAAAAAAAGAATTTGGACTGTTTACCGCTGCTCTTAAACCTGGGGTCGGACTGCCGGAGAAAAGAAAACCGGCTAAGGACTGTTGTTACATGAAGGTAAAAAAGTAACTGAGATATTGACTTTGGTTACTCTCAACTTAGAAACATCTTACTTTGTTGCACTGTAAAGTCTTATGCAGGATACCATTGCTTTGGATCTTTTAAAAAACTATTTGAAAGGGACTTTGAGGACTCGGAGGGCTTTTGTTTCTCTTTTTTTGTAAAGTGTGGGACTGATTTGAAGACAAGAATCTGCTTTGCGCCCTCTAGAGGATTTGTGAATAGTTTCAGCAACAAGTGGACTTCAAAATTTTAGAACTTTTGTCTGACAGCATAAGAGTGTGGGAATGACCTTGACTGAAAGATTCTGTTATGGCAGATGGTAAAGAGAAAGAGGATACACAGGAAACAACTTTGAGATCTGGCAGACAATACAAAATTGATCTTTCTAAGCAAAGAAGGGCTTCTGTATCAGGAGCTTCTGGAACTGCAGCTGTCCCAAAGACAAAAGTGAAAACTATGCTTTCAGAAGAAGCACTTGCTAAAGCACTGGGGAAAATAAATGACTCTTTGGAGGAACTAAAAAAGCAAGGAGCAGAAACTAAAGTACAAGTTGCTGAAACAAATAAGAAAATTGAAGAAATCTCGGGGAAAATTGATTTAAATACAAAAAGTATAACTGACCTTGGAAATAAAGTGAACTCTAATGCAGAAGCAATCGGAAAAATATTGGAGGAATCATCTACTACACGACAGATAGCTGAGGATGCTAAAGAAATTGCAACTGCTGCTGAGGAAAAGTTCCCACCGGTGTTCAAGAAACTAGATGAGCATGATTTGGCACTGTCTATGCTGGAGATGCAACGGAAGGAGAGGAACTTAAGGATCAGACTTGTGCCAGAAAAGGAAGGAGATAACTTGGTGGACTTTTTGACAAAAGAATTTTCTGACTTTTGGAAGCAGGAGCTGGACAAGGAAGAATTTAAGATAGAGAGCGCATTCAGACTGGGAACAAGGCAGAGGAAGAACAGAGCGAGAGATTGTTTAATAACTTTGAGATCAAAGGAGGAGAGAGATAAAATACTGAACTTGCATTACCAAAGAACCCTTCAGATCGAAGACTTTCATATTGAGATCTTTAAAGACATTCCCAAAAATATTCTAGACGCAAGAGGCCTTTATAAGGACTTGGTGATACTGCTGAAAAGGAACTACATACCATTCAGGTGGGAGTTTCCTCAAGGCTTGTCTTTTAAATATAAGGGGAAGAAAAGAAGAATAAAGACAGTGAGTGATAAAGACAAGTTCTTAGGAGAACACGAAGAAGACCTACAGAAGGAGGTGTTTCCGGGACAAGGGCTACATCCTTCAAGCAAGGGACCATTAGACACGGGTACGGAACCACCGACAGAAGAGGAACAACAATCAGGAGCTGTAGGAGGAAAAAGTAAATAGCCCCATCATGGCTCTGCAACTTCTAACCTGGAATTGTAATGGCCTAAATATCCCCAGAAGAAGAAAAAATATATTTCATGCCTTAAAAAAAGACCAATTGGATTTGATTTGTTTACAAGAGACGCACGTGACAAGAGCACATAGAAAATTACTTATAAATAAAAGATTGGGACAAGAATTTATATCTTCAGATAGAGTAAAAAAGAGAGGAGTGGTGATTTATGCAAAGGAAAGATTGCAGCTGAAACTAATCTTTAAAGATGATCAAGGAAGATATTTGGCAATTGAAATTCAATCTCAAGGAGAAAAGTTTTTGATAGTGGGAATTTATGCACCAAATGAGGGGAAAGCTGAGTTTTTCAAGAAGTTGCATGAGACTTTGATGGACTACATGGATTACAATTTAATTATGATGGGAGACATGAATGGAGTAGTTTCGACAAATATGGACAAATCACAAAGACAGGTAGTTACAAAAGACGGAAGACTACCAAAAACCTTTTTTGAAATGACTGACAATATGGACTTGATTGACATTTGGAGAACAAAACACCCATTAGAAAGAGAGGGAACCTTCTTTTCTGAAGCCAAAATGACATGGACTAGGATCGACCAAATTTGGGTTACTAGCGGAATGGCATCGAGTATAAAGAAAGTGGAAATCTGCCCAAAAACCTTCTCCAACCATAACGCAGTAAAGATGGTGATGAAGCAAACAACAACTGGCTCCTTCAGATGGAGAATGAATGACACCTTATTTGGAGATGAGGAGATTTGCAAGAAGGCCCAAAAAACTTTGAAAGACTATTTTGAAATCAACTTGAGGACTAAAGTAGAAAAAAGAATAATATGGGACGCAAGTAAAGCCGTGATGAGAGGATTTTTGATACAACAAAATACACTAAAGAAAAGAAGTCAAAATGAGAGGAAAGAGAAAATTTTGGAAAAGATAAAAGAAGGGGAAAGGAAACTAAGATTGAAACTAAAATCGCAAGAGATTTTAAGAGAAATTAAATTATATCAAACACAGTTTATGGAACTGATGAATCAAGAAATAGAATGGAAAATTAAACAAATGAGACAAAAGACTTTTGAATCCGCAGATAAATGTGGCAAGCTATTGGCTTGGCAAATAAAGAAGAGACAAAAACTCAACACGGTAACAAATTTAGAAGTGGATGGAAAGAATATATTTAACCCAGCGGAGATTAGGAACTGTTTTCAGAGCTACTTTAGACAACTGTATACACAAGGGCCGCAGAAAGAAATGGATATAGAACAATTCCTCGAGAAAAATGGGCTGAAAAAGATTTCTCAGGAAAGTAAGACAATTTTGAATCAGGAAATATCAGCACAAGAAATAGAAGGTGCCATCCAAAGTATGATGTTGGGCAAATCTCCCGGACCGGACGGACTGACTTCCAAATACTACAAAGTTTTGAAGGAAGGGTTATTACAACCTTTGAAGGAAGTCTGTAATGAAATTATGGAGGGGAGAAGGGCACCAGATACGTGGAGGGAGGCCTACATCACACTTATACCAAAGACAGAGACTGAAAAGACCCAACTTAAGAACTACCGACCCATCTCGCTACTAAATGTGGATTATAAAATCTTTGCTGATATTTTAGCAAAGAGATTGAAAAGAGTTTTGATGGAGGAGATTCATGGGGACCAAGCGGGCTTTCTCCCGAAAAGGCACTTGTCGGACAATGTAAGGAATATAATTGACATTTTGGAAAAGTTGGAAGTGAATATAAACACTAAGGCAGTTTTGATATTTGTGGATGCCGAGAAAGCCTTTGACAATATATCTTGGAGTTTTATGCTGAAGAACCTCCGGGGGATGGGGGTAGGTCAAGGGTTTGAAAATGGTATAGGTGCAATATATTCTGAACAGAAAGCAAAATTAATTGTAAATAATGTGGTTACAGAAGAGTTCAAGATTGAAAAAGGGACACGTCAGGGGTGCCCTATCTCCCCACTACTTTTTATATCGGTCCTGGAGGTTTTGCTAAATATGATTAGGAAGGACCAGTTGGTTAAAGGGGTTCAGGTCGGAGCTAAACAATATAAATTGAGAGCATTTGCAGATGACCTGGTACTTACATTACAAGAGCCAGAAGCTAGCACGAAAAGAGTTTTGGAAATAATTCATGAGTTTGGTCAAGTGGCAGGATTCAAATTGAATAAGTCAAAGACTAAGGTATTGGAGAAAAATCTAACACTGTTTGAAAAAGAAAGGTTTCAGAATGTGACAGGGTTGACTGTGGTTAAAAAAGTGAAATATTTGGGGATAAATATGACAGCTAAGAATGTGAATTTATTTAAAGATAATTATGAAAAAACTTGGATAGAAGTGAAAAAAGATTTGGAGATTTGGTCAAATATGAAGCTTTCCTTGTTAGGTCGAATTGCGGTTATAAAAATGAATGTATTGCCAAGAATGTTGTTTCCGTTCCAAGCATTGCAAATAATGGATAAGACGGATTGTTTCAAGAAGTGGCAAAAAGATATATCTAAATTTGTCTGGCAGGGCAAGAAGCCCAGAATAAAATTTAAGATACTAACGGATGCAAAGGAAAGGGGGGGATTTGCCCTGCCAGACTTCAAACTTTATTATGAAGCGGCAGCTTTCTGCTGGCTAAGAGATTGGCTACTTCTTGAAAATACAGATATCTTGGATTTAGAAGGCTTTAATAATATCTTTGGGTGGCATGCATATTTGTGGTATGACAAGGTTAAAGCACACAAAGGTTTTAAAAACCATATTGTCAGAAAAGCATTACTAAATGTCTGGACTAGATATAAAGATCTGTTGGAAAACAAAACCCCAAGGTGGTTGTCGCCAATGGAAGCTAAGGCAGTTAAAAAGCTAAATATGGAGTCTAAATGGCCAAGATATTGGGAAATTCTGGAAAAGGAAGGGGACAGACTGAGATTGCAGAGTTTTGAGAAATTAAAAGGGAAAGTGAGAGATTGGCTGCACTATCATCAAATAAATGAAGTGTTTAAAATGGACAGTAAAATTGGCTTCCAGGTGGAAAAATCAAAATTGGAGACTGAACTGTTAGAATCCAGCACTAGAAATTTGTCAAAAATGTATAATTTGCTGCTGAAATGGAATACACAGGATGAAACGGTTAAATCAAGTATGATTAAATGGGCTCAGGACATTGGTCATAACATTATGTTTGCTGACTGGGAGAAGTTGTGGACCACCGGGATGAAATTTACGGCATGTAATGCCTTAAGAGAAAATATTATGAAGATGATCTATAGGTGGTACATAACCCCAGTCAAGCTTGCAAAGATTTACCATTTGCCTGATAATAAATGTTGGAAATGTAAGGAAAAGGAAGGTACATTCTTTCACCTCTGGTGGACGTGCCCGAAGATTAAGGCATTCTGGGAAATGATCTATAATGAACTGAAAAAGGTACTTAAATATACCTTCCCTAAGAAACCAGAGGCCTTTCTCTTGGGTATTGTCGGCCAAGGGGTGTTAAAGACGGATATAACTTTTTTTATGTATGCTACAACAGCAGCAAGAATACTCATTGCGAAGTACTGGAAGACACAAGATCTACCCACTCTGGAAGAATGGCAGATGAAGGTGATTGACTACATGGGCCTGGCAGAAATGACGAGCAGAATCCAAAACCAGGGAAGAGAAGCAGCGGAAGAAGAATGGAAAAAATTTAAGGACTATTTAAAGAAATATTACAAAATTAATGAAAGCTAAAATGATGTTGGATTAGAAAATAAATGGTTACTATTAGTAATGGATAAGATAAGGAGAATAAGGAAGATCAAACTAAATTAAAATAAGGGAAGATTTGCTGAATAAATGATTAGAAATTGGAATACAGAAAAGGGAGGCATGAGGAAGTCGGAGAAGCAAGGTATAAGAAAATAAGATCTGAAATTGTACTTGTTTCTTTTTTTGTTTGTTTGTTTGTTGTGTTTATTGTATTGTATTGTTATGTTTCTGTTGTTATAAAAAAAAATTCTTTAATAAAAAATTAAATAAAAAAAACAACAAAATTTTGAAAATGGTATAGGTGCGATTTATTCTGAACAAAAGGCAAAACTTATAGTTAACAACATAGTGACAGAAGAATTTAAAATTGAGAAAGGGACACGACAAGGCTGCCCAATTTCCCCATTGCTTTTTATTTCGGTCCTGGAGGTTTTGCTAAATATGATCAGAAGGGACCAGTTGATTCATGGTATTCAGGTCGGAGCTAAACAATATAAACTTAAAGCCTTCGCAGATGATCTTGTATTGACATTACAAGAGCCAGTATCTAGTACCAAGAGGGCTCTAGAATTAATCCAGGAGTTTGGTCATGTGGCAGGCTTCAAGTTAAATAAGCTTAAAACTAAGGTTTTGGAGAAAAAACCTGACGCCAATGGAGAGAGAGAGGTTTCAGAAAGAGACAGATTTAACATTGGTAAAGAAGGTAAAATACTTGGGGGTGAACATGACTGCTAAGAATGTAAATTTATTTAAAGATAATTATGAGAAATGTTGGTCAGAAGTGAAGAAAGATTTAGAAATTTGGTCGAATTTGAAGCTTTCCTTGCTTGGTCGAATTGCTGTTATTAAGATGAATGTATTGCCGAGAATGCTGTTTTTGTTTCAATCACTGCAAATTATTGACAAGATGGACTGTTTCAAGAGGTGGCAAAGAGATATCTCTAGATTTGTCTGGCAGGGCAAAAAGCCCAGAATAAAATTTAAGATACTTACGGATGCTAAAGACAGAGGGGGGTTTGCCCTGCCGGACCTTAGACTTTACTATGAATCAGCAGCTTTTTGCTGGTTGAAGGAATGGCTACTTCTTGAGAACACTGACATTCTATATATTGAAGGCTACGATAATGTATTCGGGTGGCATGCATATTTGTGGTATGACAAGGTTAAAGCGCATAAAGCATTTAAAAACCATATTGTCAGGAAAGCATTGTTTAATGTCTGGATAAGATATAAAGATTTTTTGGAGAATAAAACTCCAAGGTGGTTATCACCTATGGAAGCGAAAGCTATGAAAAAACTTAATATGGAGGCTAAATGGCCAAAGTATTGTGAAATTTTGGAACAGGAAGGTGACAAGCTGAAATTGCAGAGTTATGAGAAGCTTAAAGGGAAGGTGCGAGACTGGTTACATTATTTTCAAATAAGAGAGGTTTATAATCAAGACAGAAAAATTGGTTTCCAGGTGGAAAAATCAAAGTTGGAAACAGAATTGCTAGAACCCAATGCTAAGATATTATCAAGAATGTATAATTTGCTGTTGAAATGGAGTACTGAGGAAGAAACGGTAAAATCTGCCATGATTAAATGGGCACAAGATATAGGACACAATATTATGTTTGCTGACTGGGAGCAGTTGTGGACCACTGGGATTAAATTTACGGCATGTAATGCCTTAAGAGAGAATATTATGAAAATGACGTACAGGTGGTACATGACCCCAGTCAAGCTTGCAAAAATTTACCATTTGCCCGATAATAAATGTTGGAAATGTAAAGAAATTGAAGGCACATTCTTTCACCTTTGGTGGACGTGCCCGAGGATCAAGGCTTTCTGGGAGATGGTTTATAATGAATTGAAAAAGATATTCAAATATACTTTTGTGAAGAAACCAGAGGCCTTTCTCCTGGGCATAGTTGGCCAATTGGTGCCAAAGAAGGATAGAACTTTTTTTATGTACGCTACAGCAGCAGCAAGAATACTCATTGCAAAGCATTGGAAGACACAAGAATTACCCACCTTGGAAGAATGGCAGATGCAAGTAATCGACTATATGGAAATGGCTGAGATGACTGGCAGAATCCGAGACCAGGGAGAAGAGTTGGTGGAAGAAGATTGGAGGAAATTTAAAATTTATTTACAGAAGCAGTGTAAAATGTATGAATGCTGATGACATTGAAATGAAATGAAGGGGTTTTAGTGACGAGAGTGAAAGTTTGAAATGATAAATTTGGGAGGTAGGATACTTAAGGACAAAGTGGTAGGATATGAATTTGCTGAACCAACTGTCAAAAAGGGATACAAAAAAGGGAGACGTGAGGAAGTCAGGAAAATAAGTTAATTAATGTTGAATAATTAGAAAAGAGTGACTTGTGTTTTTTCTTATCTTACTTCTGTGTGTTGACTGGTGTGGTTTTTTTCTTTCTTTCTTTTCTCTTTTTTCTTTTTTAGGTTAAATGTTTGTATTTTAGGTATTTTATGTATTGTGAAATCTTGGTTTTGTGCTTTTATTGTCCTTTGTTTGGTGATGTCTTTCCTTATTGTTAAATTTAATAAAATATTATTATTAAAAAAACAAAATAAAATAAAATTAAAAAAAAACAAAGCCAGACCACTGAACTGTCGGATTTCAAGCCAGCAGGTCCAGCTTAGTCCAGAGGAATTTGGCCACCCTCCAGGTGCCCGGCTTGAATCCTTGTGACCTCCTGTCTGCGACTCCCGGCAAGATCAAGGGAGGTCTCTTCGGCGATCCTTTTCAAACGTGAAAAGAACACACCACTCCTCCCCCTCCTCCATTCCCAGGGGGGGGAAAGAGACAGACAGAAATATATTTACATGTCTTTAGTCCTGTCTTTCAGCAGTACAGAGAAAACACGTCTGTACCCTTTGATTCCCAACTGCAGAGAGAGAATAACTCCACCCATGTACTTCCAGTACAGGGTCATGTGCCACTCTGAGCTAACATCCGGTGCTCAGTACACTGTACAGACCGTCCCTGGTTCCCACGGTACAATCTAATAACATCAGCTTCCTGTTTACCATTCCAGCCATCTGGAGCTCGCTTCTGCATTGCTTCTTTTTCGTAACATCCTCCCCCAAAAGAATCAATGCGTGTTGCAGCAAGCAAAGCGTGATCCAGAGAAGAAAACAAACAGTTGCTATACACATAACACTCCCCTGTTGTTTCAGTTCCACCCTTGGAACTCCCCGCCACTGGTTTCCCCAGTGTACCTCTCTGGTTGTCTGGATTCCAAGGAATGAGTGCATCTGCATTACCTTGGCTAGCAACTCTCTGTTGTGTCTTTGTCTCTGACTTAGACACAGCTCCAACCTGTCCTCGGTTGTTTACAACAGCAACACATGCAACAGCTAAGTTAGCAAACACTTCTGAGTACCTCTTGGGTGGTTGACCCTTTGTTACTCTCTCAGACCTACGTATAAGGTGCTGATCCTCTCTGCTCTCTGGTCCAGTCTCAGGACTCTTTGGAGAACCAGTTCCAATGGTAAACAGTGGTTCATCCTTCAGTTGTGAAGGCCTATCCATTGTGTGAGACTTCCTCTCAATGACCGTGACAACTGAGCTCTCCGAGCTATCAGTGTCATCACTCTCAGTACCACTGTAATCGGTAAAATCACCATCATCACCTGAATCGTCCTCAGTGGGAAATGTGTGTACTATCACTCTCTCCTGTTCAGGAGCACTCTCTAGAAATTTTGTGAGAATCACCTGACCAGATTCAGACAAAATTACTCTGTAGACTGACAATAAATGTTGGAAATGTAAAGAAAAGGAAGGTACATTCTTTCACCTTTGGTGGACGTGCCCGAAGATTAAGGCATTCTGGGAAATGATCTATAATGAACTTAAAAAGGTATTTAAATATACTTTCACCAAGAAACCAGAGGCCTTTCTCTTGGGTATTGTCGGCCAAGGGGTGTTAAAGACAGATATAACTTTCTTCATGTATGCTACAACAGCAGCTAGAATACTCATTGCGAAGTACTGGAAGACGCAAGATTTACCCACACTGGAAGAATGGCAGATGAAGGTGATAGACTACATGGGCTTGGCAGAAATGACGAGCAGAATCCGAAACCAGGGAAGAGAAGCAGCGCAAGAAGATTGGAAAAAGTTTAAGGACTATTTAAAGAAATACTACAAAATTAATGAGAGTTAGAATGATGTTGGATTGGAAAGTAAATGGTTACTATTAGTAATGGTTAAGACAAGGAGAATAAGGAAGATTAGTTTGAATTTTTATTAAAATAAGGGAAGATTTGCTGAGTAATTGATAAGAACTTGGAATACAGAGAAGGGAGGCACGAGGAAGTCGGGGAAGAAAGGTGTAAGAAACTAAGATATGAAATGGTACATGTTTTTTGTTTTGATTGTGTTTTTTGTTTGTTTATGTATTTGTTATATGTTTGTGTTGTTATAAAAATCTGTAATAAAAAATTATTATAAAAAAAAAAAAACAAAATTACTCTGTAGAGACCCTTTTCATACCCCACAAAAATGCCTCTGGCATTCTTTACTCCACCTGGAGCTTCTGTTCTCACATGAGACCCGAAAACCTTGAAATGGGCAACAGAAGGTTTTCTGTGGAACAGTTTCTCAAAAGGAGAACTTCCCAACTCTTTTGAAACCTTTCTCACTTTCGTATAACAATACGACATCAGAGACTCGGCCCAGTACTCATGTGGCAAATGTGAACTAAGCAATTGCGCTTCCATCCCCTTTTGCAATTCTCTGTTCACACGTACACAGACACCCCTGTTCCACGCTTCCGCTGAAACAGCAATCTTGTGTCTTATCCCCTTCTTCTGCAGGAACCGCTGGAAATCCTGTAAAAGAAAAATCTGCTTCTCATCTGTGAATAGACAATCAATGTTAGCATCATGCATACTCTTAACTTTGTCACAAAACTCCTGAAACCTCTCTAAGGCTTCCTGTGGCTTTCCCAACACATAAACCCAGACATAGTTAGAGAAATGATCCACACACACAAGATAAAATCTTGCATTGCCTCTAGATGGTTCTAGAGGACCAATCACATCAGCATACACCCGCTGAAATGCTCTGTTGACTCCGGTCTTCTTCTTGCTCACACCTGCAAGAGAAACTAGGTTAGACACAGATGAATTACATTCCATGTAATCACTTTGTGCAAAAGTCAACAAATATAGTCCATCTTTCTCTCTGGCCGAAAGAAATAACTCTCCATCTTTGTAGATCTTGCAGCTCTCAGCATCGTAGGACAATCTCAGTCCTTTCTTTGCAATCTGCGAAACACTCAGCAGATTGAACTTCAATTCAGGAACCAAGTAAACATTGTTTATTGTCAAGTTCAGACTCTTAAGATAGACAGTCCCCACGCCGGTCGCTTCCAGCTCCTGACCGTTGGCCTGTTTCACAGCGAAGCTTTGCTTCTTAAACGATGAAAAGAGTTCTCTGTGTGGGGACATATGGACCGTCGCTCCCGTGTCAATAACAAACGAGTTCCCAACATCTGGCGTGGTTCCTTTCGCCATCAAAGCCTTTGCAGGTTTCACCGAAGTCTTGGTATGACCTTTGCCTGACGCCTCAGGCTTTGCTGAGCGGCCCTTCGCTCCTTTTGGCTGACGTGGCTTCTTGCAGTTCCTCTGAAGATGCCCAGCCTGTCCACAATTGTAACATCGGACAGCGTTCAAAGCTAGAGCTTTCTCTCCAGTAGCTTCATCTGCGGGGGAATTAGAACTCCGTTCCTCCCTCCCCCTGTCCTTTTCTTCCAGTGCAGCAAGTCTGTCATGTTCATTCAACACGACGGCAGACACCCTTTCCGCGGTCAAATCTTGAGCCGGGAGGGAACCAAGCTGACTGGCAACGGTTTTGTAAGTCCGATTTAGGCTGTTGATCATCATGAAGCAAAACACTTCCTCCTGCAGACGGAAATTGCGTTCCACCATCTGCTGGCGCAGATATTTCATCTCCGTTAGGTGCGCTTGAACATCTCCATCAGGCGCAAGCCTCAGATTGGTCAGCTTCTCAAAATACAGCAACGCTGAAGAACCAGCATCCCTCTGATGTGTTCTACGCAGCATTTCCCAAATATCCCGTGCATATTCCAAACCCTGAATATGCACCAATTGGTCATCTGACACACACAGAATTATAGCCGTTCTGGCTTTCAGATTCTGTGACTCCCAACCTCGGGTTGGTGCTGCTGGGATGGGGTTCTCAATCACGTCAAAGACCCTCTGATTCTGCAGCAGGGCCTTCATCTTTATAGACCAAGATGAATAATTGTTATTAGTCAGGGGAGGGGGATAGGGCAACCCTCCCGCCTTCTTGGAATCCATGCTGAACTCAAGTCTGTACTTTCTCTCTCAAGCCTGCTTTCACTTTCAAGCCAGTAAACTCCAAAAGTCTTTAGGCTTGTTTACTGCTTTCACTGGCAGGCAAACCTTTGGGCTTATTTTCAAAACCCTTGCACAGCTGCGCAGATATCAAAACAATTCGACTTCCCAGGCTCTTTTTGAGCCATTCAGTAACTTTACAAGTACTGTGCGGCCGTTGCCTAGCAACCTGCTCAAGACGGGAATCCTTATCTCACCACAGGAATTCCTGGTATGCAAGCTTGCCCTCAGAGCTTGTTTTTCTTAAAATGCAGCTCTTTCGTGAACAGAGAATAATCCTTTCTGTGTTCACTCTCTTTTGCCCAAAATGCAGCCTACCTTTTTAGCTCCGTTGCCTTTCGGTGTCCAGCTGTCTGTTCAGCTTTCTGGCTGCAGGCAGACGCTTCCTTTATCTCCTTAGGTGCAGAGGATGGCAACGATTCATCGACCTCTCACCTCTCATGCAGATTCTCATGGATCTTTTATCCATCGGCAATTGCTACCAGATGTAACATCTGCTACCAGATGTCGGATTTCAAGCCAGCAGGTCCAGCTTAGTCCAGAGGAATTTGGCCACCCTCCAGGTGCCCGGCTTGAATCCTTGTGACCTCCTGTCTGCGACTCCCGGCAAGATCAAGGGAGGTCTCTTCGGCGATCCTTTTCAAACGTGAAAAGAACACACCACTCCTCCCCCTCCTCCATTCCCAGGGGGGGGGGAAAGAGACAGACAGAAATATATTTACATGTCTTTATTCCTGTCTTTCAGCAGTACAGAGAAAACACGTCTGTACCCTCTGATTCCCAACTGCAGAGAGAGAATAACTCCACCCATGTACTTCCAGTACAGGGTCATGTGCCACTCTGAGCTAACATCCGGTGCTCAGTACACTGTACAGACCGTCCCTGGTTCCCACGGTACAATCCAATAACATCAGCTTCCTGTTTACCATTCCAGCCATCTGGAGCTCGCTTCTGCATTGCTTCTTTTTCGTAACATGAACACTGAACTACTGAACTAACACATTCCAGTTAGTAAAAGGTAAAGGTAAAGGTACCCCTGCCCGTACGGGCCAGTCGTGTCTGACTCTAGGGTTGTGCACCCATCTCACTTAAGAGGCCGGGGGCCAGCGCTGTCCGGAGACACTTCTGGGTCACGTGGCCAGCGTGACGAAGCTGCTCTGGCGAGCCATCACCAGCGAAGCACACGGAAACGCCGTTTACCTTCCGGCTATAAAGCGGTACCTATTTATCTACTTGCACTTAAGGGTGCTTTCGAACTGCTAGGTGGGCAGGAGCTGGGACCGAAGACGGGAGCTCACCCAGCCACGGGGATTTGAACCGCCGACCATGCGATCGGCAAGCCCTAGGCGCTGAGGTTTTACCCACAGCGCCACCCGCGTTCCAGTTAGTAGGCCATTAATTATCACTCCCTTGAGAGAGCTTGACCAATCAGGGAGCTGTCTCCATGCCTCTGTTATCACCAGGCAGACTTACTCCTTCAGATTGCCTTCTGGCTGTCTGCCAAACCTTAATTGACTCTGTGTGAGTAGCTGCACGTACAGTTTCCCAGCACCCTCTCATAGCTCTCACACAGTGCAATTATGTTCTGAGCACATATAGAGTATTTTACCCAACTTTGTTCTGCAAACCCAAGCATTCACACATTTGCTTGTTTTTTACAAAAGACAACGGTTTTGTAAATATGTTGGCAACATTTTCAGCACTCTGAACATATTCACATGCGATGACATTTCTCTGCACATTACATAACACATTTTGGTATTTTACGGCCGCATGTTTGGATCTGGATTTAAACTGTTCAGTTTTACTGAGTGTTATACATGCTTGATTGTCAACGTACACCTGAATTGGAGAATTGCATTGTATGCCCAAATCTCTCAGCAACTGCTTGTAATACAATAGCTCATTGCAGAGCTCACTTAACGCTGCAAACTCAGCTTCAGTGGATGACACACTGACTAAACTTTGTTTTCTGGACTTCCATCCAATCAGTGACCCACCAAGCAAAAACACTAATCCAGTAATTGATTTACGATCAGGTAAATTTGCCCAGTCGCTGTCTGAGTAACATGTAAGCGTCTCATCACCTGCTGAACTTAACTTTAAAACACTTCCAGCAGTATGCTTCAGATACCTCAGAACACGTTTTACTGCTTTCCAGGCACTCACAGTGGGTTTAGACACAGTGGGTTTAGACACAGGGCTGCTCCACTGTGATATATACAGCAAACTCCCAATAGCTGATTGATACAAATCAGGTCGCTCAAACTCAGAGCTTTCATCAGCTTGCAAAGCCTTAACAAAACCTAAGTGCATGGGAGTAGTTGCCCCTTTGCAATCCTGCATTCCGTATGTTGTTTAATTTTCATTTTCTGGCTAAGCAACAAACTGCCATCATCCGCCCAGCACACTTCCAGAGCAAGATAACTTTTTGCAGCACCAAGGTCTTTCACTTTGAACTTTTTGGCTAATTGCGTGGAAAAAGCTTTGATCTGTTTGTCTGTCTTAGAGAAAAATAACAAATCATCAACAAAGACCAGACAAACCTCCTGTTTATCATTAGCACCACGAACATACAGACAACTGTCTGCAACGCTGTGTTGGAAACCTAAAGAAACTGAGGCAAGGAAAGAAGGGCTACCCTTATGCTATTCATATAATCAGTTATCAGTAATCAATATACTCATATATGCTCACATATAATCAGGGCTTACAGTATTTTTATAATCCATTTTGAATCAAAGGAAAGCTTTTGCCTTAGCTAATTGCAAACTGCTTGGAACAGCAATTTAGAACCGACCTTTCCCCTAGAAAACATCCTTGTACCCTGAACAAGGGGAAGACATGAATCAGAGACACTGGTACAAAATCCCCTCAAATACAGGCTAAATTAATTCACAGAACAGGAAGAGCTAAACCACAAAAACTCCAAAACTCCCTGTTCTGTCAGAACTAGGGGAAAGGCTAGACAGCACATCATTGCAGGCAACGGAAAGCAGAAGTAGAACTCTGCGCTTCACCAATAGCCGTGAGCATGGCAAGAAGCATGCTAATTGGTTAATTTTCACTGGTGATTCGTGACTGTCTCATGATTGTCTCATGATCTGTGATTTGCTGTGATTTGCTCAGGTATAAAGACCTCAGGATTTCTGTCTCTTGGGGTCCCAGTTCTTTGGAAGAGATTCCACTGGGTCCTTATTGCTCAGCAATAAAACCTCACCTTCTTTTTCTCCAAAGCTGTGTCTGCCTGATCCTTGTTCACTCTAAGTGGGTACCGACTATACTTTCACGTGCTTCAAAACTAGAGCTTCATCTAAACACTTGATCCAATTTCTTGCAGATTGTCATAAACCATACAGAGCCTTGTGAAGTTTGTACATGTTGCCTGACCCAGACTCAAAACCAGGGGGTTCTGCTAAATAGAGTTCCTCACTCAAACTAGCATGTAAATAAGCTGTCTGGATGTCAAAGTGGTTTATTTTTAACTTGCTTTTTGCTGCAATTGCCAGCAGCAGACGCAAACTCTCACTTCTAGCTATGGGAGCAAACACCTCGTCAAAATCAAGCCCCGGTCTTTGGGAAAAACCCTGAGCCACTAAACGTGCCTTGTACTTAAAATCCCCAGTGGCTAACGGCTTGAGCTTGTAAACCCACCTGCACCCCACTATTTTAGCTCCTTTCGGTGGTGGTGTGGGTGTAAACACTTCATGCTCAACTAGAGACTCCCTTTCCTCCTGCATAGCACTTTTCCAGAGCAAAACTTGGTCCTCTGGCAACGCCAGCATCTCTTTGTAGGTTTGAGGTTCAGCAGCTACATGAAAAACATTAGCAGTACCAGGCTTAAAACGATCTGGGGGTACAACTTTAGTCTCCCTCTGAGACCTTCTGGGAGTAAAACTGTTTTCGCTTTCACTGTCATCCCCCTCAGATTCTCGCCCCCCCTTGAGGAGAGTGGAGTTCCTCCTTTGGCAAAAACTGACTGCCATTCTCATTAGCCTCAACAGAAGAATACTCCTCTGTGTCCGGTTTTCTTTTAGCTCTCAAAGATTCCCCCTTTGATATTTGAAACTAAACCTCAGAATTGGCATGCAGCTTCTCCCAGCCGCTACGCTCACAGAACGTAGCATTTCTTGAAACAACCAGCCCATTTTTACCAACAGCAAACCTGTAACCTTTGCCCAAATCTTGGTAACCTAAAAAAATAAGCTGTTGCGCTTTGGGATCACCCTTTTCCCTCTGCGCTCGAGGCACATGAACCCATGCTTTTACACCAAAAGTACGCAAATTATCAACTTTGGGCTTTTTGTTAAACAATTTGAAATAGGGCGTTGTTCCAATTGATCTATGAAAAATGCGATTCTGCAAATAACACGCAGAAAGATACGCTTTGGTCCAATAAGCTTTTGATAGACCAGCATCCTCAAGCATTGAGTGCATCATCTCCTGAAGACATCTATTCTTTCGCTCACATAATCCGTTTTCTTCCGGACTATAGGGGTTTGTCTTTCTGTGACCTATGCCCTTTGTCTGTAACCAGGACTGAAAAGGTCCAGACATAAACTCGCCTCCTCGATCAGACTGTACCTTGGAAACCTTGAAAGAAAATTGCCTTTCAACATAGTTCACCCAGCTTTTGAACTTGGTAAACACTTCACCTTTGTGCTTCATGGGATAGACCCAACAAAACCTTGTGGGATCGTCAATGATAGTTAGCGCATAACGTGAATTACCCCTGCTGAGTGCGAAAGGACCCACCACGTCAGCATGCACAAGCTTAAACGGTCTTTCGCTCACCCTTTCACTTCTGGGATAAGACCCCCCAGTGGCTTTTAACTTTTTTAAACACATTACAATCAAGGAATTTGTCACAACCCTGTAACACACACCCATCACTCAATTGTGGAATTTTGTTTTTTGTTTGTTTTTTTAAAATAACTTTTTATTCAAAATTGAAACAAAACAGATTATCCAGAAACATATCATCCTTATTCCCCCCATTTTTCCTCCCTCCCCTCCCTCCCCCCACAGAACCCACCCACACCCACCCCCGACTTCCCTCAGTTCCAGTCTTTGATTTCTCTAAAAATGCTGTTTTCTGCATGTTACACAGTTGTAGAGATCCTCAAACTATTTAGCTGATTATTATCAATAAAAAGTTTGTGAATGTTTAATCAAAACCAGCCAAGGAGTCTAGTTCGCTTTGTTGCATCTTCAAATACTTTGTAAAGGGTTCCCATTCATCTTTAAAGTCACAGTTATCCTTGTCCCGTAGCTTATATGTCAGTTTTGCCAGTTCTGCATAGTCCATCAATTTTTTTTGCCATGATTCTTTAGTTGGGGTTTCTTCAGTCTTCCATCCTTGTGTTATTAAAACTCTTGCGGCCGTTGTCACATACATGAAGATGTTTTTCAGCTTTTTTGGCAGATCTTTCCCTACAATCCCTAATAAAAATGCTTCAGGTTTTTTAACAAATGTTAAATGGAACATTTTCTTCAATTCGTTGTATATCATTTCCCAATTTTTTTAAAATTACCTTACAGTCCCACCACATATGATAAAATGTAATTGTGGCATTTTGGTTACACTCTGCCAATGGGCATGACCTAATCTTCTGTGCCATAGATGCAAACATTTTTTATGAAAACTTTCATTTTTACATACAGGTTGTGTGTCGTTGCTGGCTAATACAGACTCTTGAACACAGTCTTTTAGCACAAACAACCCATTTTCTGCCAGAGCCCTCCCCAATGTCTCTCCGCCTTTCTGGATCTCACAGTAACTGTCCTGAAACAGCACTACAAACCCAGCTTTCAGTAGACAGGAGACGGACATCAGGTTACTCCTCAGTGAAGGAACACACAAAACGTTGTCCAGATGCGTGCGCAGACAGGAGACAAACACAGAGCCACCCGACTCCACGTCAGATTTCCTCCTGTCAGCCAACACCACCTGGCTCCGTGGTGTAGCAACCTTCTTGGCAAAAAACACCTCTGAAACAATATGCCGGGAATTCCCTGAATTGATAATCCAGGTGTTTCGCCGCTCATCAGAACACTCGACCACGGCCATCACAAGTTGTGCCGTCTGCTTCTTCTTTGCAAGCTTCTTCTGCTGCTTGCGCTGCTTTGGACCCTCAGATATGGCCTCCTCCAGACACTGCTTCCTTAGATGCCGGGTAGAACCGCAGCGGTAACAACGCCGAACAGCAAACGCAGCCTTTTCGCCAGCCGTAGCTCGGGTACGTTGTTTTGGCTGCTTCTCCTCAGAAATGCTGCCTGCATTCCTCACAAGCCTATCACTTGACGAAGCACTCGCAGCCGACAACTCCTTGCCGTCACGCCTCTGCCATTCCTCCAGCAGCCTGCCAGTGACATAATCCAGAGTCAGATCTTCACGCATAGCTTCCAGCGTGAGAACAAGATTGTCCCAGCTATCAGGGAGAGAACTTAGAATATTGCAGACCTTTTCCTCCTCTGGAAGATTACAGCCTCTCTCCTGAAGTGCCACAAACTTCAGCTGCAAATCGTGGAGATGGTCTTGCATTGTAACTCCTGGTTTTAGCTCAGACTTGTACAGAGCCTTCCGGATAGACAGCTTCAAACTAGTCGTCTCCCGAATGTGGAGATTTATCAGCGCCAACCACACATCTCGCACAGAATTGAGCCCACGCACATGTGGCAGCTGCAAATCATCCAGTCCCAGGATTAATGTGGCTTTTGCTCTTTGGTCTTTGTCTTTGTCTTCAGCATCAGGCTTCAAAGGTGTTCTGTCCACCGACTCCCAGAGAAACTCTCTCTGCAACGTAGCCTGCATGCGTTGAGACCATAGCAAATAGTTGTGGTTGTTGAGCCGTTCAAATGGCATCACAAATGGAAAAGCCATTGCTTCTGAGCAGTGTTCCACAACAAACAGGAACCAGCAGCTCACAGCTTACAACTCCAGAGAGCGATCCACAACACCCAGCTTCCAAACACTCCAGCTGGTGTCTGTCTTTAGCAGCTCCAGACATCCACACACCCAGGACATGCAGGTCTTGCTGGGTCAGCTTCTGGTGTCGACACACACACGACACAGCTACCGCTGATCACCTCTGGCCAGTCCTCACCAACTCCTACACTAGGAATCTTGGAGACTGATGACCCAGGCGTCCACTGCTTCAGAGCTCGCTGCAACCAATCTGGGCCCATAGTCTATTGGCAAAACCTATTTGGTGTTTTGCAACTTTCTGACTAGTTGCATGACCTTAGCCAGACCTAGCAGAGTACACGCAGAATCCACGTAAGCAATTGGCAACTTGGCTGCAGACAGGATAGACGAAGCAGGAACCAGGAACTTGTAGTTAGGTGTTTATTATATACAGTGGACTATTTACAGGAACAGAACACAGATCTTTTGCTAGCTCTCTCTGACATGACTCACAACTCCTACACTGACACACAGAACCACTGAACACTGAACTACTGAACTAACACATTCCAGTTAGTAGGCCATTAATTATCACTCCCTTGAGAGAGCTTGACCAATCAGGGAGCTGTCTCCATACCTCTGTTATCACCAGGCAGACTTACTCCTTCAGATTGCATTCTGGCTGTCTGCCAAACGTCAATTGACTCTGTCTGTGTAGCTGCATGTACAGTTTCCCAACACTCCAGGCAGTGAGTCGACCCAAAAGTCAGGGACCACTGGTGCCACGACACCACTGGGTCATGCAAGGCCAACCAACTCATCCCCAGAATAATGGGTGGTCCTGCTAAGGTGATCACATGAAAGGCGATGGTCTCAGAGTGTGTGGAGATCCACATTCTCATGGGAGGGGTCGGAAGCATGACCTCCCCCCCCCAATAACTCCCTCCCATCAATTGTGGTAACTTACAGGGGGAAGCCCAGTGGCAGCAGGTGCAGCAGGTGCAGCTGGTGCTGCGCAGCAAAGTCCATACTAAAAAAATTGGTATTGGCTCCCAAGTCAATTAAAGCGGGGACCTCCATTGCATGGCCATTGGGGAGCTCCAGCAGCACCCTGACCACTATGCCTGCTTTGGGGTGAGCTGGTCGGGGCTCTTCCCTGTTGCTCCTGCCTGGCTGTTGCCCCGGTTTACCACCAGCTAGGCCTTCCAGTTACCCTGTTCCTTGGTCCCTTCCTCCTCCTCCTCCTGTGGAGTGGCCCCAACCATCCCTTGCCACGCTCGAAGTTGTGGACAAACCCTAGCAAAGTGGCCTGGTTTCTGGTAAAGGAAACACTTCTTGGCTGCTTTCCAGTCCTTTCCCTCCTTTTTCTCCGGCTGTTCAACTTTTGAATGCTCCCGCACGCAGGCTGGGTCAATTTCCATCGGCTCTGGCTGAGCACGACCTTGAGAAACCCCTGCTGGCACCTCTGGAATGTGGTTGCCATGGAAACGCTCCCCTCTGCTCTTCCTTCTCTCCAGCACACGGGTTTCCTGACGCACTCCCACGGCTAAGGCATATTTAGTTAATTTGTCCATATTCTTGGGTCTGGGCCCCCTTGAAAGCTCATCTTTCACATCTGAATTCAGTCCTGCCTTAAAAAGAGCCTAAACTGGTTCAGAGCTTAGATCCCAGCCCAACTTGTGCACAAGCATCGCAAATTGCGACCAGTAACTGTGGACAGTCAAACTGCCTTGTTTCAAAGTCAGTAATTGCTGCTGAGTTACACCAGTCTGACTTTCATTAGAAAACATGGCATCCATAGCTTCATAACACTTCCCTAGGTCCCAGAGTGCATCAATATCGGTGGCAATAAGGGGCCTAACTCATTCTCTAGCAGCACCCTCCAAGTGACTGACTACGAAAGCAATTCTCTGCGCATCGCTGGCAAATTCACTTTGCAAATCCAGGGCATATCTAATCTCAGTCTTAAAACCCAAATACTCCTGGGGGTTGCCACTGAACCTGCTGACCAAAGAAGGTACCTTTCTCCCCACCGGAACAATCCTGCTCTCTTGATCTTGACTCCTTCTCTCTTCCAGGCGAATTCTCAATTCCTGCGCGTGCTTTTCCAGCTCCTCATTTCGCTTCTTCAAAGCTGCAAACTGTCTCTTTGCTTCCTCATCCATCACGCTGCTGTCTATCTCCCTCGCAAGCAGCTCGCAGTGACTTCCGGATTGCTGTCATAGTGATTAATGACTGCTTGCAGAGATAACAGTTCGGAACTCCAGCCTGTCTTTTACAGGATTTATTGAGTGCAAAATACTATGTACAGTGCAGAGGTTTCAAAAGCATGTCTGCCTCAATCACTAACAGAATCCGGAAGTACTCCACGCCTATTCCCCCTCCAGCAGAGAAACCCCGGAAGCCCCCCCTTCTTTTCTTCTCCTTACGTGGAAAACTAAGCGACGCAGACTGCTCCTTTCTCTCTCTGGTGGCAGCCTTTAGGTTCCTTCCTCTCTCATCTTCCGTGTCTCCTGACTGCCTCTCCTTCCCCGACTCTGACAAAGTACAGCTGCTCAGCAGAGGAGGAGGAGGCTCTCTGTAAATTCCTGTCTCTCCCCCCTCCCCTGCAAACTGATCCCTGACAGCCATTTTTTCCGTTAAAGAAAGAATTTGAATCCTGAGTAAAGGAAAAAGAGACTAATTCGAGTTAAATATTTGGAACGAAAGGGATTCTAAAATCGGAGGTCGATCCCTTTCTGCTGATTTAAAAGTGAAAGTAGTTACCACTGACCGAAGCTGTAAACGGGAAAAACGGTCAGAAAACTTACAAGCAGACTTAAAATCCCCCTTCTAGCAGGGGGAGGGGGGATAACTTTATTTTTAAAAGAAAACCCTGCATGCCGGTGATCTGAGCTTAAAAAGACTCTTTCTTCCTGAAGCGGACCTGAATAATGAATGTTAGAAAAATTTAAAAAGTCTAAAGTGAATGTCAAGAGTATTTAGCAAATTGTTTTACAAGTTAAAAGGAAAAGGGGAGCTGCTGAACTGCCTGCAGCTGGCTGTGGTGGGAATCTATTGTTTTCTCCTTTCTCTCTGACTGTGGGACTGACCTTGAAATTCTTGTGCAATTATGAATGGAGAGAAAGGAGGGAAGAGCACAAGATGGGCCTCTAGAGTTGCATCCTTTGAGGAAAATGTGATGGAATTATTGACTGAAATTTAAGAGGATGTGAAAGGAAATCAGCAGCATATTGAAAAACTGAGTAATGACTTTGGTGACTTGAGAGCTGAGCTGAAAGAGGTTAAAACTGAGGTCACAGGTCATGAAACAAGACTGACGCAACTTGAGTCAGTCAGAGTACCGGACGTTGAGAGATTGCAGTATGAAAATTCTAATGCTATTGCTTTTCTTCAGATGAGGGAATGGGAAACCCAGTTGAGATTGAGAGGGGTACCCCAACAGGAACAGGATAATCTCAAAGGTTGGTTAATTGATCAATTTGTTGTGTGCTGGGATCTCCATAAAGACGAATTAAATTCTTGGATCAAAAAGGCCTACACATTTGGTCCCAAAAAAGACTCTAAAATTACTCATGACTGTACTCATGACTT